>NC_048595.1:378581063-378927527 GCF_003668045.3 Cricetulus griseus | reverse complement strand
GCCTCCCGAGTGCTGGGATTAAAGGCATGTGCCACCACCGCCTGGCCTCTCCTGGTGTAATACCCAGGAAGATGATAATGAGGCATGTTCTCTGGGTGGGGAAGCTTCAATGGGCTTCCATGAAATCCAACAAGATGGGGGTATTGCTACTCTCAGGGAAGAGGAAACCCAACCTACAAACCAGCCCTGGGCATACTGGGATACAAACCCAGGACTGCATAACTCCAGGGCCCCACTCCATCACCAATGGTAGAGCAGAACAAAGAACTAGAAAGAGCAAAGGCAATGGATTCCTCCTGACCCAGCTCCTCCCATCCCATTTGACACGGAATCCATGACAATGGAAGGTGCTGATTGGAGTAAAAAATAGGGGCACAGCTGCCTGCTGACCAAGCTGTTCCCAGGTCTCCGCTTTCTTTTCTGTTCAAGAAGAGCAGTAACTCCCTCCCTAAAGGGCCGCCAAGACCATTAAAAACCCAAGACAATGATCAGAAGACAGTAAGTATTCAACAAATGTGGTTCCTGTCCTTTATGAGGGTTTTATCACCATTCTCTATCCCTTTTAGGCCTAGGCCTTTTCATATCCGTCAAGGAACTTCCCCACCCTTTTCTGGCCCACAGCCCAGCTGCAGGACTTACTTGTTATTGTAGAAGCTGTGCTTGGCAGCCAGGTTGGAGCACACAGATGGAGAGTCCTTGGTGCCTTTGCTAATGATCCGGGGTTTACTGTCGAAGCAGATCTGTCCAGGGAGGGGCATGGGCTGGGACCTTCACAGGGCCACTTAGAGAGGGGATGGGCTAGAACCCCACGTGGCCTTGTGGAAAGGATAACTGGCTTCTGTAAGCCCTGCTCTGGGTAGGGGGAGTGTGGAAGAGAACCCAGGTTCGGTGACCCTCATATCTCACAGATGTCCTGGGTCTCAGCTCTCTTTCTTCATCTCTCTGATCACACAGCTCCAGTGCCTGGGGCAGGAGTTACTCCAGGCCCTTGAGCCTCAGTTTCCTCAACTGTAAACTGTGAATAATTAACCTGCTTTATCCTGAGGCTTCACTATGCAGGTCACAGAACAATTATAAGAAATGAGTTCAGGAGTTATATTCCCATGTTCATCTGCTCTACAGGCCAGCAGACCGGGAGGGCTGGGCCTCACCAAACCCCTCCTTCCAGGCTCTTACTCCTCAGAGATGAACCTGACACTGTCTCCACCTTCAATGAGCTACAGAGCCAAGTGTACACTCAAGAGTTTGAAAGGTTGGCAGTCATGGTGGTGCACACTTAATCCCAGTGCTCAAAAGTAGAGATAGGTGGATCTCTGTAAGATCAATACTAACCCGGTCTACATAGCAAATTCCAGGCCAGCCAGGGCTAAAGAGTAAGACCTTGTCTCAATACCCCCCCTTCCCCAAAACCGCCCTAACACTTGAAAAGCTCAATGGAGCTACTAGGATCACAGCTGGCCTGGGGGGAAATGAAGAAATTTGGGAGGGATGGCATAGCTGGCTCACTGGCAGGCTACACCACCAGAATGGAACACATGCAGAAGGAGATATGGAAAGTCAGGCCACGGACACCTTACTCGAGACAGCTAAACTATACCCATTTGGGGATGACACTAAACACTAGTCTACCTGGCCCCAGGAAGCGTGGCCCTAAACATTGCCAGTGGTGGCTGGTCCTGGGAGGTGGGCCTGGGCTCTGGGGCTTGGAGCCCAGGTTGACCTGGCCATATGTACCTCAGGTTCCACCTCACCTCCAACCCCAGCATCACCAGTGAATGAGAGCAGTGTCTGTGTGCTATGGATAAAGCAGTATGGATAAAGGTATAAATCCTGGCACATTCTGGGTTCCCAGGAAAGAACAGATGGGGTGGTTACTGTTTCTTCCCACCCTAGCTTTCACCTTTGTAGAATGAGAAGCCAGACAGAATTTGGGTTCCAACAGGATCCTCAGGGCCTAACTTTCTGACAGTCTCTGGATCTAGTGATTTTTAGGGCCACACCTCACCATACCCAGATGCTCCAGTGCCAACAATTCCTACAAAGGCTGGCCATTGCAGGGGAACAACCCAGCCTTGAGTGTGCCTGGGACTATGGGATACTGGTGAAATGGTTGGGCAGGTGGGTACCTCACAGAGGAAGGTGAAAATGCCCTGGTGCTCCTTGAGGAGCTTGGCAATGGTGAGGCTGCCACGCTTGACACCCCCTAGAGGGTCGAAGAGCAGGTCACGGTTAAGAGTGCCTTTCCGCTCCTCTGTCCACACGTCGATCTCCTCCTGATGGTAGGCGAAGGTGCAATTATCCCCGTACTTACAGTCTTGCTTGTTAATCATGTCTGCAGATATAAAAGGACACACGTTCTACTAGGTGGGGAAGGCAGCTCACAGCACCCCGTGATCCACCAGGACAGAACACTGGTGATGGCTGCTAACCTCCCAGGAGGACGTTTTTCCAAATACTGGGCGCCAGTACCTCTCTGCTCAGCACCTCCACACACCCCCCCCCCCCAGTGTCTGTGCAGGTCAAGCAAGACACAATAAATGTGCAAAGGGATTTGTAGAATACACATCTATACACAGATGAGGGGTTTTAGGATTATTCATCAGGGAAGTGAGTAACGGCATGATTAGGGTCAGGAACACGGGCCACAGATCTGAAGGAGTGGGTTGCATCCGCAGCTGCAGAGAGGGAGGGACCTGAGACCTGGACCATCAGGCTCAAAGGGCAGAGCATGTGCTCTGGGTGGGGGAGGGAGGAACAAGTCTGTTTGAGGACCAGTTAAGAGTAGGGATGTGGATGTGGGCAGGCACTGGCCTTCATCCCAGCAGCATGGGCAGGGCTTCAGGAAGGAGACTGGATGGTCTAGAAGGCCTGTGTGTGTGCGCGTGTGGCTGCCATGAGCTGGATGAGAGCACAAAGGCAGACCCTAAGCTGAACTCTCAAATCTTTGGTTTCTTCCATCTACAGTTAGACTGATGTCTGGTGCTGAGGGGCTGTGTGTGGATGTCTGGCGTTGAGTGCAAAAGTGCTACAGCACAGCTGTGCTTAATCTCATGGCTGCTCAGGGACACTGAAAAAAACAAGGACTATTCGTGCCTGGCCAGATTTCTATGAGCCAAAAGTGAGGACAAAGAAAATAATATGATCATTAAAAAATTGATATTTGCAGGACAGTAGGTGGTGGTGCACACCTTTAATTCTAGCACTTGGGAGGCAGAGACAGGCGGATCTCTGTGAGTTTGAGGCCAGCCTGGTCTACAGATTGAGTTCCAGGACATCCAGGGCTACACAGAGAAGCCCTGTCTTGAAAAACTAAAACAAACAAAACAACCTGATATCTGCAAGCCTTTCCTGTGTGCTTTCCATGGACTCTTTCCATTCCTTCTGGAATCCTGCAGGGTAGGAACCTGGCTGTCTGTGGACTGTAGGACTCTAGCATGGGATGGATGGTACAGGCCACCACATGGCTCTGGCTCCACAGGACATCCTGAACATCTCTGTCTTTGGACAAGGCCATCAGGTGGGACTCAGACTTTATCTGAGGTCCCTCATATCTCCTGTAGTCATTCTGCTGTAGGCCTGGGAGGAGCTAGGCCTGGCTGGGCACCAGCCCCACTGGTCCACCCACCTTTGCACAAGTAGTAGGAGCCCACAAAACTGGTTTTGGTGGGCCGGGGCCGGATGCGCTTCCAGATCTGGTCCTCAGAGCTCCGAAGTCGGCCGAGAAGGACATCCCTCTTGCACTTATGTTCAAGGCCCTCACGGTAGGTGTAGTCACCAGCCCTGGGGCCTGCGGGCAGGGTACACAGGTATGCAACTCCAAGAAAACCAGCACACCCTCATCTATGTATCTGCATCTCCCACTGCCCCTAGTATGTTCTTGCTATGCAGAGAGAGGACTTGGGAAGTCCTCCAAGGAACCCACCATATGACTGCTCTAACACACCTGGACCTACTGGTGAGTCTGCCCATCTCAGTGTTTCTCTAGACTTGTGAAGACAGTGCCTTCTCCTAATCAGAGCCCACCCCTTCCTTTCCTGCAGGGGAGGGCCTTGTTTTCCTACATGAATCTCCCACTGACACACAGGTACTTCTGGTCCTGACTTCCATATTCCTGAGATTCCCAGTGTCTCCAGGGCAGAGGGGTGCTGATGCATATGTGAGATTACCTGTTTTGGGGTAGCATAGCTGGCAGGCCTGCTTGAACTCATGGGTGGCAGCCAGGGGGTTCTTGATGAGCAAGGCGGTGTTGGGCATGGAGGGCTCCGGCTATAATGGTAGGATGTTGGTCATCTTGGGCCCTGAGTGGTACCTGGACTACCAAGGTCAGCCAATGCAGTGGGAATAGGTATGTTTTTTGACCCCCCCCCTCCAATCTGCCCTACCCAGTATCGGAACTTTAACCTAGGACCCTCTTCTACATCTTCCCAGACCTTTTATTGTGTGGTACAAGAGCCCAAAACTCCAGGACCAGCCTCAGAAGCCTCTGGGCTAATGGGGGACAATGAGTAGAAGCCATCTTGGCCACAGAATGTTTCCTTGGATTAAAGGTCAACAGGAAAGTAGAGAAATGGCAGTAGGCTTGTTTAAGGGCTCTGCCCATGCTCTCCCTGCAGGGTCCCAGAAATCAAAACAGGAAAAGTAGAGCTAGGGAGAGCCAGTGATTTTTCTAGGACCACACAGCTAACATCTAAGCTGAAAGTGGCATGCATACTGCTCCCTTGTGGTCCAGCGCTCTTTTGAACCTGGAGTAGGCTGAGCCTGGAAATTAGAGACATGACTAACAGTAGGGACATCACTATGGCTGCTGAGCCTTGTTCTAACACAAGAGGGTAAGGAATACCATATGTGTGCTCTTTCTCAAAGGCAGTGGAGGGAGGGTGAGGAGATCACTTGGGACTAGTCCATTCTGAGGTCACCCCTCTTGGAGGCTGTAGCACCTCACCAATTCAGAGGGCTCACCTCACCCCCAATCTGGGGCTCCTAACCCCAGGATGAATAAGAGGCCTGATCTGGGAGCCCCACTCATTACTCACCGATGGGGCTGGCTTCTGAGTACTGCTTGGGGGACGGTGGTCCTGTGAGCTGGTCTCTTCTAAGAAAGGAGAAGACACAGGGGTCATGCACCCTAGCACAGAGGGTATGAGGGGCCTTTTCTAGGAAGCCCCTGTACATTTCTATCTCAGGCCCACCCTATTTTCATGGTCATAGCCCTGGAGCAAAGAGGTTCCAACATGTCCACCCTTACTTATGCCTTCTGAGGCTTCCTGTTGCCCATGGGGAAGAGTTCATACATGTAGCTTGGCTCACAGTGAGACCATGGCTCACCCTCAGGACCCCTGCTCTGGCCCTTAGCCAGCCCCTGGTCCTCCACCATACAGATCCTATGCCTCCTAGCATTAAGGTTCTCCAGAAGAAACCCAGGGCTCCTCTCCACCCCTGCCATCCCATGGGTCCCTCTGTCCTTTTTCTTGGGGTGGGGGGGAGCGGGTTTTGAGACAGGGTTTCTCTGTGGCTTTGGAGGCTGTCTTGGAACTAGCTCTTGTGGACCAGGCTGGCCTCGAACTCAGAGAGATCAGCCTGCCTCTCTGCCTCTCGAGTGCTGGGATTAAAGGTGTGTGCCACCACCGCCCGGCTGGGTCCCTCTGTCTTAAGTGCCCTAGATGATCTCTGACCTCCAAAAGCTCACCCTATCAAGGCCTGGCCAATTTCCTATCTCTGGCTCCCAGCCCAGAGAAGTGCTAAGGGAGCTAATGATCTTCGGGTTTTTTTTTTTTTTAATTTTATTTATTTTATATACAGTGTTCTGTCTGCATATATGCCTGAAAGCAAGAAGAGAGTGCCAGATCTCATTAAAGATGGTTGTGAGCCACCATGTGGTTGCTGGGAATTGAACTCAGGTCCTCTGGAAGAAAAGCCAGTGCTCTTAACTGCTGAGCCATTTCTCCAGCACCCGGGAGCTCACAATCTTGCATCAGGATCATTTCCATGGGACCGGAGTCCGTAGGTTCAGAGCTCTGGAGAGCTCTAACAGAGCTCTACTGTTTGATCTAAAATGAAGACACCCAGCCCGAGACTCAAACTGCAATAGTGCTGAGCATAGCAGGGATAAAACAGTATTTACTGCACTGGACTGTGATGGGGACAAGGGCATGTGCTTTGGAGACACAGAGCTGCAGAGATCAGAGCCATAGCAGCACTGTCAAGCAAGCAGAGGGAGAGTGTACCCACCAAGTCCTCACCTATGAAGGCATCAGGCTTGTCCAGGGAGCCTCGGGCTGACCCAAAGCTGTCAAGGGCATCTAGCCGAGCCTCTGAGTATGGTAACAGATCCAGGGGGTCTAGCGTGGGCCCTGGAGAGTCAAGGGCATCCAGCACAGAAGCAGCCAGCTTCCTGGAGGGGTCCATGACAAGGCCAAAGGAGGCAGGAGGCAGTGGGCTGGATACAGGGATGGAGCCACCCACCACAGGTGGCAACAGTGGGGTCCCACCAGGAAACACAGGGATCAGCTGAGGCAACTCACTAGGCACACCACTGCCAGACAGGCCACCCTGGACCAGAGACTGCAAAGTGGGGACAGAGTCAGGGTCAGAAGAGAACACAACCATCCTACCCTGTGGGGGTGGGGCACTCCAGGAGCCAGTTATCCCTCCACAGCCTGGCCTTAAATGCTCATGGAGAGGGAACTGGGGCTCTGCTCAGTCCCTCCTGGGATCTGTTCTGAAGATTCTGGCAAGACCGTCTACTTTCCCAACTGTGATGTGAAGGTGGGGCCTTCCCTTGCCTCTTCATGGGACCGTGGGGTTCTAAGTGAGCGATGGGCTTAGAGGGACAGAACAAGAAGTCAGCAACATGGCTCACCAGAGAGTCCAGGAGGGTGTCCAGTTCGGGACCAAACACATCCCCATCTGAGAAGTCATCCAGGCCCTCAGTGATGGGGAGTGTCCTACTGCTGCCGTCCAGGGGGGCCAGAAGGTCCAGAACATGAGGGAACAGGGGCATTGTGGGAGTGGAGGGGAGCAGGGCCGGGGAGCCTCGTAGGTCCACGTAGCAGTCTGTGGAGGGAGTGGGCACAGTAGCTGAAAGGGCCCTGAGGTGGGAGTGTTGCCTAGTCACTAAGCCAACACCTTCCTTCCTTGCCCAGTTCCAGGGGGACCTGTTCTTCCTATTCCCTGCCCCAGTGGCAGTGATCTGGACCTGGGGGATCCTGATGGCCCTGGCTTCACTCAGATACCCACCAATATCACCTTTCTCCCAGGCTAACAGTGCCTTCTTAGATATAACCTGGAAGCCGGTGAACAGAGGAAAGGAAGCAAGGACTCTGGAATGTGGTACCCAACAGGGTCAGGCATGGATGAAGCTAAGGGACAAGCTGAGTAAGTGTTCCTTCCTGTCCTGCCTCAAGGGATCCCCTTAGGTGTCCCACTCTACAAAGCTGAGCCAGTACCTGTTTCAATGTCATCTATGGATCCCAATCCGTTAGAAGTTCCCTGTGGAGAGGAGGGTCAGGTGAAAGATGTAGGATGGATATGCCACAGGGCCCAGCCCATTTCTACATGGCTAAGCCGATGGCCACTCAATGAGGAATGACCACCTATCACACTTACAGCCGGTCTTTTCAGCCAGGGTCTGGGTAGGCATAGCTTGGAGAGGTGTAGAGCTAGTCTAGTAGGTGCATTTCGGGGAAGCAGTGGCCCCAGAAAGGAAGTACATCTCTGGGTCTCAGTTTCCTTACCTGGAGTCCCATCCTTACCCCAAGGCAAGGGTTTGGGGTTATTTTGTTTTTTGTTTTTGAGAAAGGGTCTCACTGTGTAGCCCTGGCTGTCCTAAAATTCACTATGTAGACAAGACTAGAATTGGATTTAGAGATCTACCTGAATTTGTCTCCTGAGTGCTGAGATTAAAAGTTGAGACAAGGATTTTACCGAGCCCTCCACATCACAGATAGTTTCTAATTCAAAGACAAAGGTATACCCTCCCCCGGGCTCAGCCCCCAGCCTCACAGGAAGCTTCCCTCCCTCCATGGAGAATGTTACCCAGGATGGGATTCAATCCCCATTGCACAGATGGGACAGGATTCACAGTAATCAGAAGAGCCATAGGCCACAGGGCCCATGGGAACCTGAACCCTGCAGCTGCATGTGTTGGGGTCAGATTCTGAGAGCACCCTCTGGGCTGGGGGAAAAGTTGGAGCTTGCTCTCTGGTTTGGCCAAGTCACTTACCCTATATGGACCTGTTTCCTTGTTTTTAAAATAAGGATACAGAGCCACACTGCGTGGAACTGTATGGTGACAAAACACAGTGAAGGGCCTGCCACACAAGTGGTTCTGTGTACTTGTCATGAGTGTAAGGTGTGCTGTCAGGAGGCTGGCTTGAGAACTCAGTTTACCAGCCCCCCTTTCTTGGTCCCCTGTAAACCCTCTGCCTCATTTCAGGGACACAAGTCATTCCTCAACCCTGAATACACACTCCCTCTTTTCCCTGATGCTTGCACCATCCAGCAGAACCCTGTGAGGCCCAGCATGGCCTGTCTCCTTCATGTTCCTGTGGAGAAAGCCCAGACACTCAGCATTAGCCACCCTCTCTAAGGTCAGTAGTCACAGTAACTGCAGCACAATCCATCCAGCACCCTGCCTTACCTACCGAATTTAGCCAGCACTCTGTGAGACATTCCACAGCTGCCATTCTTGGGTCAGAGGACAGCTGTTTGACTAAGGCCTGCCCTGACCCTGTCTGGTCTGTCTGTTCCTTGGGACCAGACATTCTCACAGCCTCACCCCTGAGCTTGTCCACAGATCACACAGTGAATACATGCACTGATGTCCCCTGGGGTATTTGTACACCACAGGTAAGTTGCACAAACCAAAGCCACAGTGCTGATCATGGAGTTGCTTTTCCCACAGTGTCTATAGAAAGTAGTTGAGGGGACAATAAAGAAGGCCCAGGATGAAAGCCTCTACGGACAGCTGTCATTCTCAGCTAGGCCCTCCTGCTGCCTGCACTATCCAGGCTTCTCTCTCCCTGCCCTTTGCATAGAACCCCTAGTAACATTCACTTTGCAGTAAAGGCCCTGAAGGAAGGGTCAGAGTGGCCACCTCAGAGACAGGATGCTCTCATAATCTGACCCCTAACATGAGCCCTGACTCTCCTGAACCCTGAGGAACTACACCAGTGGTCTAGAGAGTCTCTCTTCCTCTCCTAACTACGGGCCACTCCCTGGCCTATGAATACCATTCCCTCTCTACCTGGATGAAACTATTCCCCAAGCTGGTGAAACCTCTTCCCAATATGGCTACCTTCGCTCCTGATCTATGAGCTCACAGCCTTCCTTCATCTTGTTTTCTAAGCTCTAGCACCTTGTAAACAGAGATGTGCTTGTGAGCACAGCCCAGGCCACTCACTTCTAGGCACACATGTGGAGTGACTAATTGGCCAGAGAAATGACTCCCATGCTGGAGAAGTCCACAAGGAATGCAGCAACCAAACCTCACATGTGGGTGTCCTGTAGAGTCTACAGGATGCCACAGGCTTGGTCCAGACACCACTTGGTACTTGCTTCTTTGCTCTCAGGTGTTTCTTATACTGAGGTAGGCCTCGCCTTATCCTCTCCATGGGGTGTTCCATTCTGCTTGGTCTTCTCACAGACCTCCATAACTGTGACCAGTCCTGACCTTTATGGATGAGGTCCCATAAAGGAGACAGAAGTTGGTGAAAGGTATGGCAGGAGTTGGGGGCCTTTGTAGTCCACTGCTTGGGGTCACCCCAATGGGTCAATCCAGAGCTCTTAGAAGTAGATGAAGAGAGACAGGCTGGTAGGAAGTTGGGGAAACATTTGGGGTCCTGGGCCACACCTACCTGATCTGTCATGCCAGCCGGGGTGCCATTACTAAGCAAAGAAAATGTTTCCAATTCCTGCCAGAGATTAGGGAGAGGTGAACAGAGATCACGATCATGGAAACAAGTGAAGCCTCCTACCCAGCCAAGACAACACAGAAACCCTGACACCAGCTGTGGGGTCTTCAGTGCCACCCACGGTTCCCTATCCAAAGGAATGCCACCTGCTCTGGCTTCCAGGGTCACATTAGGCTTTTTTTATTTTTTTAGTTCAAACCACATGTGACCTGGGCAGGTACCATGTCAGGCATCACCTCATATGTTCTCATTTTAGTCCTCCCACGAGCCTCCTGAGATGGGTGTAATTATCTGTCTTCCAGATGTGGAAACTGGTGGAAACATGCACTAACGTGTTCTAGGTCGGGCCAGAAAAACTTAAGCCATATGTTCTATGACATGCAGTTTCCAGACACACGGCAGGTGACAATACGTGGAGAAGTCCAGCAGGAACTAACATTCAGACAGGCACCATGAGGGCAGCATTTGAGAACACAAAACTGAAGGATGCCAGTGTCAACTTGGGCCATCTCCTGGGTGGTTAAAGTTGGCCAGGGCAGAGGAGGGAGCTGTTCTAACAGCTGGTGTCTAAGGTGAGCTGGGCACTTTGGCCATTCTTCCTGCTTCCCCAAGGTCCCGTTACTCATTCCAGGGCTTTCAGCCAACAGGGAGGAAGGTCACCTGCTGTCATTCCCTCTGTCCTTACCAGGCTTACCTCACTCAGGATCCATAAGTGCCTAGTCCCTCCCCTCACACCTACCCCAGCTCCCACCTACCTGAGGTCTCTTATATGCCTTCCGCACCCGCAGTCCAAGCTTCTGAGCCAGCTCCTGACCCAGCTGAGTGACATTTTCATCCTGTAGAAGGCAGACAGAGGTTAGATACAACTGGTGGGTTAGGTAGCCCCAGTGCACAGAGCTGTGTCTTGGACATCTCGTGTGGCCATGGGAGGTGACATTGGCTTTGCGAGTCACATGCTGGGAACAGTGGGGGAGGCAAAGGAATAGATTTGTTTTTTGTTTTTTTAATCTTTTTCCGAAATTTTATCTCTAAGACAGTGACTCACTGTGTTGCTGGCCTTGAACTCCTGGTATTATGGGTACAACCCACCGTGCCAGGCTGTTTGTAATTTTTATTTTCTAGTGATACTAGGAATCAAACTATGTTGTTTTCTGTTTTAACACTGACAAGGTCTCTCTATGTGGCCCCAACTGTCCTGAAACTCTCTTTGTAGACCATGTTGGCCTCCAACACAGAGATATGCCTGCCTCTGCTTTCTAAATGTTAGGATTAAAGACCTTGGCCAAGATGACCCACTACTACTGTTTTCTTTTTTATCCTTTTTTTTTTTTTTTTTTGGTTTTTCGAGACAGGGTTTCTCTTTGTAGCTTTGGAGCCTGTCCTGGAACTCACTCCGTAGACCAGGCTGGCCTTGAACTCACAGAGATCCGCCTGCCTCTGCCTCCTGAGTGCTGTAATCAAATGTGTGCATTACCACCGCCTGGCTTTAATACTGTTTCTTTATTAATCTCTTTTTCTTTGTAGAGTTAGGGAAGAAGCCCAGAGCCTTGAGCATCCTAGGCAAGTGCTCCACCACAGGCCACACCCCCAGCCCTTAGCCATTTTATTTCTAGAATTCAGCAAGTGACAGTGAGTGCAGGTGCTCCTTGATTGTGCTCACTCTCGCCTCGGCTCCTCCCCAGGGGCCACCATGCTGCTGGTCTGACATTCCCTCCATATCTTTTCTAGCCAGCCTCGTGAAGAAGAGGACAGGAGTCCCTGTACAGCCACTAGGCCAGAGAATAAAGCAGCAAGGACACTGTATGAACATGAGCTGATGTGTTAAAAAAGGAAGTACTGTGTCAAGGTCACACTGGAGGTTGGGATGGTGACAGCCCTAGAGCCCAGGATTGTTTCAGTTAGTCACCAGAGGGTGGTGGGTCTTGAGCTGTACCTGTGTGGGCACCATACAGAAATACTATAAAGTGAAAAATGGCAAAGTGGGGCACATGTCAGCTTCAGGGAATAAATGTTGGTGAGGGGAGATGACGTACATCTGGGTGTCAAGCACGCTCTCTGTTGGTCATTTCTTTTGTCACTTCCCCACCCAGTGAGTGACAGCCCCAACATCAACACCTCTTCATCTTGACAACGGGGAGAAGAGCACCAGTTTTGCAGCACAGAGCTGGCTGTTCAAGGCTGAGGTATGTTACACAGCAACAATGACACAATCCCAGCTCATAAACTATAGCTAGCGGCTCCAACCTCCTACGGCACGGGAGGAAGGCAAGGCTCATAGGATGGGGCGGCATGGAGCACGGGAGGAAGGCAAGGCTCATAGGATGGGGCGGCATGGAGCACGGGAGGAAGGCAAGGCTCATAGGATGGGGCCGCATGGAGCACGGGAGGAAGGCAAGGCTCATAGGATGGGGCGGCATGGAGCACGGGAGGAAGGCAAGGCTCATAGGATGGGGCCGCATGGAGCACTGGAAGAAGGCAAGGATCATAGGATGAGGCGGCATGGAGCACGGGAGGAAGGCAAGGATCAGAAAGATGGGGTGGCATGGGGCACAGAAGAGCCAGGACGGATGCTTGGGAGATGGGACTCACATGGGGAAGAGCAAGGGAGCACCGGCTGCTACATTCATAGGCCTCTTTGTGGCGCCCCAGCTCGTTGAGGGCACGTGCCTTGCGGTAAAGTGCCCGGATGCTCTCGCTGTCCAGGCCCAACGCCTTCTCACTGTCCTCCAGTGCCTTCTCATACAGGCCCTAAGGAGACAATCAGAAAGCCCACTGGTCAGCACCTTTGACCTTTGGGACAGAAAGCCCAGTGGTCAGCACCTCTGACCCTAGGGGTGGAAAGCATCCTCACTTCCCTCCAGAAGAGTTACAGGTTAGCCAGGGCTACATAATGAGACACTATCTAAAAAGAAAAAAAGTTGGGGGCAGGGGGAGAGAAAGAGAGATAGGAAAAAGTGAAAGAATCAAGTCTAGGTTAGGAGCATATAGGGGCATGGCAGGGGAGGCAGTCCAGGGGAGGAGCAGGGTATAGGGGAAGGGGACAGGCTCACCATGGTGAAGTAGCAGGCTGCTCTGTTGACATACAGCTTGCACAGCAGCTCCCGGGGCAGAGCCACCTGGTCAGAGGCGGCGTAGTCAGCCACGTTCAGCCCTTCCATGTACTGCACCAGAGCCTGCTTGTAGTCCTTCTCACGGAACAGGTCGTTTCCCTCGGCAAACAGGTTCTGCACAAGCTTGAGCAGGAAGGCCTGTGCCGGGAAGGTACATAGGGACTCAGCAGGTCTCTATCCAGACTGAGATACAACTCTGTGCCCTGAACACAAATAGCTGTCCCCTTCATCCACCCACCAAGGTGGCACTCACCTCATACTCTTCTTGCTTTAGGGGGAGTGTTGACCTAGTAGGACAAAAGAGACATAGGACTGTGTGAGCCCATGGGACCCACGCAGAGCCCCAGGGCTGGCACTTCTGGCCTGAGATTATGTCAGGAATTGATTTCTCTCACTTAGCCCTCAATCAGCTGTGTCTGAGGTAAGAGCTGAGAGGGCTGCAAGATGCCACTCAGTTCTGATGGAAGGACGTGCATTTTCCTCAGGCTTGTCCAGCCAGCATCTGTCCTCTGCCTCTGAGATCAACCCTCTCCTCAGGAAAGTGAGACTCCAGGTGTCTCTAACTTACAAAGGCAGAGCAGCCATGGCTAAGTCTAGGAAGCCCCCAGGCCTGGGAAAGGACAAGAGAAGAATAATCTAATTCTGGCCAAGGCAATGTCAAGGGTCACTCATATGGGGACAGGACTGCTGCTAGGAAACTACTCTGGAATTGCGACCTCATCAAACCAGACCTGTACCTCACGCCCAGGGAGGGTAACAGAGCCCCTCTTAGGGGCCCTTGGTCTGGGAGATTTAGCCCTTCTCTTGACCTAACTCACTCACCCAGTCAGTGACAGGCCCACTGACAGCCATCAGCCCCTTAGATCAGAAACCAACAAGTCACTCAGGGCCAATAGCTACACTTCCTCTCCTGTGGCTAAAACTACAAAACTAGCTCTCTCAGCTCTGTGTGGAAGAGAGCACTGGCTCAGGAGAGCTTTCACCTGTCAGGCTGCAGGAAGGGCGGGGCTTGTCTCCTGTTCCCTCACAATGGGAAAAACTAATATCAGTGGGCAGATAATGCAGAGGATGAGGGTAGAATGATTTCCATCGGGATAAGATCCAGAGGCAACCAGGGCCACACAGTACAGGCACATGGACTTGTGGAATCCATGGCCTCTGCCTTGCTGGCTCCTTTCCCAGATCTCCCACCTCTCCACATCCCAGTGTTCAGGGGTCAGCCAGGAGGAAAAGGAAAGCCAGACCCACCTGCCTGCTGCCCACTTACTGAATGAACTGCAGCCCCTTCTCGATGTCCGCCTTTCGTTTCTGCCTCTCCATCAGTGTCTGCAGGGAGAACACAGTCGGTCAATCAGACAGCAGGGGTAGAGTGGGGGTGGCTGATAACCCACCCTACCCTGTGGCTTTCAGAGGGTTCTTTCCCTCCCTCTCATCCCACTGTAGAGGTCTGAAGGGTTTTTGTTTGTTTGTTTGTGTTTTGGTTTTTTGAAGAAGGGTTTCTCTGTGTAGCCCTGGCTCTCCTGGAACTTGCTCTGTAGACCAGGCTAGCCTCAAACTCTGCCTGCTGAGTGCTGGGATGAAAGGCCTGCACCACCACCACATCGCTGACAGAGCATCTCAGGGACTACACAGACCACAGACCATGCTGTTATCTTACCAACCCATGACCCACTGGTCTCATTTGTGTGGTGAACTCGAAGGGTTATGTGAGGACTACCTGCCCTTCACCACACAATGGCTTGGGCAAGAGTAGTGCCTGGGACTATCTCCAGTTCAAAGGAAAAACCTTGTTTTACTATTAAACTCAGTTATCTGTGTTACCAGGGCCTAGGAGCACATGACCACCAAGGAGAACACAGCAAGTGCAAAGAATGGCCAATGACGGCATATGTAAGGGGCACCTAGCACAGGTCCTGCACTTAGTTCTATCAGGCTCCTGTTCATTCAGAGGCCAGAGCCCATTCACAGGACACACCAAGGGAAACTCAGGTGCGGCCATAAGCTACTGGGTGGCTAAGGCCACACTTGAACCCAATGTGCACTAGCAGTCCCTTCAGGCCACTAATGAGCCCTAGTGATGGCTGCCTAATGATAGCGTGAGTACCTCTTGCCTGGTCCTGGAACTCAGCCCAAGGCCCTGGGACTCTCCTCTCTCCACAGCACAGCTGTAGCTATCCGTCTTCATCAGGCAGTGAAGGAGGTTTGGGGATGTCTCAGCTGATGAGGACATAATTGTCACCCCAGTGAGCCCTCCATATACAGAGAAACCAGTGTGTTTATGGAGCACTGACACATGCCTACTACCAGTCTGTTTGGTCTCAAAAGACTGTGGAGAAGGCTATGGCCTCAGACCCGGGTGTGAGCTCAACATTCACACTTACTATGGCTTTGGGTTTCAGTGTCCTAAGGAGGTAATAGGACCGATGGCAGATCCTGCCACATTGGCTATCATGAGGATTTGGAAAGTGACAGGTGCTGAGTCCCTGGCACAGATAATAGTCAAAACATCATAGGAAAATGTGTGATCCCACACTGCCCCTCCCTCCTGCAAGATACTCTACTTTGTGATTCTTGGGTCGGATACCTGAGTGCAATCCAATGCCAGGGCAGAAGGCCAGCCATGACAGCTCTTGCTTCTCAATCAGTGTTTGTTCTCAGTTTCTGCCTTCAGAATGAGCCCCTCATTCCTGCACCCTACTCTGCCCCTTGTCACACACCCTGCATCCTGCTTTCACAGTTCCCTATACCCTTCCCTGATAGGGGGTGTCCTTCTGTATGCTGTAAATGTTTCTTATTGGTTGATGAATAAAGCTGCTTTGACCAATGGACAGGCAGGATGTAGTTGGGCACGAAGTATAGGTGGGCAACCAGACTAGGAGAATTCTGGGAAGAGGAATGCAGAGTGTGAGTTGCCAGAGAGACACCATGTAGCTGCTGAGGAAGAAAGTTGCTCGGGCATCACTGGTAAGCCAAGACCACATAGAAATACATAGATTAGAAGCCTCTGTGTGTTTATTTGGAACTAAAGGGCTGCAGGACCAGGTGGGACAGAAACTTCTGTCTATATTTCCCAGCCTCACTGCAAAGGTTTTTTTTTTTTTTTTTTTTCCTGCACCAGTCTCTCCCAGGTCCTTGAAACAGCCCCACCATCCCTCACTCATCTGGTGTTGGTCAGGAATTTGGGTAGCTTTGGTGGGTCAAGGCTAGGCTTGTTCTGGACGTACAATTGAGCAGGGAAGACAAGGCCATGCCTGTTACCGTGCAATGGGGCCCAGTCCCAGGCAGGGGAAGTCTCTGTGGGTCTGATCACAGGCACCACAAGGCCATGACCCAGGTCCACTGAGTACCGAGTGTTTAGACCTTGTCCACCATCTGATCTCTGTCCCTCTTTATCTCCTAACCTGTACTATCCCCAGATACTGGGCAGATCTTCCCACTGCCTCTCAACCATCTCAAGTATGCCCTTGAAGACATATGAAGGGTTTTTCAAAAATCACATATTCCATCCTGTCTGACCCCTACACACACACACACACACACACACACACACACACACACACACACCACACACACACACACACACACACACACACACACACACACACACACACACACACACACACACACACACACACACACACACACACACACACACCACACACACACACACACACACACACACACACACACACACACACACACACACACACACACACACACACACACACACACACACACACACACACACACACACACACACACACACACACACACACACACACACACACACACACACACACACACACACACACACACACACACACACACACACACACACACACCACACACACACACACACACACACACACACACACACACACACACACACACACACACACACACACACACACACACACACACACACACACACACACACACACACACACACACACACACACACACACACACACACACACACACACACACACACACACACACACACACACACACACACACATACACACACACACACACACACACACACACACACACACACACACACACACACACACACACACACACACACACACACACACACACACACACACACACACACACACACACACACACACACACACACACACACACACACACACACACACACACACACACACACACACACACACACACACACACACACACACACACACACACACACACACACACACACACACACACACACACACACACACACACACACACACACACACACACACACACACACACACATACACACACACACACACACACACACACCACACACACACACACACACACACCACACCTGTCACATTTGCTTCCAGGGCTGCCTGACAATTTCACCCTTCTTCAGCCAATCAAGATCCCCTACACTGATGCATGCATCCCAGTACTCAGAGGCTGAGACAGGAGGATGATGAGTTGTAGGCCAGCCTGACCAATCTTCCTGAGTCCATGGCTTTTAGGAAACCTCCAGCAGGTAGAGAAACACTTCCACATCAGGCTAAGCCCTGACATCCTAGATAACTCAACAATTACACACTGTCCACAGCCATCTCAAGCAACAAGTCCACAGTGGCTGGATCAGAAGCCAACAGGTGAAGACTTCCCACTTCAGAGCCAGGACCAGTCTTCTCTGTTGAAGCTTTGATGCCTCTTATTCTTTCCTCTCGCCTTGGGGAACATATACCACCTACCAACAGAAGTAGCGCTGAGGAAATTCTAAATTTTAGGGCTGGTCTGTAGCAAGCACTTAATCAACAGACAATTGGCAGGTCAGAATTCCTCTGCTGGATGTTCAACCCACAAATGGCTGTATAACACGAGAAATCTGGCATTTCTGTACCTTACGCCAGCCTCACAACTTAGTTAGGGGCATGGCCAGACAGCCCTCATACTGCACCTAAAGCCAGACTTCTGCAGTGACTAGACTGTGAGACACAAAGGCTCCCGGCACTGGGGAGGGGATTTGCATTGGGCTTTTACTTTGGTTATTTGCTTTGGGTTTATTTGTATGGGTTTTTTGTACTTATTTATTTATTTATTTATTTATTTATTTATTTTAAGGATGAGTCTCACTATGTAGCTCTGGCTAGCATAGCACTTGCTATATATAGACCAGCTTGAGGTGATCCTCCTGCCTCTGCTTCCCAAGTGCTGAATTTAAAGGGTAAATGGGAGTAGGCGTGTCAGTGTTGGTAGAAGTCTTATGGCTGACCACCTGCTCTTCATTTTTCCTCTCATCATGGGCCAGGGCTCCTGGCTACCTTTCATCCAATCTTGATGGGGTTAGAGTCATGAAGACACTGAGGCTCAAACAGTTCATGAGATATGCATCCAGGAGTGGAAGCCATTCCAGAACCCCAAATCTCAGGTCAGCAGGCCCTTCCTCAAAAATGACAGAGGCAGCTGGGCATTGGTAGAGCATATCTTTAGTCCCAGAATTTAGGAGGCAGAGGCAGATGGATCTTTAAGTTCAAGGCCTGCCTGGGCTACAAAGTGGGTTCCAGGACAGCCATGGCTACACAGAGAAACCAAAACAACCAACAAAAACAAATTACAAAAAGACAAAGGCAGACCCGTTCGGCTTTGGGAGTGTATTTGTGACGTCTATCCCTAACCCCCAAGGCAGATGTGTCTGTCTGGGATGATTCTCTGCAGGGAAAATATCATACTTCTCCCCAGTTCAGGTCCCAGGTTCTCTATGGATCCCTGAGGGGCCCTCTGGTGTGTGTAAAGGCCTCAGAGTAAGACCAAAGAGTAACATGCAGGTAGAGGTTGCTAGGGCCTCCCAGAGGAGTTCTGGTCAAGGAGGACCTCTGGGCTCTCATAAAGAACGTACAACACGTGATAATTGCTACCACAAGAAAAGTCCAGCAACTTACACTCACCTGGCCCTCAACTACTTCCCATCAGAGTACCACTACTACTAAGTCACACTAATACAAAGTAACATGAAGTCAGAGACCCAGGTCTGTGGGTGGTCCAGGATAACAGTGGGTAGAGAGCCAGGAGGAGAGGGAAGTGCCCATTGTAGCCCTCTTTCTGCCCCCACCCAAGCCCAGATAAAGCTGGCTCATACTCTTAATCTGAGCATTTAAGAAGGAGAGGCAGGTGTTGCCCTGGGAGTTTGAGGCCAGCCTAGTCTACAGAGTGTGAGTTCCAAGACAGCTAAGACCTCATTGAGAGACACCCCTCCCCATCCCAGTCTCAAAGGAAAAAAACAAAAACCATAGACCCCAACAGAATTACATTCAGTTCCAGCAACAACTGTTACAATTCCATACTTGGTGCTGCTGGGATGGGATGGGGCTCCCTCAGGCCACTTGCTGCCCTCAGAGAACTCCTGGGCAAACAGAAGAGCTGTGGCGCAGGACTGAAACTCCCAGGTGGCAGAGAGGGATGGCTCTTCAAGAGAGGTTGGGGGTGATGCAGGAAGTACTGACTGGGTTTCAAGTCCCAACAGGAAGTCTACTAAGAAGGATGCAAATTGGCCTGACACCCCAGTTTCTGAGTCACCTTAGGATTTGCATAACCATGCTATCAGAGAAGCCTGTGTCCCCTTCTCTAGAGCTCCGAAGTGGGTGGGGAGCCCCTATCCCATAAACAGGAGAAAGCTCAAGGGAAATGAAGACCTGTAGGACATCTACCCAAACCATGTATGTGCTCCACACCTTCCAACTGAGAGGCCTTTTGCTGATAATGCCCAATGATTCCTGCTGAGAGCAAGAGGGACAGAGACATCAAATAATCTATTCATGCCCCACAGACACAGACAACACACTAATCACACGGGGAATGGCAGACTCAGTATAGAGGAACAGCTCCCAGACAATTATACTCTGCGAGCCTGGCAAAGAAGGGGAACCAAACCTGGAGTTGTGGTGCACACCTATAATGCCAGAACTTGGGAGGTAGCAGCAGGAAGATCGGGCATTTTAAGGCCCACCTTGGTTACATGACTTTGAGGCCAGCTGGATTATAGGTGACTCTGTCTCATATCCCACCCCTGGGGAAAAAAATCAAATTAACAAAATATTCCCTCAAAGGGTTCACTGCCCAGTGAGAATCCGAACTATAGAGATATAATTAGAATATGACAAATAAGCATTCATCCATCCACGCATGAAGTGAGCCCTTAAAGAATATCAGTGGGGGACCCGAAGAGATGGTTTGGTGGTTTAGAACACTTGTTGGCTCTAGTGGAAGACATGGGTTTGATTCACAGCACCCACATGGTGGCTCAAAACCATCAGTAACTTCAATTCCAGGGATGTGACACCCATTCCGACCTCTACAGGCACCAGGCATGCACATGACAGACATACATGCATGCAGGCAAAATAGTCATACATTCTTTTGGGGCAGGTAAGATGACGAAGGAGGTCAAGGGCACTTGTCACCAAGCTTAATGACTTGAATTCAATCTCTGGAACCCAAAGACAGAATAGATGTCCCAAACTTGTCCTCTGACTACCACACATGAACTGTGGCATGCTGGCACCTACACACATATGCATGCATATAACACACACACACACACTTCCCCAGCAAAAATATCTTTAGTGTTCTTGAACAAGTATGATCTAGCCAGGAACAAAGTTAGCAGTGTCTCTTTTAGAGGTAATGTAACACAAGAAGGACATGTGACAATGAAAAAATGAGAATGTCAGGAAGATGTATTTTAGAGTCAGAGAAAGCAACTATAGCATCTGAGCAGAAGTCTCAGTAGCGTGAAGGAATGAGCCCTGTGAATAGTGTGTGTGTGTGTATGCATATGGGCCTCTGATGCTAAACAGACAATAAATACAAAGACCCTACCTTGAAGGTTTATTGGTGCAGCAAGGGTTATCTATGGTTTCCACTCTAAGGTGCATTTCAACAAAAAGGGCATCTCCATGTCAGGCTTTGCTCCATGAGAAACTGAGTTGGCACTAAATACCTAAGACTTATTTACATCTCACTCCTAGCTAAGTGGACAGGAAGACAATACTCAATGAGGCTAGGAAGGTTGGCAAGGCCACACAGTGGCCCAAGTTAAAAGAGACTGGAAAGGCCGGGCGGTGGCCCACACCTTTGATTCCAGAGGCAGAGACAGGTGGATCTCTGTGAGTTCAAGGACAGCCTGGTCTATAGGGTGAGTTCCAGGACAGCCTCCAAAGCTACAGAGAAACCCTGTCCCAAAAAACCAAAAAAAAAAAAAAAAAAAAAAAAAAAAAAAAAAAAAAAAAAAAAAGAGGGGGGGGAGGACTGGAGAGATGGCTCAGTGGTTAAAAACACTAGCTTTTCTTCCAGAAGTCCTGAGTACAATGCCCAGCAACTATGTGATGGCTCACAACTATCTGAAATAAGGTCTGGCGCCCTCTTCTGGCCTGCTGAACACAGAACACTGTATGCATAATATGTAAATAAAATCATTTAAAAAAAACTATTTAAAAAAAAAAAAAAGACAGGAGAGACAGGCAGCAGGGAGCCTCAGTGGTGGGTCAGGAGGCACTTCCCAGACCTGGTGGCTCTTGAATCCACAACTACCCTTCCCTCCTCAAGTAAGAAAATTATCATAGACAGTTACAATGCAGCAAATGTTTGTGTCTCCTCCAAGTTTCTATGCTGAACACTCAGCTCCTATTTGTGTACGAGGACGGGGCCTCTGAGGGAGTGGAAGTGAAATGTCATGAAGGTGGGGCCCTACAGGGCACCTTCTCTTTGCAGCCTGGGCAGATTTACTCAGATTTTGGTATTAGAAAGAGGGGTACTAGCGGTGCGGTGGTGGTGCACATCTTTAAGCCCAGCACTTGGGAGGCAGAGGCAGGTGGATCTCTGTAAGTTTGAGGCCAGCCTGGTCTATAAGAGCGAGTTCCAGGACGGCCTCCAAAGCCTGTCTCGAACCCCCCCCCAAAAAAAAAGAAAGAAAGTGGGGTACTGCCCAGATACCTGGACACATAGAAGGGACCCTGGAACCAGGGGTGGAGTAGAGACTGGAGGTGTTTGAAGTGCATGCTAGAAAAAGCCTAGGAGCTGAGGCTGGTGACATGGTAAAGGCACTTGCTGAAGGCCTGAGTTCAATCCCTGGGACCCACATGGTGGAAGGAGACTATCACCTCCCACAGTATACTGTGGCACGTACAGACACAGAGTAAATAAGTAAATAAACAAATTTAAAAACCTAGACTGCTAATCCAGACGGCAGTGGTAAACATCTTTGATTCCAACACTCCGGAGGCAGAGGCAGGAGAGTCTCTGTGAGTTCTAGGCCAGCCTGGTCTATAGAGCACTCCATTACAGCCAAGGTTACATACACTGAAAAACCCTGTCTCGGCAAACAAAAACCTAGACTGCTGCTAGAGGGGCTACAGGTACAAATATGAATATTAAAGGTGATCAAATGTGGACTTAGAAAGGCAGAGGTGAGTGAAGTGATGGACTCTGTCACCTCACAACACACAGCCACCATCACAGGCAGAAGGCTCAGAACATGTACACATTCGAAATGGTTCTGGACTGGAGAGAAGGCTCCACAGTTAAGAGCACCTGGGTTCAGTATCTAGTACCACATCATGGCTCACAATCATCTCTAACTCTAGTTCCAGGGAATCTTCTTCTGTCTTGCCTACATTTATGTATAAGCACCATGTGTATGCAGTGCCCTTAAAGGCCAGAAGAAAGCGTTGGATTCCATTGGGACTGGAGTTATAGACAGTTATGAACTGCCATGTGGGTGTTCGGAATTGAACATGGGTCCTTTGGAAGAACAGCCAGTTCCTTCAACTGCCAAGCCAGTTCCTCTCCAGTCCTCAACCCCATGTTTGTTTGTTTCTTTGTTTTAAGATTTTATTTATTTATTATGTATACAACATTCTGCTTCCATGTATATTTGCACAACAGAAGAGGGCACCAGATCTCATAACGGATGGCTGTAAACCACCATGTGGTTGCTGGGAATTGAACTCAGGACCTCTGGAAGAGCAGTTGGTGCTCTTAACCGCTGAGCCATCTCTCCAGCCCCCTACCAGCCATGCTTGTTTTTTGTTGCTGTTGTTGATAATGGTGGTTGTTTAATTTTAGACAAGATCATGAATTGAACACCAGCCAAGGCTCAGACTCAGTATGTAGTTGAGCCTGGTCTTGAACTCCTGATCGTCCTCCTCTAATTCCCAAGTGCTGGGATTATACGCATGTGCCACCACAACTGGCCTGGAATGTTTTCTAATTTTTATTTATTACTATTGTATGTGTACAATGTGTATGTGCATATGTAAAAGTGCGGTGAGTACCACAACACTTGTGTGTAGGTCAGAGGGCAACTTCTACCATGGGCAGTCAAGCTTAGCACCAAGTGCTTTACCCACTGACCTATTTTGCCAATGAATGGTTTTGTTGTTTGTTTGTTTGTTTGTTTTTCTGAGACAGGGGTTCTCTGTATTGTTTTGGAGGCTGTCCTGGAACTCTTTGTAGACCAGGCTGGTCTCCCACTCACAGACATCCACCTGCTTCTGACTCCCAAGTGCCGGGATTAAAGGCGTGCGCCACCAACACCCGGCGAATGTTTTTTTTTTTTTTAAATAAACAATAGTATAACAAAATTATACTCACAAATATCACATACCCATAATTAAATAGACCCAAAGTCTAATATAACTTAGAACTTACATACAAGCCAGGTGTTGGTGGCGCACACCTTTAATCCCAGCACTTGGGAGGCAGGGGCAGGTGGATCTCCCAGTTCAAGGCTAGCCTGGTCTACAGAGTGAGTGCCAGGATAGTCAAGGCTACACAGAGAAACCCTGTCTTGAAAAACAAAAACAAACAGAAATGTATGATGTCAGGAACAGTGGTGCAGAACAAGTGGAGATCTGTGAGTTCCGGGCCAGCCTGGGCTACACTGAGACCATGTCTCAAAAGTAATAGACAGTTTTCTTTTGGATTTTTTTTTTTTTTAGAACACATGAAAAACTTGAAGAGGCCTTGTGCCTGCCCATAGAGGGTCCCCCTAAGTAATTAAATGATAGCCATAGAATACAACACAGTTACTGAATCTATACCTAGAATTATGGTGATGACTCTACAGCTGCAGAAGAAGAATATCCCAGAATGCTTTGTGTGGTAAGATCACCTGTGTGATGTGTGTTTACATGTAGAGGAGGGGTCTGAATGAATATGCTCCAACGCCTCTCATTTTCTCTAGGGACTAGAATCTGCCAGACAGAAGGGGGCACAGAATAGTTTACTCAATAGGGTTTGGATTTTTTCCCCACAGGCAAAACCTGAGTCACAAAATAAACTGGCTGGGGACCAACTCAGGAACCAGCAGCCTGAGAATTCCAGTACACCAAGTCCTGGGTTCCAATCCCAGTGCTGAGATGGAGAAGAGAGGGAGGAGATGAGAATGAATGAGAGATTAACATGACATAGCTCTGCATTAGTCCTGAAGGAACTGGGCTGGCCTCTTGAAGATCTCAACAGTCCTGTGCTTGGCACAGATTAAGTTAATGATGGCAGAATGAATGAATGAATGAATGAATGAATGAATGAACATCAACTCATTCAACCAGCTATTTTACAGATAAGAATGAGTAAATACTGAGTAAATAAAAGAAAACTTACACCAAAAGGAATGAACACTCACACCAGCATGGGCACCTGCAGAGTGGTCCCTGTGTAGCAGGGGCTGTCATGACCACTTCACTTCCTTAAAGCCCCATGGCAGCTTTATGAGACAGACACTATTAACATTCTCCATTTTGCAGAGGACAAGAGAACATTGCAAGTACACAAAAGTTAACTGCCTCATCCACAGTGACAGAGGTGATATATAGAAAGAATTCCAACCCCGGCAGCCTGGCCCTGTAGCCTACATACATCACCATCACCTATGCTGTCAATCAAGCAGACCCAGCTCCAGGGCCTGTCCTCTCCCATCATGCTCAAGTCTTCCCTGGCTCACAGGATCTCCTACTTCTGACCCCCTTCAGCACAATACATGATGCCCCTCCCCCAGCCTTCACTGCAGCTAAAACAAGGGATGATTACACACATCTCTGCCCCCACTCAACTCCCTAACACAGCCACCATCTCTCACACAACCACTCCACTGGGTCCTTAGCCAAGTGGCCCCTACCCCAGGGAACCCCTTGCTGCTTGGGTAGCAGTTTTTGACTCGCCTCTTCCTGGACTCCAGGCTGCATTCTCCCACCTCCAGGATTCTTCCTGCTGTCTCTGTTGGTGTCTCTTCTTTGCCCAGGCCTCAAGACCAATGTTCCTGAGATTCCATGGAAGGGACAGTGCTCCTGTTCTCTATGCCGTCCCCAGATGAGCTCCTGCATTTCATGATCTCATGAGTCATGCTGATGACTCATGAATCCACCCTCCTGCCAAGCATACCCCCTCCTCAGCATTTCAGATTTTCAACTCTCACCTTCTGGATAGTGGTACATGGATGTCCACTGCCCAGGCTATCTGTGACCTCCACGATTTTCCTAATCTTGGGCCCTCTAACTAGAACCCCACTACCTACACCCAGACAGTTCCTTTTCATCTTTTAAAATTTACACCTGGGGCTGGAGAGATGGCTCAGTGGTTAAGAGCACTGACTGTTCTTCCAGAGGACCTGGGTTCAATCCCAGCACCCATAAACCAGCTCACAACTGTCTGTAACTCCAGTTCCAGGGGACCTGACACCCTCACACAGACATACATGCAGGCAAAACATCAATGCACATAAAATTTAAATAAATTGTCAAAAAGAAAAAAGACCCATGTCTGTGGGGCTGGAGAGATGGCTTAGCAGATAAGAGCACTGGCAGCTCCTAGCAGACCAGAATTCAATTCCCACCACATACATGGTGGTTCATAATTACCTGTAACTCCAGTTCCAAATGATCCAACACCAGGGCACCACACACATGTAGTGCACAGAACTACATGTAGGGAAAACACTTAATACACGTCAAATTAAATTAAAATGAAGAAAGACTCACTTCTGTTTCCACCAAGTCTCCTCAGATGCCCTTCCCAGCTGGACTCAGGCTCCTTCCAAACTGAGCTTAGCCTCTCCTCCCCTCACCTCTGCCTTCTCCATCCTTGCCCTCTGCCCTAGCCAGAGCTCTGACTGTCATCTGGTCTCAGCTCACAGTTCCTGCCACCTTTAACCCGACTCCACAGCTTCTCGTTTTACAACCATAGGCAATCACAGGCCATCATCACCTTTCACCAACAACCTCCAATCAACCCTCTCCAGTGTGCTCCCATTCCTGGGGCCAGGGGCATCTGATTAAAACATTAATGCCAGCTGTAGAGATGGCTCAGAGGTTAAGAGCACCGACTGCTCTTCCAAAGGTCCTGAGTTCAATTCCCAGCAACCACATGGTGGCTCACAACCATCCATTATGAGAGCTGGTGCCCTTTTCTGGTGTGCAGATATACATGGAAGCAGAATGTTGTATACATAATAAATTAATAAAATCTTAAAAAAATAAATAAAACATTAATGCCAATGTCATTTTCCCTCTCAAAACCCCTCAGAATTGTGTAGGTGTACACACTACACACACACACTCTAAACAATAAAAAAATAGTGAAACCCAAATAATAGCTGCCTAGTCTAGTAATGTTCTGGTTTTAATAATATACATCAGCTACACAAGATGTCACTGTTAGGGGAAGCTGCATGAAGGGGACTATGTACAGTTTTTGTAACTTCTTGTGAATAAAAAGTTAAAATAGGGGCTGGAGAGATGGCTCAGAGGATAAGAGCACTGCCTGCTCTTCCAGATGTCCTGAGTCCAATTCCCAGCAACCACATGGTGGTTCACAACCATCTGTAATGAGATCTGGTGCCCTCTCTGACCTGCAGGTATACATGTAGGCACAACACTGTATACATAATAAATAAATAAATGTTTTTTTAAAAAAAAAAAAAAGTTAAAGCCGGGCAGTGGTGTCCCATGCCTTTAATCCCAGCACTTGGGAGGCAGAAGGAGGCTGATCTCTTTGAGTTCAAGGCCAGCCTTGTCTACAGAACAAGTTCCAGGACAGCCAAGGTTACACAGAGAAACTCTTGTAAAAAAAAACAACAAAAAAAGCTCAAACAAACAAAACTTCCCATGACACTATTACCAAGAGGACAAAGTCCACATTCTTCAGCTGGTGCCTGCAGCATAGCAAGGCATGCCTGGCTTCCCCTGGTCCCTTGGCAAGGCCTGGAATTGTAGACCATGAGGTTGCCTCCTCTGCATGGGGCATCCTCCATACCCAATGCATCTTAAAAGCTTAACCATGGTGTAGCCTGCACCAGGAAGTCTTTCAACCCCACCCAAGGTCAGCGCCCTCTGCCAATTATAACCACTATGCTTGTCCTAGCTGTCTGCGATTTTGAGCATGTCCCTGAGTTCCCAGTTATGGGCTCCAGAAGGCAGGGCTGCATCTGATTCATCTCTGAATGTCCCAAAGAAACAGCGCTTAGGAACCCATCAGGAGGAATCTGAGGACAACACTGAGGAGGCCGATGGCAGTCATCAGGGACACACACTTTCTCCTACCTGAAACATCACCTTAGTCTTTATAGTACTCTGTAAGAAGGAACAATTAGCTGGGTGGTGGTGGTGCACACCTTTGATTCCAGCACTCAGGAAGCAGAGACAAGAGGATCTCTGTGAGTTTGAGGCCAGCCTGGTCTACAGAGCGAGTTCCAAAAGCCTCCAAAGCTACAGAGAAACCCTATCTTGAAAAACAAAAACAAAACAAAGGCACAGCGGGTGAAGGAGCCTGCCCAGATACCACTGTGAGAAATGACAGAACTGGGATTTGCACCCTGGCACTTAGCTCTGAGGTCCCATTCTATCTATCACTTCCACCATTGACACAGCTCTCCCTACACTCTGTCTTCACCATACCCTCATGCATACGTGGCCTCCGGTTTAAGTAAAGAGCCAACAGTCTCTCCAGAATGCAGGCCGGCTACATACAGTGTACTTACCACCTGAGCTCCGGTCATCTCAGTCAGAGCAGGAAAGGTTTCACGGTGCCACCCTCAGCCCTACCAGCGAGCACCCTGGGTTTGCATTTATCTTTTCCCCACAGCTTTCGTGAGTATGTCTGCCCACTCCTGGACTCCTGTTCCATGGACACCAACGAGGGTCATACTTTATTTCCACAGATCATCTGAACACGTTAAATATGATCTATGGCAGGTGCTACGAACAGAGAGGTCTCAGGGTTTTAAGTTCAGATGAGAAAACCCCCTCCAGAGAGCTAGCATTCCCTGCAGCTGGGAACACACTAGTGCGCTGTAGTCGCGTCCTTGAGTTACATGTGGCCAGCACTAATGCATTCTTCTCTTATCACATTTCAGTTATTGCAGATAATGAAGAGTTCCTGCTTATCGCAACTTTGAAATTACAGTAGCTACATTAGACACACTGGCAAATCTTGCTGAATGAACTAATAAAGAGGTGTAGGGCTGGGAAGAGAGCTTGGTCAGTAAAGTGCTTACCTTACATGCACAAGGACCTGAGTTTGTGTCCCAGAACCACATAAAAAACAGTCAGACATACAGGCACGCATTTATAATCCCCATGATGGGCTATCGGAGACAGATTCCTGGGACCTCCTTGGCCAGCCAGCCTAGCCTACTCAGTGAGCTCCAGACCAATGAGACCTATCTCCAAAAGCAAGTGGGGAGCTAGAGAGATGGCTCAGCGGTTAAGAGCACTTGCTACTCGAGCAGCGGACCCAGGTTCAGCTCCCAGCACCCACAATTATCTGTGACTCCATTTCTGAGGGATCTCATACCCTTTTCTGGCCTCTGCACGCACAAGGCACACACATGGTACATACACACACATACATGCAGGCAAATACTTACACACATAAAATAAAAACAAGTCTTGAAAAAGAAAGAAAAGTAGATGGCTCCTGAGGAATGTCACCTGAGGTTGTCCCCTGGCCTCTACACAAACACAGGAACAGGAGCCAAAACACTATCCATGTATGTACACACAAACACACGTGCATGCACACTACCTAAATGACACACACACACACACACACACACACACACACACACACACACACACACACACCCATCACATCCATCAGAACAGAGCTACTTTTCCTTGCAATTCCATAGATTTTACTTGGTGCACTTAAATACAGTGACCTGAGAAGGGTCTTAAGCGAAAGACTGTCCTAAAGAATCATTTGTGTCCCTACAGCAAGAGAGCTGGCCCCTGCACTCTGGAGACATGGCCCCACCCCTCACTACAGGCAAGGGTGAGCCTACCCTGAGGACAAGCTTGTAGGGGAGCTGACTTGGCCCTCTCACCCAAGGCAGGTGGCCCCAGTGGTTAGGACTGACTAGCCTGGCTACCATCCAGGACCACAGCTAGGGTGGTTGGCCCACCCTAGCATCTACCCCATCTTGGACCTGTTGGAGCTGGTCAAGGGACTGGTCCTGTGGAACGATACCCAAAAGATCTCCAAGGGCAGCCACAGGATATCCCAGAGGAGTTCCGGTGAGGATCCAGTAAGGATGGTGTAACGGAAACCAGAGGCCTTGAACCAGACCAGTGACTCATTGCAATGGACATGTGCCAGTCAGGGTGATGGGACAAAGGGGTAGACTGTATGGCACACCGAAGCCCCCAAAGCCACCAGGACCAATGAACAGGTGATGGAGAGGCAGGAAAGGAGAAGCAAAGAGATTTTTCTGTTGTTGCTGTGGTTTTTGTTTTGTTTGGGGGTTTGGTTTTTTTTTTTTTTGCTTTTGTTTGCTTGCTTGCTTTGTTTTGTTTTCTTTTGTGAGAGGGGTGCAGCAGAGATAAGGGGAGGACAAGGGGGAAACTCAGAGGTGAGCAAAATTGGGGTGCATGGTGTGAAATTCCCAAAGAGTCAATAAAGAAGTTAAATAAATAAATAAAATCACTTGTGTCCATAATCATCTCAAAAGTAGGATTTATCATCCCATTGTTCACAAAACAGTAAGGCTTAGACTGGATTGGGCCTGGCCCAAGGCCACACAATTGCTGAGGAAGGCCAAGCTGCTGGCACACCCCAGGCTCCAGGAAAGTAGGTTAAGAAGGGAATGTGAAATAAAGTATCCACAGGCCTCAGTAGCCTGCAGTTTGCTTTCTTTAAAACTGGCCTTTAAAAAAAAAAAAAATCTTTTGGTTTTTTGAGACCAGGGTCTCTCTATGTGGTTCTGACTGTCCTGGAGCTTACTATGTAGATCAGTCTAGTCTCACACTCATAGGGATCCATCTCCCAAGTGCCATGATTAGCAGAGTATGCCACATGCCTGACAACCACTCCTTACTGGTTTAAGATTTACTTTTATGAGTTTTAATTATTGCAGGCGTATGTGTCAGCATGTGGGAATGTGCCAGCTAGTTCAGCTGCCTGAGCCGGCCAGTGGTAGCAGATCTCCTGAAGTTGGAGTCACTGATCGTTTTGAGCCACCAGATTGACCTGGGTGCTAAGAACCAGACCTAGGTCCTCTGGAAGTGCTCTTGACCACTGAGTCGTCCATCAGCCCCTAACAATGTTTTAATAAAGCCATCATGAAGCTTAAAAAAGAAATGAAGGAAGAGCAGCAGAAAGGTCACCCTTGGGAATTGTAAGCAAGCATAGGAGTAATATAAACAGATGTCCCCACTCAGAGCAACAATCCAATGCCACAGGCTGTCTTCTGGTGCCCTGAGCAGTGGGCTAGTCACTGTTCCTGCTCAGGGGAATTCCCATGCATTGTGCACTACCTTCTCTGGTGCCCAGTGACAACGGGAAAGCAGGCAAGCCATCATCCTGGGATCAAAACCCATCACCATCCCCATACTGCTTTCCAGGAACCTCTCTGAGCTTCAGATTTGCTATTTGCAAGATGGAGCTGTACCCACCTGGCACGACTTATTTTCTACTGTGCTGAGTGCTTCAGTAAACACTGACTTTACCGTTTTTTTGTCTGGGCCACCCCTTTCTGATAAGGGCTTTTTTGTGGCCAACTTGCTGTTTTTAATGTAACACATAAACACATAAAAGGGGCTGCTGCCAGTACTGGGGAACAGAGTTAATAAATCCCAGCCCTCATAGATTTCTTTTAAAGATGTATTTTACTCTATGTGTATGAAACTTTTACATGCATACGTGTATGTACACCACAGGCATGCCTGTAGGATCCCCTGGAACTGGAGTTATAGACAGTTGTGAGCCCACCATGTGTCCTCTGCAAGAGCAACATGTGCTCTTAACCACTAAGCCATCTCTCCAGTACCCAGTCCTCACAGATCTTGATCATGGGTGAGCCGGCACAAACACAGGTCACATGTTGGTCTGGGAAGATGGCTCAGTACATAAAAAAAGAGCCAAGGACCAGAGCTGGAGTGCCAGAACCCATATTAAAAAACTGGTCATAGCTAGGTGGTAGTGGTGGTGGCAGCAGCGGCGGCAGCAGCAGTGGCAGTAGTAGCAGTGAACACCTTTAATCCCTACACTCAGGAGGCAGAGGCAGGTAGATAGATCTCTGTGAGTTCAAGTCCAGCCTGGTCTACAGAGTGAGTTTCAGGACAGCCAGGCCAAGGCTACATACAGAAACCCTGTCGGGGTGGGGAGGGGGTGTAGAAAGAGAGAGAAAGAGGAAGGAAGGAAGGAAGGGAGGGAGGGAGGGAGGGAAGGAAGGAGGGAGGAAGACACACAGACAGAGGGGAAGGCAGACTGGTCACAGGCCTGGAGAGCTCAGCAGTTAAGAAGCTTCAAACTTCAATTCCCAGCACCACATGGTGGCTCACAACAGCTCACTACAGTCCCAGGAGATCTGATACATGTATGTGATAAATTTACATACATGCAAGCAAAACATTCAAACACATAAAATAATTGTTAGACCCCTGAAAACTCAAGTATCCGGGGTCTCAGGCCAGGTTCGCGGTCACCCCAATCACCAGGCGGATTCGAGAGTTTGCTGCAAACTGCACGAGGCTTTATTATAATTTAACGAGCTAACCCTATGTTAGCTCGGGTCTTTCACCCACCTGCCATGGCGGACAGCTAGAAAAGACGGCTTGAAGCTGCTGCGCATAGATCCTTATAGGGCAGCGTAAGGGGAGTGTCTAGGGGTACGCACAGGCTTACGCACAGGCTCACGATTGGTGTGCTTCCAGGCTTGGAGGGCTTGCCCTGTGTTGATTGGTCAACTGGTTGTTATGGCTCATAGGCCCTCCCAGGGTGGTTGCTATGCTCTCTACGTCATTGCTGTGCGCTTGTCTGTAAAGCACACCCAGGGTCGTAAAGCATAGCACCACCAGCTAACTTCCGATTGGCTCCTTGTCACGAGATAGGCATCTGACCTTTAAGTGACTAAGGTTCCTTGTCACGAGACAGGCATCTGACCTCTATGTGACCAAGGCAGGTTTATGGCAAGCACGTGTTCGGCTGTTATGGCTGCCAAAAGGAAGCTGGTTCCTTCATAATAAAAGAAAAAAAAGCTAGGCACAGTGATGAATGCTTATACTCCCAGTGCTGGGGAGGCAGACACAGTGGGGTTCCCAGGATTCACTGGACAGCCTCTCTGGTCTCCTAATAGAGCTCCAGGCCAACAATAGATCCTTTCTCAATAGATGAATGGCTCCTAAGGAGTAACACGTACACATGCACACGTATGTACACACACCTGCACACAGATGCAAATCTGCAAACACATGAACGAGCATACTCACATAATAGGTCAGTGCTAAATACACAAGACACGGGCGGCAGAGAAGTAAAAGTGAGGAACAGACGGGGAATGTGGTAGGTGGTGAAGTAGGAGCTGAGGAAAGGCCTCAGAAGATGTGGAGAGAGACACAGGAGAGAGAACAGAGTGCACCCAGCAGAAGGCAATCGACTGAGGTAGGAACAAGCTGAGCAGGTTCAAAGAAAACACAGGCTAAGAGGGCTGGAGAGATGGCTCAGAGGTTAAGAGCACTGACTGTTCTTCCAGGAGTCCTGAGTTCAATTCCCAGCAACCACAGGGTGGCTCACAACCATCTACAATGAGACCTGATGCCCTCTTCTGGCATTCAGGCAGAACACTGTATATGTGATAAATAAATCTTAAAAAAAAAAAAAAAAAAAAAAAAAAAAAAAAAAGAAGGAAAATAAGGTACAGGGGGCAAGGTGAGGCCTGAACAGAGAGCTACAAACACCACTGGAGAAACAGACCTAGGCTTGTGTATCCACAAAATTCTAAAAAGTTTCCAGGGGAAATGACAGAGTCACTCAAATCTCAAGAAGCTCCGTTTGATATGGTTAAGGTGTGTGACTTTGGTTTATGCTGCATTTGTTTGACATGGTGAAGCTGTGATTCCTTGCCTGTCTAAAATGCCTGATGGTCTAATAAAGAGCTGAATGGCCGGTAGTGAGGCAGGAGCAAGGACAGGTGGCACTGGCAGGCAGAGAGGATAAATAGAAGGAGAAACAAGGAAGAAGAGGGAAAGAAGCAAGAGAATAAGGAGAAGAGCACATCAGGGGCCAGCCACCCAGCCAGCCAGCCACAGGGTAAGAAGGAAAGTAAGATTTACAGAAGGGAAAGATAAAAGCCTGGAGGGAAAAGGCAGATCTGTTAATTTAAGATAAGAAAAGGTGGCTAGAAACAAGCCAAGCCAAGGCCAGGTATCCATAACTAAGATTTTACTTGGGAGCTATGTGGCAGCCCCCCCCAAGAGTCAAAAGAATAAAAATAAAAAACAAACACTACAAAAGTTTGGCTGTGCCGGGTGTTGGTGGCGCACATGCCTTTAGTCCCAGCACTCGGGAGGCAGAGAGGTGGATCTCTGTGAGTTCGAGACCAGCCTGGTCTACAAGAGCTAGTTCCAGGACAGCCTCCAAAGCCACAGAGAAACCCTGTCTCAAGAAACAAAAAGTTTGACTGCTGCATGAAAGATGGATGGCAAGAATACTAGAGCTTAGGAGGCCAGCCACACAATAGTCCAGGCTGGACTGACGCAGAGAATGGAGAAGATTCAGGAGCACTCTTGCTGTTACCTCACGACTGGGGGTCTTTATGGCTTTCGAATCCATCACTGGACCCTCACACCAAACTCAGGGCAAATGTTACTGGGACACAGGAAAGGAGACAGAGACCAAGAACAGTGGCATACTGTGTGCACACTGTCAGCGTGCCTGCTGCTAGAACAGGAAATAAGAGGCAGGACTCTGAATGTTCTGCCTTCTCTGCACCCCTCCACCTGTGGTGGGGCAGGGTATCACGGGATGCAACAAGAGAATAGCTGCTCCAGGGCAACTGCTGAAGCCCCCAGGAGGGTTGGTCGAAGCCCAGACTGTCACTGTGGGGAGCAGTTCCTGGCTGATACTGGTACTTCAGAAAGTCAAGCTGGCAGGAGGATTCCGCTGTTGACCTTGGAGAACAGGATACCATGATCCCTTTCCGTGCCACCATTTGGGCACAAGAGCCTCAGAAGGTAGAGAAAGAATACAGTCTCCATTTTCTTCTGAAAATCAGGGACACATCCTCTCTTGAAGAACTGCCATGAAATTATTGGCTGTAGCACAACCATGATACTGTTAGTGACAAGACAGCAGACTCTTGTAATAAATTAATAATTGACTACATAAATGTTGGTGATCGAAAATGTTACCTGTCCAGACAGATAAGAAACGAACCAGGCTGGGCAGGTGGGTGGCTCATACTGCATTGGGGAGGCTGAAGCAGGAGAACCAAGAATCTGAGGCCAACCTGGGCTACAGTATATGATCCTGCCTTTAAAAAAAAAAAAAAAAAAAAAAAGGGGGGGGAGGCTGGGGAATGGGGATATAGTTCAGTGGCAGATTCCTGCCTTGCAAGTGTGAGGTTCTGGGGTCCATGCTGGGACACCTCCCCAATAAAAGACAAAGTAATCCGATGGCATCTTGTACACAGCAGTTAAAGACTTCAGACTTCAGGCTCTCTAAGGGTGTGATGCACACACCTGTAACCCCAGCTTTTGACTGGCTCACGAGAAAGTTCCAGGGATCCAGGGCTGCACCACTGAACCCAGCTTTTTAGGTGTGTGTGTGTGTGTGTGTGTATGTGCGCGCGCGCGCGCACACACACACACTTGTCTGGTGTCTTTGTCACCCTCTGTCTCTTTGAGGCAGGGTCTGTCGCTAACCTGGGCTCACATTTTCTTGGCTAAGCTGGATTCTAGTAAGCTCCAGTGACCCTCCTCGGATCTGGGGTTACAGGAGTTTGCAAGGATACCAGCTTGTTACATGGGTGCTGGGATCCAAATTCCTCATTATTGTGCAACAAGCACTCTTAACCCCACTCTCTAGCACCTGCACCCAACTTTTTTTAATATGGGTGCTGGGGATCAAACTCAGATGCTCACACTTGTGTAGCAAGCCCTTTCTAACTGAGCCATCTCCCCAGAACTTGAGAGACAGAGGCAGGAGAATTAGGAATTCCAGTCTAACCTTGGCCACACAGTGAGTTGGAGACCAGCCTGGTTTACATGAGACCCTACAAAACACTTTGGATTCTAGAGTCTATCGGCTTGCCTCTGACTCCTGCTCTACCAACAGCTACAAGTTGTGGAGGTGTTCCTTGCCTCTCTGGGTCTCAGATTCATCATCTGCAAAATGTAATAATAATGGTTTTGCTTCAGGGAGTGGCAAGTGATTTGATACTAAAGGGCACATGAAGTGTCAAGTGCAGTGTAAATCTGTGGTAGCGACTGCCCTTATTTCCATGTCAACTTCCAGGACAAGTCTCAGGAAATGTTTCTGAAGAAGTCACCTAGATTGCTCTGAAGACAGAAATGCTGTATTCTGTCCCCAGGGTGTTCTCGGCTTGCTGGGGAAGCAGTGCTAACAAACACCTGCAGAAGCCATCACGATGCCTGCCCAGAAACAGACTCACCAGGGGAAAAACTAAGGTGGGAAGGAGTTGTATGGCTGGTGCTAACAGGCAGGAAAATGAGCCTCTTTGCTATGGACTGTTAAATTCAGTGAACGGAGCTGGCTCCTGTGATGGTGCAGCAGTCTCCAGCTGCTTGCTACAGCCAGCCTTCCTCAGAGGACCCCCTCCCTTCTGCAGACTCAGGTCTGCACTGCTGGCCCCGCCAGCTTCTCCACTCATTGGAGACAGGGCTGTACCTCCTTTGCAGCATCCCACTCCTTTTTTTAGCAGTCATCTAAACTCTATATTTGACCTCTCTTTGGGGATAATCATGGCGAATACCTATAGGATGATGTCGGGTGAGGACTAAGTAAACTGATTTGGCCAGGGTTTCTCTGTGTGGCTTTGGAGCCTGTCCTGGAACTTACTGTGTAAACCAGGCTGGCCTCAAACTCACAGAGATTCACCTGTCTCTGCCTCCTGAGTGCTGGGATTAAAGGTGTGCACCACCGATACCCAGCCTTTTTTTTTAAGATTTGTTTTATTCGAGGCTAGAGTTAAGTAACCTGACATGGGTGCTGGGATTTGAACTTAGGTCCTCTGGGAGCAGTATATGCTCTAGACCACCTAGCCATCTCTCCAGCACCACTTACAAAAAGAGTCTCAGTCTCTCTCTCTCTCTCTCTCTCTCTCTCTCTCTCTCTCTCTCTCTCTCTCTCTCTCTCTCTCCTGCTTCTGTCTCCAAAATGCTGGGATTAAGGGTTCACACTGGTACCTTTTCTCTGTTTTTTTTTTTTTTTTTAAGTTTTGCTTTAAATTATGTCTGCATGTGTCTGTTTGTGTGGGAGTATGTGCGCCTGAGTGCTGGTGCCCATGAGGGTGTTGGATCTCCCGGGACTTGAGTTACATGCAGTTGTGAGCCACCCAACATGGGTGGTAGGTAGGAGCTGAACTTGGGTCCTCTAGAAGCACAGCCAATGTTCTAAGAACTGAGCCATCTCTCCAGCCCTGACCTTCTAGCAAACATCATCAAACCCCACACTCATCAGAGCATGTTGGTGCATGCCTGCAAACCCAGCACCTGAGAGGCAGGAGTAGAAAGAAGGTCAATGGAAAACTGATGCCAACTTGGTCTCTATAGCCAGTTCCAGAGCTACTTAGTGAGACCCTATCTCGGAATTCAAGAAAGGATAATGGTAATCATAATAAAATAAATTTAAGAGTTTAGAACAGAAGAAAAACAAACACGCTCAGGGCTCATTTCCAGAAACAGAAACTCAAGTTCAGAGAATCCAAAGAGCCAACACAACAGCATTGAACTTCAGCTGGAACCCACAGCTTCCCCTACACTCTGTCTGTACCTGCTGACTTATTCCTCAGGCCTAATCTGTCCCTGTTTCTGTCCATCTCTGTCTCTGCTCAGAATGGCCTCTCTCTGGCCTTTCTTATCCTATCTTCCAAGCATTCACATAGAAATTCTTCTAGGAAGACCTTCCAACCCAGGCGAAATAAGCCTGCCTCCTCCACACTGGGGTATAATTCAATTTGACAACATAATGGCTGAATGTGTCCTCCTGGCATGTCCACCAGGGCTGGAGGCAGAGGCTGAACCAGAGCCAGTTCCTGTCCATGGGAAGCTCAGGTTAATGGTCCATGTCTGTCAGCCGCAAAAGCTCTTCCAGGGTGGTAAGCCAGGCTCCTAGAAGCCCCCATGGAATGGATTTACCCACATGCCCACACTCAGGACTATGCTCCTCCATAATTCTGCCTTTTCTGTGGGATGTGGGAACTCAAATACTCCCTTAAACACTGGCTTGAGGAGCCTTCTAACCTTTCCTGGTGAACCTTTATGGTTGTGCCATTTGCCAATCAATACTTCCCTGATCTTTGCTCCTGTCTCCATGATGGTGGGGATGAAGGTGACTACAGTGGGGAGGGGCACACTCAAGAGTCAGAAAGGCTTGGGTTCAAATACAGTTAGGTAACCTGGTGGTGGCCACACAAATCTTGAGTCCCCCAACTTCCTTTTCAGTAAAATGCAGACACAAGTGCCAAACCACCCGGAACTACAATTAGAGAAAATTAACTTAAAAAAAAAAAATAATGTTTAAAAAAAGCTGGGTGGTGGTGACACAGGCCTTAAATTCCAGTGCTTGAGAGGCAGAGGAAGGAGGATCTCTGAGTTCAAGGCCAGCCTGGTCTACAAGTTCCAGAACAACCAGGGCTACTCAGAGAAAACCATCTCAGAAAAAAAGAAAATAAAAAGTTAAACAAATTTTAAAAAGATAGACTACATCAGCCTCTAGCACAGAAGCAATAGAAGTTAATCTAAGATTTTCTTCCTACTCTATCATCCCAAGTTCCACCTCCTCCAGGAATCCATCCTATATATTTCCAGGTTCTGCACATTTTCTCTTAGTGCACTGACACCAGAATTCTGTTCTTCTTCTTCTTCTTTCTTTCTTTTTTCAAGACAGGGTTTCTCTGTGTAACAGTAGTCCTGGCTGTCCTAGAACTCACTTTGTAGACCAAGGTAGGCTCTCTCCCTAGACCTGGCACTCATATATAGGCTAGGCTCTTAACCACTGAACCATCTCTCCAGCCACTGTTTTCTTATTGAATTTACCTTTCTGTTTCCAACCAGACCACAAGGGGCTCAATCCCAGATATGCCTCATAGTAGCTTATCAGAGGTGCTTTTACCTTGCCAGGTTGCACAGGACTCTAGTAAAGGATGAGTATCTAGAGGTAGAGAACTACTGAAGAGTCCTACCTCTACTCTGTATATTTCTAGCAAGGGAGTTGGTGGCACACCCCTTTAATCCTAGTACTCAGAGGCAGAGGCAGGTGGATCTCTGTGAGTTCGAGGCCAGCCTGGTGTATCACAGAGAAAACCTGTCTCAAAAAACTAAAAGGACACCCAATTCTCTAAGCCTCCAATTCTTCATCTGGAAAAGACGTACTGAAATATCTACCCCACGACAGGCAAGATGGTTCAGTGAGAAAAGGTGCTTGCCACCAAGTCTGATGACCTGAGTTTGACACCCAGGAGAGAATGGACTCCCACAAGTTGTCTTCTGATTGCCCCACACACACCATGTCACATGCACACCTCCTTCCAGTAAGTATAAAGTTTTTATTTTTTAAACTTTATGTGTATGGGTGTTTTGCTTGCATATATGTGTGTACACCATGTGTGTGCCTGGTACCTTAAGAGGCGAGAAGACGGTTTAGATGCCCTGAAACTGGGGTTAAGGACTGTTGTGAGACATCTTGTGGGTGCTGGGAATTGAACCTCAGTACTCTGGAAGAGCAACAGTGCTCTTAACTACTGAACCATCTCTCCAGCCTGATATATATATATATATATATTTTTAAAAATGTAAAGAAAAGTCTACTCGATGTAATGGCTAGGAAGGGCAGATGAGCCCACATATGTGAAAGGCTTTTTGTGATAAACTAAAAAGCATTATACATATACACATATTTTTTCTCTTTTTTTCCTTTTTTGTTTTTAAATTATGTGTATGTATACGAGGGTGTGTGCACATGAATGGAAGTGCAGGTGGAGACAGAAGAGGGTGTCAGACCCTCTGGAGCTGGAGTTACAGGCAGGTTTGGGCTTTATGATATGGGTGCTGGCAACTCAGGTCCTCTGCAAGAACACTTAACCACTGAGCCACCTTAATAGCCACAACCCCTCTTTTTCAAGGTCTCAGGTCAGACATGGCAGGTGGATCTCTGAGTTCAGAGCCAGCCTAGTCTACAAAAGGAGGTCTGGAACATCCAGGACCATACAGAGAAACCCTGAACCAGAAGACAAGGTCTCGCTATGTAGCCCAACTTGACCTGTAAGTCACAATTCTCTTGCCTCCAACTCCTGAGTGCTGGGAGGTGTGTATCAGAAACTCTGGTGCATGCGTGCACACATGCATGCATACACACACAGACACACACATACAAGATGCTATATGCAGAAGGGTCTCAAACCCACTGATGACTGCACTGTCCCATACCTAAGACTCAAGAGAAGAGCTCATCCCATTGAACTAAGTCTCAAAACCAATTCAACAAGCCACATTCCAAACTGTCCTACCTAAATTGGTTACAGCTCACAACAACCATTAAATAGACATTAGGCAACATAAGAATCACAAAGCCCTTCTCTCATCCTCAGATCTCCTCCCTCCTGAAAATGAAGATTCAGAGTCAGATAACTAGTTAGGAATCCTGGCTGGAAATTTCCACCAGGATGCCTAATTCACTAAGCCTTGTTCCTCATCTGGAAAAATGTCTACCAGGCATAACTGCCATACATACCCCGCCTAGAATCTGTTTCACCCAGGTTTGAGCCTGGCATCATTTCTAGCTTGCAGCAGCCTTCCATGGGAGAAAGAAGTACGAAGGGTATCAGGGAGGGTATGGTTTTATCTGTGGTAGTGGAAATCTTGGTAGTAGAGGGAAAGATTCTGCTGGAATTTCATGTCCAACACAGTTGCTAAACGTACTATAATTATCTCATTTGTGTAAAAATTCAAGGATCTGCATTCTGCTATTTTCATCAAACTGGATGACCTGCAGGCACTCAGGAAAATGGCAAGACGTTGGGGGTTCGGATTCTTGTGCCCAAACACTGAAGTCCTGGCTAACAACTGAAAAAACAAAATCCCCCATCACTTTGCTGTGGGCCCCCAGCACACCGGGACTTGAAGCCTCCTTGGCCCTCCAGCCCGGTTGGCACCTCAGTCATCCTGTGCTGTCAAGAAGGAACTCTTTCTACACGATTTCCACTCCTGAGGCGTGGGGGGTGGGGCTTTGTCTCTGCGAAGCTTCCCCCACCCCCAACCTACGGGACTTTACAAACACCTGAACCTGAGGGGTTTCTAAGCAGGAAAGAAAAAGAGTTATGAGTGGCACAGGGGAACCTTCTGTCCGCTGAGGGCAGTGGGGGGGTCGGCTCTGTTTCTCCAGGGTCCCAGACCTGCCAGGGCTACCCTCAGTCGCCAGAGTCCCGGCACCCTGCAGTTCCCGTGAATTCCCTGCCTGGTTACTGCCCACCCGGGAGGCCTCTGAGGCCAGTGACGGATGCCACGACCGGAAATGCCCTCCTGCTCAGCGGACCCAGACCGCGCCCCCCTTTCCTGTCGCCCCCTCCCCCAGGGCTAGGCCCACAGGCCCCGGATCCCCGGACTCGCGTGGCCGCTGTAACCGACTGGGGCGACCCATTAGCCGGCCATTGTCTCTGGCCCTCGCCGCGCGCGGCCCCTCCAACCTTAGGCGCTGCGGATCCAAAGCGAATACAAAAGAAAGGGGAGATCACCACTGCGAGCCTCGGACCACCCCTTGCAGTGGGATCCGCAAAGCATCCATGCACTCCCAAAGCTTCAGACCCAGGGGAGGCTGCTCCCCACCACGACCACGGAAGAAAATCCCAAGACATCCCCTGTGGGCTGCAGGGGAGACCCAATCTCCCAGCGGCAGGTGCCGGCCACACAATAACTTTGAAACTTTGGGGTAGGGGTACGGAGATCTGCAGAGAGATTCCCCCTAAAAATAGTTCATGGTAATGGGGGTGCTATTGCTTTATTCTTGCAAAGCCTCCTTTCCAGGTGGCCGGGCCCCGACTTCCCGCGCCTCCTCCGCGCGCGGCCCTGCCCGGCCCTGCCCCGGCGTCCCAGCCTCGCGCGCCCCAACCTTGCGCGCCACCGGGGACGCGGTGGCTCGGCCTCTGCCCCGCGGGGCTCCGCCGCGCCAAAGCACTCACCTCCGCCGGGCTGCGCTCCCCGCGGGCCTGCGCCGAGCCCGATAAGTGGTATGCTATGACTAGAGGTATGATTACGTTATTATTATTAGTAATAATAAGAGTAAATGCTATTTAATTACGGGCGGCCGCATCCTGCTCCCGGCGCCGCCGCCCGGGCAGCTCGGTCCATGTGGCTCCGGAGCGCTTTACTTTCATTTCCAGCCCCCTCGGCCGGCCGCTCGCGGCAGCACCCGCTGGAGCCTCCGTCTCCCGGCTGCTCACCCTCCTCGGGTCCTAGAGAGCGCAGCTCCTCCTCGCCTAGGCGCGCCCGGGGTGGGCGGCGCGGGCTGCGCACCTGGGGGGGAAGGGGTGGGGAGTCGGGAAGTCCCCCTTCCCAGTGGACGGTTCATGCCTGGAATTCACCTTGATTTTCTTTTCTTAAAGTGCCCTTTCTTTTCCGGGCTTTTCTTCAGACAGTCCTGCATTTCTGGGCGGATGCTGGACCAACCCAAAGCCTCCCCAACCCCCCACCGCCCCCCATCCGAGCGAGGCGTCTCCAGGCCCCCCGGTGGTGTTGTAGCCTTTTCGTTGATAAGGGCTCAGTCAGTCTCATTTGGCTGGGGTTTCATATATGGAAAATTAAAGGAAAAAAAAAAATTCAATGACAATTGTTTAAGAAAGCCAGACTGATTTTATTTAAGGAAGGGCCATCATGGTGGGTTTAGTGACCACTGCAGTGGGTACAGAGACATTGGGCTCAGCCCTGAATTCAGCATGAACAACTAGGAATTCATAAGAGCAAGGCAGGGTCAGCGGACAGAAAACTAAGACAGGTAAGATGTGATTTCGGCTAGCCCCACCTAACAGGGTTCTTTTAAAGTGCTTTAAAATTCAGGTTTTGTTTTGGGGTGTGTGTGTCTGTGTGTGTGTGTCTGTGTGTGTGTGTGTGTGTGTGTGTCTGTGTCTGTGTGTGTCTGTGTGTGTCTGTGTCTGTGTGTGTGTGTGCCCCCCCAACAACAGGACTCTTTTAAAGTGCTTTAAAATTCAGGTTTTGTTTTGTGTGTGTGTGTGTGTGTGTGTGTGTGTGTGTGTGTGTGTGTGTGTGTGTGTCTGTGTGTGTGTGTGTGTGTCTGTGTGTGTGTGTGTGTCTGTGTGTGTGTCTGTGTGTGTGTCTGTGTGTGTGTCTGTGTGTGTGTCTGTGTGTGTGTCTGTGTGTGTGTATCTGTGTGTGTGTGTGTTTTGGCTGCAGGTACCTCATGCCTGGCAGAGGCCAGGAGAGGGGTGGGATCTCCTGAAACTGGATTTGGAGACAGTGTGAACTACTGTGTGGGTGCTGGGAATCTAAGATGGGTCCTCTGGAAGAGCAGCCAGTGCTCTTAGTTGCTGAGCGCGTTTTTTTTTCTTGGAGATAGGTCCGGCAATGGGACATCACCTTGAGGAATAGTAAGTAGAGGGTGAGGAACCTGAGTATTTAGAGAGGATTCTAGTTAAACCCCTATTCTAGTTTAGCAGGATTCTTGCTAAAATTTGAACAATTGGACTAGGCATGGTTGTGCACACCTTTAATCCCAGCACTTGAGGAAACAGAGGCAGCTGGATCTCTGTGAGTTCAAAGCCAGCCTGGTCTTATCGAGTTCCAGGATAGTCAGGACTGCATGGACAGGAACTATCTCAAAAAATAATGATAATTAAAAAAAAATCTAAAAAGTAAAATGAAATTCAGATAATTCAGAGATACAGAAGCCCAAAGCCCAGGCCTAATTGAAAAGTTCAGGGAGCCTATGTATAATTCCATCATAGAAAGTCTCTTTGTTGGGGATCTTTCTAGAAGGGACTTAAGACTGCTAAGAGGACCGAGGTAAAGGAGCAGCTAACCAAACAGATCTTCAGTAAGTATTTGTGATCCTGCCTCAGAACTGGTAATAGATAGGCTGGCTTTGAACCCAGATCTTCTGATTCCAAATCCTGTTTATCCTACCGGGTAAGTGCCTGTCCTGTTAATCCCTGAAGGACCCACCCATGCTAAGCGGCCCTGCTCTTTCCTCCTCTTCATTTTATACACATGCATGTGTACGTATATTTAATTTATTGCAGATCAGCTGTGAGCCTGGCAGACTTCATCTTTACAAATGTTATCTCTTCGACAAACACTTGTGCCAGACATACCCTTGGGAGCTACGGCTATAACAGAGAGACGAATTTTAAACATTGAAATACGCTATGGCAGGTGCTCAAGAGGGACAAGTATCTAGGACTGTGTTTTCTTATTTACTTCATAAAAAAAATCCTGGAACGTGGGTTTTAGCATGCTCATCTGATAGATGGGTAACTAAAGCTCAGAGGTTAAGCTGTTCAAGGGGCAGCTCTGACTCCAGGCTCTGTCATTCATGACCTCTGATAGTTTCTATAACTGTCTTTTCAGGGCAAGTTGGAAAGGGAACAAATGCTCATAAGTTTTCATTTTCTTTTCTTTTTGAGCAGGGTTTTCTCTGTGTAGCTTTGGAGCCTATCCTGGAACTTGCTATATAGACCAGGCTGGCCTTGAACTCACAGAGATCCACCAGCCTCTGCCTCCCCAGTACTAAGATTAACAGTGTGTCACCATGCCCTGCCTGCTTCTGCTCTATAAAAATTTTCCAGCTCTTCCCTGTGTGGTTGCCTTCTCCCTCCTCACTACCTTGAGATTAGCAAGCAAAAAACAAAACAAAACAAAACAAAAACAACAAAACCAGGCTCTGGGATGAGGAGAAGGAACAATCTCAGAAGCACAGGGATCGTCCAGTGGCTCTCAGATATCACTGATGTTCATGTGAAAACTAGCCTTGGGTCACTTGGGATAGACTCAAGATTATGGGCTCAAAGCAGTGACAAACTGATTCTGGCAACATAAATGGGGGGGGGAGGGCGGTTCTGGGTAATGTGATGAGAATCACCTGGCTAACATTTGGAATCTAAAATTTCTTCTTCTTCTTTTTTTTTTTTTTGTATTTTTTTGAGCTATACATTTTTCTTATTCCTCCTGGACTGAACTATGAGGTAATTGATACTGCAAGATGACTTGGGCTCTCCCATTTGTTGACTATCTGACCCCAAGTCATCTTGCAGTATCAATTACCTCATATCTAAAATCGAGATTTAGGAAACTAAACCCACTAGGCAGTGTGGTGTATACCTGTTGGGGAGGGGGGGTAGGCAGGAAGCAAGAGAATCAGATATTTAAGGCCAGCCTCAGCTAGCCTGAATTCTAGCCCACAATAAAGCCTGAACAATGTCAGTCCCCAAACCCCCAGTGCAATTTACACTAAAGGATTCCTGACTGCATCTGGCACCACTGTTCATAGCACTCTCCTTTCAGGGATAAGGATACTGAAGCCAGTTGGATTACTACACCCTGCCTCAGATGAATTAGCTGGCAAGAGGCCTGAAGAGTCTGCCATCCCAAGCTGCTGGTGAAATAGCAGATAGGCTTCAAAGAGGAGTGTTTGTCAATTAAGGGATATTTGGCTGGATGCTAGCTTCTAAAGTTTTCAATACATCAGTTTGTTAAACTGGACTGCCAAAGACACCCCAACCAGAGGTAGGATGCTTTGAAAAAAAAATGCCAAGAATCTTACAATCAATAGATTGTACAAGAAAACAATCAATAGATTGTTTTCTGAGGAGTCCCAATGTTGTGCTGTGATCCTATATGTCCTCATTATCAAAGCTGAAGTAGCATTAACAGTCACAAAGCTATGCATATAGCGAGTCTCTTACCATCTTAAAAGCCCTATGAGATAGGCATTGTTTTTACACACTTTCAGGCGAGAAATAGACACAAGCAGTTAATGACTAGATTGAGGTCACACATATCTAAGGAAGAGAAAGGGGCATGATCCAGTCTCAGACTTGTTACCTACCCTATGAGCATAACCACTGTACCATGATGGGGACAACTTAATTCTGGATCTGTCACTCATTATTATAAAGGACTTGAGTGAGCCACTAGAAATTGGAATCCAAGGCTCATGCTCTTGACCTTGAGGAATTGACAAGTATATCATTCATGTATCCTTTCAGTGAGCACCTTGTACACCAAGCTTAGACCCTGCTGTCTCCTAGGAAAGCCTGAGCACATGACAGCCTTAGTTCAAGTCCTATTTGGGTTCGTTTACTCATTCAACAAGCCTTCATTGCCAAGTCCCAGGTACCCACAAATCTAGCACAGTCCACAGACCTCCCACTAAAGACCTTAACTTGTTGATGTTTAGGGAAAGATCCAGGATATATTCACAAATTTAGCCTTCAGTTCCTTCTCCTTTATCTGTAAATTGGGTATGTGGTGGACTGAATGTGTCTGTATATTGAAACCCCAATGTAATGTTAGTATGAAGTGAGACCTTTGGACAATAACCAGGCTATGTAGATGTAGATGGAGTTCTCATGAGTACAATTAGTACCCTTATAAGAAAAGACACCAAGCCAGGCATTGGTGGTACATGCCTTTAATCCCAGCACTTGGGAGGCAGAGGCAGGTGGATCTCTGTGAGTTTGAGACCAGCCTGGTCTATAAGAGCTAGGTCCAGGACAGCCTCCAAAGCCACAGAGAAACCCTGTCTCAAAAAATCAAAAAGAAGAAGAAGAAGAAGAAGAAGAAGAAGAAGAAGAAGAAGAAGAGGAGGAGGAGGAGGAGGAGGAGGAAGAGGAGGAGGAGGAGGAGGAGGAAGAGAAGAAAATACACTAGAGAAGATTGCAGGTGAGGGTGCATCAAGGAGTGGTCACCTGTCAGCCAGGAAGAGGGCTGTCTGTACACCAAATCCTGACCCTGTGCCTCCTGATCCTGTACTTTCAACCTTCCGTATCTGAAGAAATGCTTTATGTCACTAAAGTCCCCCAGCCTATGGTACTTGTTAAGACAGCCTGAATTAACATGTGGGTGGAGTCATAGATAATGCATTATCATGCATAGCTTAGCACTGGGGACATATTTTGAGAAATACATTGCTAGGTGATTTTTAGCATCATGCAAACATTATAGAGCGTACTTACACAAACCTAGATGACAGAGCCTACAGCATACTAAGGCTACATGGTATATGCTGTCATGTGTGTTGTTCATTGTTATTAGAAACCTCATTATGGTGACTGTTCTTATCCTATAGGGTCTATGTTGATTAATTTTTTTGTTTGTTTGTTTTTTTAGACAGGGTCACACTATATAGCCTTGGTTAGCCTTGAACTCATAGAGATCCAAGTGCTAAAATTAAAGCCATGTGCCACCACACCAAGTTTGAAAATTACTTTTAGTATGTTTATATTTTTATTGTGGTTTGGAGGATTAAAAAAACAAACAGGGCCTTATGCACGTTAGTCCTAACATTATCACTCAACTAAATTCTCAATCCCTATGATGGTGAATTTTATGTATAACATGAATGGGCTACAGAGTGTCAAGACAGTTGACAAATAAATAATGTCAAACATTATTCTGGTCATTTCTTTTTTTATTTTCTTTTTTGGTTTTTTGAGACAAGGTTTCTCTGTGTAGCTTTGGAGCCTGTCCTGGAACTTGCTCTGGAGACCAGGCTGGCCTCAAACTCACAGAGATCCACCTGCCTCTGCCTCCCTAGGGCTGGGATCAAAGGTGTGTGCCACCAACGCCTGGCCTATTCTGGGCATTTCTATGAGGATGTTTTCTAGATGAGTTTAACATTTTGATTGACAGCCTGAGGAAAGTGGATTACCCTGTGTAAGGGCAATGTGCCTCAGCTACCAGTCGGAGGTCTCCAGTTGAAGCATACCTCTTCCCTGAACCTACTCACCACACTGGAATGATGTCATCAACTTTCTTGAATCTCCAACTTGCTAAATGCAGAACTTAGGACTTGTCACAGGGTTGGGTACAGAGCTTAATGTAGAATATTTACAAGGTCCTGGACTTGGTCCTCAGTAGAGCATGGAGGATATAGTGGGGATTGTGGGTCTCCAAACTCATGTAACCAATTCCTTACAAACAAATCCATCCATCCATCTATCCATCCATCCATCCATCATCCATCCAATTAGCTCTCTTTCACTGGAGAACCCTGATGTAGGGTCACTGCAAGGATAAGTAAAGCATGATGTCTGTGAAATTGCTAATTTGAAAAATAAAAAAAAATGGAGCCAGGCTAGTGGTACATGTCTTTATCCCTAGCGCTAGGGAGGCAAAGGCAGGCAGATCACTGTGAGTCCAGGCCAGCTAGTCTCCCTGTCAAATTCCAGGCCAGTAAGAGTCACATGGTGAGTGTAGTGGTTTGAATAAGATGTCTCTCATAGTCTCTGGCATTGGAACACTTGGTTTCCTACTGGTGGTGGAACTGTGCAATGTGGGGAGGTTTGGGAGGTGTGGCCTTGCTGAAGGAAGTATATCACCTCGAGTAGGCTCTGCAATTTTAAAGCCTCCCACCACCTCTAGTTTACTCTCCCTGTTTCATGCTTGTGGCTCAAGATGTGAGCTTCCAGCATTGAGTTCAGAGCACCATGCCCTTTGCTTGCTAGCATGCTTCCCTGCCGTGACAGACTCATATTTCTCTGGAACTGTAAACCCAATATGCCCAAGTAAACTCTTTTTCTTTAAGTTTTCTTGGTCAACAACAACAACAAAAAAAAAAAACAATTAGTTCAGAAGTTGGTACCAGGCAATCGGCTATGTAAAGAGCCTGGCCCAGCTGTTTTCTGGAGGAATATGGACGACTTCGGAACTTTGGACTAGGAACCTGGTTGAATGCTGTAAGCAGATCTTAACAGGGTGCTGTAGTAAGAGCCCAGAAGACTAGTGCTGAGAGAAATATGTGCTGTGGAGGACAGGCAGGGGTGGGGTGGGGGGTGGGGGTGGCAGGGTTCAGAAGAGAAAAACACTAGCAACAGGGCTAGAGGCCATTCCTGTGATATTTTGGCTGCTTTTTGCCCTTGACCTAAGAATTTGCTTAAAAGGAATGGACTAATTATTTGGGCAGAGACAGTTTCAAGATGACTTAATATTCAATCAGTAGCACGTTCTGTTTTGTTGAGATAGGGTCTCATTATGTAGCTCTGGCTGGCCAGGAACTTGCTATGTAGTGGAGGCTGTTCTTAAACTCAAAGAGATACTTCTGGCACATGGTAGGGTTTTTTGTTTGTTTGTTTGTTTGTTTGTTATTTTGTTTTGTTTTTGTTTTTTGAGACAGGGTTTCTCTGTATTGTTTTGGAGCCTGCCTTGTCTGTAGACAAGGCTAGCCTGGAACTCACAGAGATCTGCCTGCCTCTGCCTCCCGAGTGCTGGGATTAAAGGAGTGCACCACCACTGCCCAGATACACGTGGTTCTTATTGCTGACTTGTTACACAGGTCTACAATGAAAAAGAACAAGCTGGACAGAAAAAATACAAAATATACAGTTTAAAAAGAAAAAGAGAACCACTAAATATAATGTCTCAGCCAAGGCTGGTGCTGAAAGAGATGAAGTAGACATGGTTAAGAAGAGACCTACTGTTCTAACCTCCAATAGAAGGTAGAGCGCCCTCAGGGTAAGACCTCCCTCACCCTGCTAAACTTCCAATTTGTGAAAGGAAAAGACCCAGTGGGGTTTTTGCTCCTAGACAGCAACTGTTAACAAAATCTGCTGCTAATGTAGTTCAAGGGGGTCCATCCTAAACTGTCCACAGTTGTCAATATACAGGGTGCTGGGTTTAGAGGGTGAAGGATGCAAGAGTGAAGGTGTTGTTGATCTTCCTCTGTGGTTAGAGAGCCACTGAGCCCAGGCATCATGTGACAGAGGAGTCTGCATGAAGGCCCTGAGAAGGCAGGGAGTCCTGAAAGGCCACTGAATGAAGCTATGAAAATGAAGCCTGGGTTGCATGGAAGACCCCAAGATGTTACAGATGCTAGAGCCATGGGATATTTGTCCAGAAGAGATGCACACAGGAAGTAGAACCAGCCAAGAGAGAGACAGTTGTATGTTGCAGGAAGCAAAGCTAGAAGGGCACAGCCATGTAAGACCTTTGGAAGTGAGGGATCAGATGTTAGGGTTGGAGAGATAGCCCAGCAGTTTATAGTGTTTGCTGCTCTTGCAGAGGACCCTGGTTCAATTCCCAGCACCCACATAGTGACTCACAATGACTAACTCCTGTTCCAGGGAATCTGAAACCCTGTTTTGATCTCTGTTGGCAATAGGCATGCACATGGTACACACAAACATTCAGGCAAAATACTCTTACCCATAACATAGAGGTAAAATAAAGTAAATTAAGCTGGGCGTTGATGGCACATGCCTTTAATCCCAGAACTCAGGAGGCAGAGGCAGGCAGAGGCAGCCTGGTCTACAGAGTGAGTGCCAGGACAACCTCCAAAGCAATACAGAGAAACCCTGTCCCCCCCAAAAAAAATTAAATTAAAAAATTTTGAAGGAAAACAAAAATCCCATACATCAAACATGGAGTTTGCCTTGCTGGTTTTCAGTCTTGCTTTGGTCTAGTATTTCATTATGCTTCCTTTCCTCCATGAAATGGTAATATATATCCTGTGCCACCCATGAAATGGTAGTGTGTATCCTGTGCCATTGTACCTTGGAAGCATGTGATTTATTTTTTTCATTTTATAAGGGGTTTCAGTTAAGAAATTACCTTGAGGCTCAATTTTGTTGTTTTTTGTTTTGTTTTGTTTTTTGAAGCAGGGTTTCTCCATGTAGTCCTGGCTTTCCAGGAACTCAAGCTGTTGACTAGGCTGGCCTTGAACTCAGAGATCCAATCCACCTGCCTCTGCTTCCCAAGTACTGGGATTAAAGGCATGTGCCACCACCACCTGGCAAGACTTGGTCTTTTAAATAGTGTCGAGACTGTGAAAGGCTATGAAGACTTTTGAAATTGGATGAAATGCATTCTGTGTTCTGAGATGGCCAGGACCCTATGGGTATAGCAGCTTGACAGTGGTGTTTGAATGAGAAATGCCTCCATAGTCTTGGACATTTGAATACCTGGTGTTAGTCTTTAGGCATCGGTATTGACCTGCCCTTGGGGTTCTAACAGGACATGTTCTCAGCTGTGGCCACTTAGAGCACCTCCTGTCTACATTCACTATGTTTCCCTCCTGTCTACATTCACTATGTTACCTTTTAAAAGGTGGGCCTTGCCCATCTCCTGCCTCTTTTTCTTCTTCTTCTCTCTCTCTCTCTCTCCTCTCCCTCCCCCTCCTGCCACTCTTGTCCCCAGGGACTGGTCTCTGCGCCCCCCTCCACTTCTCTGTTCCTTCTCTCTCCTTTTCCAATAAACCTTCCTTGTGAGCCTTGTAGTATGGTGTGAGTCCTTTCCGCCATTTCTTTTTTAAATTATAACATTGGTTCCCTGACCAGGAAAGGCTCTCCTGGAGCTTCCTCATGCCTGCCAGCAGTTTGAGGCATGCCTGGACCCTGGACCCTGGACCCTGGTCCACATATGGCTTCCTCATTTCTCCAGATGCTTGGGTCCCTCCATCCAACACCGGCATGATTGGTGAGCCCCTCCCCCTTCTCCACCTCTGGTCATTTCCCACAAGTGAGGACTAGCCTCTCTGTGATGATTCCTCGCCTCTTGGACAAGACCTGGTACTGAGCAATCACAGGTCTCTTGGGCTCAGAGCCCTCAGCTCTCCCACTCCTTTGCATGCACAAGACATCCTGTGCTTTCTTGAAATTGACCCTCTGTGAATTCCTGAGATAACAGGAATTGCAGACCCTTGGGTCTTCTCTGCCTCATTCATGGGAGCTGTGTCATTGTCTATACCTCTTGGCTCCCATTGGGTTTTTTGTTTTGTTTTTTTTTTTTTTTTTTTTTTTTTTTTTTGGAGACCCACTGACTACTCCTAATAAGCTATTATTAAAGGACTACCAACTGTTACCCACTGAGCTGGAGATGCAAGACTAGCAAACATGTCCAGATGGTGAGAACCAACAATACCCCAGAGATACTAACTCTACAATGACTGTCCTCAGTAATCAACCACCTGTGTTTCCTGGTAAATTAAATAGAAAGAGGGTGTCCAGGTGATGCTGTGGTGATGGGAAAGGATCAGCTGCTTTAAGCCCTAGGGGGTTGACTTGGATCCACCTTGAACAGCATTTTGCCAGACGCAAGAAGTGCCTGATGGTTCCACAGAGTCTGGACAGTGACGTGAAATGGAGAGCTACTCCAGGACATGGCCAGCACCCCAACTTTCTCAGGTCCCCCAAAGATGAATGAAGTCCCCCAGGTCAGAAGGAAATAGTCTCGAGAATACAGCATCCTCATCCCAGCCTCACCTGCTACCCCTTTCTAACTCCTTATTTTTTTATAGTAAACAAAAAGAGGAATGTTAGTATTCAGGCATCTGTACTGGCCTGCCCTTGGGGTCCTGACAGCATACATCCTCAGGTGCAACCACTAAGAGCACCCTCTGTCTACATTCACTTATGTTCCCTTTTAAAAGGGGGGGGCCTTACCCCCTACATTCTGTCTCTTTCTCTGTCTGTCTGCTTTTCTCTCTCTCTCTGTTTCCCCCCCCCCCCCCGCCCCTTGTCCCCAGGGTCCAGTCTCTGCTCCTTTCTCTACCAGTAAACCTCCCATGCAAGCCCTATTGTATAGTATGACTCCTTCCCACTGTTTCTTTTTTAAATTGTAACACCTGGAATGATACTAGTGGTAATGTTTGGGGGATGTTTAGGAGATGTGACCTTGATGCAAGAAATGTGACACCCGAAGTCTTTAAAGACTCCTGTGTCATTTCTAGTTTACTTTTTCTGTTTTGTGAGCTTGTAGTTAAAGATATGAGCTTTCAACACCCAATTCCTGCCACTATGCCTGCTTCTTGCTGCCACCTCCCCATGACATGACAGACTTCTCTCCCTAGAACTGTAAGTCCAAGTGAGCTCTTTCTTCTATAAGTTGCCCTGATCCTTTTTTTTTTTAAATCACTACAAAAAAGTAACTAATGTAGTGAGATCCTGTCTCAAATAAATAAATAAGCCAGACATGATAGGGCATGTCTATAATCCCAGTACCTGAGAATGGGGACCGGAGGATCAGGAGTTCAAGATCATCCTTGAATTCAGATTCTCAACAATGAGAGTTATAGTAAAAACAAAACTAAAGAGGGCCATTGAGATGGCTCACTGGGAAAAGGTGTCTGCCACCAAGCCTGGGGTCAAAACACCTGCTGTTCTGACCCCAACTACACACCCACAAATAAATAAATGTAAAAAGGTCTTCCTCATTTAAAATAGTGGTGGTGGGGGGGGGAGGCTGGAGAGATGGCTCAGTGATTAAGAGCACTGGATGTGCCTCCATTAAAACCTGGATTCAATTCCCAGCACCCACATGGTAGCTCACAACAACCTGTAACTCTAGCTCCACAGGACCTTCACCTTTTTGGCCTTTTATTTATTATTATTTTTTTTTAGAGAATACATTATTAGTTTTTGTAATCAAACCCATGTAGATAAGACCTTACATATTTAATACAGTGCGTTACCCCTGTACAAATGGAAAAAAAATAAGTTCAACATTTCTAGACCAATATGGCTGTTAATTTCTGTACAATGCCAACTCAACAGGGTAATGGCCTCTTTTTTGTTTTGTTTTGTTTTTTGTTTTCTTTAAATTTCATTTTACATTCCAACCAAAGTTCTCCCTCCCACCCCTCCTTTCACCCCCCCTTACTTCCCCCACAGCTCATCCCCCCCTTCCACCCCTCCCAACTGGTAAGGGGAGTCCACACAGTTAAATTGAGGCAGGACCAAGCCCCTCCCCTCTGTGTTAAGTCTGAGCATGGCATCCCCTCATAGGGAATGGGCTCTAACAAGCTAGCTCATGCACCAGGGATAGATATTGGTCCTACTGCCAGGGGTCCCTCAGATAGCCCAAGATCCACAACTGTCTTCCACATACAGAGGGCTTCTGCCCTCTTTGTGCACTACAGGAAAATAGTGCGCAGACATACATGCAAGCAAAACACCCATACACATAAAATAACAAACTTTTAAAAAGTGAGAATCATGAGCCTTAAGCATAAGAACAGCTAGTGACAAACAACTGTAATGCAATAAATGAGATGCAGGAATTAATCATGGTTTCAGTTGTTCACAATATATTATTATGAAAATGTTCATCCCAGCACTTGGAAGGCTGAGTCAAGAGATCATGAGTTCTAGACTCGCTTGGGCTATGTAGTAAGACTGATCCTGTGTAAAAATAAATAAATGCAAAAGTTCCATCAAAAAAATTCACGTAACCGGGAGGTGGTGGTGCTCGCCTTTAACCCCAGCACTTCAGAATAAGTTCCGGGACATCCATGGATGTTTCACAGAGAAACCCTGTCTCTAAAACTCAAGAGAGAAAAAACAAAAAGAGTAAGCTGCAGATATCATGCTCCTTTATTTCTAATCACTTGAGCAGTTTTCTCCAATAAGAAAGTCTTACTCCAATACCTGTTGCCCCATCTCTCCTTCACCAATCAGCATAGACTACTAACTAGTTTTTTTTTCTCCACACACACAGCTACAGTTATTTCTGCAGCAGATAATGGCTGAGTGTCCTCTTAGGACTTTAGGAATATGTGCTAGCAAGAGGGTAAAAAGACTGCTATTTTTATTTTGTTACACTGCTATTTTCGTTTTGTTACATAATGTCACACATAACCCACAATCAAAAAAATAAATTTAGTATAGATACTAACATTTAGCAGACAAAATTTTACTAATTATTTCAGTATTGCCACTTATAGCAAATTTCTCTAAGTGGAAGATGAATTCGAGGTCCAGGTATTTCACTTAATAAACATGTCTTTTATATATTTATTTATTTTTCAATGCTGGGGATGAACCCAGGATCTTGTGCATAAACTTAAGATTGAGCTATGCTCCCAGAGTAAGCATCTTCCATCTCTTTTAATCAGTAACATTCTTCAATTTGCATGGCACTCAGAATTTTGGAACAGTACAGATCAATTATTCTGGAAGAACACCTTGGGTTTCTTTCTGTTTTGTTTTTCCATCATTTGATTAATTTTATGAATTTGAGGAATGATCAGTGACGCTGCGTCCTCAGTGTGCCACGCTGTGAAGATGTTTGTGTGTTCTGTTATTGATGTTAATATGGACCAGTTGGTTAAGGTGATGCCTGCAGGTTGTCTTTACTACAAAATGGCTAATTTTTCCAATATCTTGGAAACCTTGGAGTTTCCTTTCAATTCGTAGGAATTAAAAGAAAAAGTCTTTTATTTTAGCAAGTGGATCCCTATTACAGCTGAAGACATCCAGCGGTGTGCCTTAGACATCATCGCCTTTGTCGATAAAGTTGCATGCATGAGAGCGCAAACCTCTACGGAAGGGTGCGGCGCTTTGCCGCATGGTCTGCCGGGATTTGTAGTCTGCGGGTGCTCTGGTCAAACACCGTCCTACGGAGTCCAGCCGAGAAAGAGCCAGAAGCCGAGAGGGCGGGAGGAAAGAGGGTTGCGAACTCCGCGCGCGGTGCTTCATAGGAATTGTAGTTCGTGACGCGAGTCCAGCCATACCCTTGCCGGAGGACAGGACTTCCCTTCCCGGTAGGCCCCGCACGCGGGCCGGGCAAAACCCCGCTCCGGCTTGAACAAATCAAATCGAAGCAAAGAAACTGCCGGCTTTCAAAAATCCTCCTCCGCCGCCATCATCGCTGAGGATCGGGGAGCAGGTGGTGTGCGCAAGCCAGACGAGCAGCCGCTGCAGCGAGGACAATCGGGCGGACTGGGCACTGGGACTGCCGCACGAAGGCGCGGTGACCCTCACGCGGGCTCTCGAGCCGTCCCCGACGCGCGCGTTCCGTCACCCCACGCGGCGGCGCCGCCTGTTTGCGGTGAGTCGGGGCCCTCATGCTGTTCTGTCACCTGCCTGGGCCACCAGGGCCTGGATGGGGCGAAGCGATCGCCTCCTGCCTACCCTTTCACCTCGCTGCTCTCACTGCGGCCCCGCGTGGTGTGGTGGGGCGCTGGGCCGCACTGACCCTTCACATTTGGGGAAACTGAGGTCTAGAGAGGTCACATGCCTCAGCTGCCTCCCTTTGCGCTGCTGCCCGCGGTGGCGTCTCGGGTTGGCATCCATCTCACCTGGAGGCGGTGCGAGGCCGCCTGGCGTTCCGGGTGGGGCCCCGCAGCCCATCGCCGCCTACCCGAGCCGGCCCACGTCCGCGCGGGAAGTCTGGCATGAGTCACTGCTGACGCTTTGCCGTGTGGATGGATGGATGGATGTGCACCTGAGGACGTCTCCCACGCGGCCGCCCTGGAGGAGAGGGCGTTTGTGTATTGACCGTTTGTGTCTGCTCCCTCGCAGGCCGGCTGCTGACCTTGGATAGATCAATTCCACCCCTCTGTGCTTTGGTTAGTCATTATTTAAAGTAAATGGGGGAGGGCCAGTGTGTGCCAGTGTGATCCCGTCCCTTGGACTGAGAATGTGCCACCTGAAAGCCTTACCACCACCGCCACATTTTTAACCTCTTCATCCCACTGTAAGAGGTGGCAGGGTTGCTTATCTTCGTTTTGTCATTCTTTGAGGTGCCCCTAAAAAATATCAGGCCTTATACCGGGACACAGTACCCATCAAGGCAGCTTGGTGCACTTTTGTCTGCTAGGAACCCTCATAGTGATACACATTCTTTAAAATGGCCTTGGTGACTTAAGACCCTGGTTAATTATCTTTTGCCTAATATTTTTCCATTTTCGTCTCTGCTCTAGTCATAGCCCACTGGCCTTACAATTCCCTGCTCTTCTCCCCAAGCCAGTGCATATTCTGTGCCCTTTATAAGAATGCTCTCACTTCTGTTTTTGCATGGCTCAATCGGTGATATCTTTAGTTTCTTTACAGAAAACATCTTTAATTACTCTACTGTAAATTGCAACCAGCACCCCTCAAACAAAGAAATCCAACCAAAACCAAAACCACCTTCTTCTTTTCCTTGCCCCTTTCCTGGTTGGTCTGTGTGGGGTTTTTCCTTTGTGTTTTTCAGACAGGGTCTCGGGTAGTTCAGGCTGGCCTCAGCTCCCTCAGTAGCTGAGAATGGCTTTGAACTCCTGATCCTCCTGCCTCATTTCCCAAATACTAGATCATAGGTGTGCACCCACCATCTTGTCTTTCTTATTATTTTATGTTTTGTGGTGATGGAGATTGAAACCAGGGCCTCAAATTCCTGCAAGACTTCTACCACCAAACTAACCCTCCCTCACTTCCATGCACCTTTTCGTGGACATGCAAAGTATTTTGTTTAGAATACAAGCTTCAAACGGTGTGTGCTTTACTTCAGATCTCCTGGTATTTGGAACAGTGTTGGTACATAGTGCTCAATACAGTGAGTGCTTCGTTGAATGTTCTGTTGTTTTATCCTGAGTAATAGTTTATGCTTATTGGTAAACTAGCTAAATCAGGATGCTCAGGAGTAAGATAAGGAAAAGTGATGGGAGGCAGGCTACCAGAGGAAGCCTGCTATGGCGCGGGATGTCTGAGGACCAGGACGTTGGTGGGGCTTAGTTCATTGCTGAGAATCAGGCTCTGACCTGTGTTTGCCAGGATCAACTATCTCCATGTGACCTAGCATTCAGAAGGTGCACAAGGAATGACTTGACTGTTCTCTGTGTCTTAATCAGTGCTCCATTGTTGTGAAGAGACACCATGACCACAGCTACTCTTTTTTTTTTTTTTTAAGTATTTAATGGGGGGCTTACTTAGAGTTTTAGAGGTTTAATCCATTATCCGGTTGGGGAGCATAGTGGCACAAATGAGCTGGAGCAGTAGCTGAGAGTGACAGCCCAATCTGAAGGCAGAGAAAGAGAATTCTAATTTGTGAGCTTATGGGGGCCATTCTTATTCAAACTACCTCATCCTCTGCATGCTAGAAGCTTCACTTAGCTATACCCCAGCCCTACTTTCCCATTCTGCCAGTCTGTTAAGCTCCCAGCTGTGGGTAGCTTTGTTGCTGGTAGTGAGATTATGAAATAAGAATTTGGTTATAGTTCTGCTTCCTGACATAGAAAACTCCTAAAATTCTAAAGTGACATGTCTTTGTACTCTAATGCTGGTGGCTGGCTCTCAGTCCTTTAGGTAATATGGATGGATGGAGGTAATCATTGGAAAAACCCAAATAGAATTACCGGGCTGGGACTCTTGCCCTGTATGCCAAGCTCAGATCTATCAGTGACACCTATGATTTAGCCATCATGCTTATGTAACAAAGTCTATAAACATCCAAAAAGACAAGGCTTGGAACACTACCAGACATTTGAATACAGGATTCTTGGATGACAGGCCTTAGGAGTGCATGGAAGCTCTGGCCCCTTTTCTTTTTGGTTTTTCTAGACAGGCTTTCCCTGTGGCTTTGGAGACTGTCCTGGAACTAGCTCTTGTAGACCAGGCTGGCCTGGAACTCACAGTGATCTGCCTGACTCTGTTTCCCGGGTGCTGGGATTAAAGGTGTGCACCACCACCACCACCACCACCACCACCACCTCCCAGCTTGTCTGGCCCCTTTTCTGATACCTTCCCTGTGCATTTTTTGTATTTATCGGGCCACTTATTTGTTTTTGTTTGTTTGTTTGTTTGTTTGTTTGGTTTTTCAAGACAGGGTTTTTCTTTGGAGCCTATCCTGGCACTCATTCTGGAGAACAGGCTGGCCTCCAACTCACAGAGATCCACCTGCCTCTGCCTCCCGAGTGCTGGGATTAAAGGCGTGCACCACCAACGCCTGGCTCTAGCTGCTCATTGGTATTCTTTAAAGTATCCTTTGTTTGCTGGCATGATGGTGCATTACCCTAATCCCAGCACTGGGAAGGCAGAAGCAGGCGGATCTCTGACTTTGAGGCCAGCCTGGACTACAGATTAGTTCAAACCAGCCAGAGATACACATTGAGATCCTGTCTCTAAATAAATAAATAATGATGAAGTCATTTGTTGGGGTTTGAAGGTATGATGTCTGGGGTACCGCCCCCCACCCAGATATACACACCCCCGACACGGACACATCCTTTATGTTTTCCCTGAATTCTGTGAGTTGTTCTAGCAAATTAATTGACCCCACAGGGAGAGTCATGACAACACTAGTTCCTAGCCAGTAGATCAAAAGGTAAACACCCTGGGGTTCATCCTAGCATCTTCTGTGTGGAAGCCTTGTAGACCAAGCCCTCATCCCCTGGGATCTGAGAGTGTCAGGACTGAATTAGAGGATAGCACATAGCTAGTGCCCCTGAGGTGGTTGCTTGTTTGATGTGTGCAGTGTGTGTGTCTGAAACACAGTGGAGAAGCTGTGTTTGTTCCCTGCACACTGCTCTATTGTGATGGCAGCCCTTGTGATGTAGGGACTCTGGTCTCCTAGGAACCTCAGAGGCTACTGTGGCGTGTGCAGTCTCCTGGCCAGGGTTGAAACCAGACATGCCTTAGACTTCTGTGCCACCCTGAGTCATGCCAGCATGGGCAGTGGGGCATTCCCTGGGATGGATAACCTGGATCCCATAGACATCTGTGCCCTGTTTGAGGAGCAGGACCCTCAGACAGAGTGCTACCAAGATGATCAGGCAGGTGTGTGGCTCTTGAATAGCTGTTTTTCTAATCCCATATTCATTCCTCTTGGTGCTTAAACTTCCCAGAAGGATACTTTTTAAAAGATCTTTTTATTTGTTTGTTTGGTTTTGGTTTTTGTTTTGTTTTGTTTTTTCTTGGTTTTTTGAGACAGGGTTTCTCTGTGGCTTTGGAGGCTGTCCTGGAACTAGCTCTTGTAGACCAGGTTGGTCTCGAGTTCACAGAGATCCACCTGCCTCTGCCTCCCGAGTGCTGGCATCAAAGGTGTGTGCCACCACCACCCTGCCATTTGTTTGGTTATTTTTTATTATTATTTTATTTTTTTAAAGATTTTATTTATTTATTATGTATGCAACATTCTGCTTCCATGTATATCTGCACATCAGAAGAAGGCACCAGATCTCATAACGGATGGTTGTGAGCCACCATGTGGTTGCTGGGAATTGAACTCAGGACCTCTGGAAGAGCAGTCAGTGCTCTTAACCTCTGAGCCATCTCTCCAGCTCCTGGTTTTTTATTTTTAAGTATTTTGTTTTTTAATTTTTTTGAGACAGGGTTTCTCGGTGTAGTCCTGGAACTCCTTCTGTAAACCAGGCTGGCCTTGAACTCAGATCAACCTGCCTCTGCTTCCCATGCTCTGGGATTAAAGAGCATGTGCCACCATGCCCAGCTTGATATATATTTTTTAATGTGTTGGGTATATTGCCTGCATATATGCCTGCACCATTTACCTACAGTGCCCACAGAGGCCGTGGCCACCATATGAATGCCAGGAATTGAACTCTAGTTCTGTGGAAGAGCATCCTCTTCGGTACTGAGCCATCTTCCTAGCCCCGTGTTCTCAGCTTTCCTAATGCTGCAACCCTTTGATCCTCATGTTATGGGGACCCCAACCATAAAATCATTTTTGTTGCTACTTCATAACTGTAATTTTGCTACAATGTAAATATCTGTGTTTCTCAGTTGTCTTAGTTGACCCTGGCTTGATAATTACTGCCCTAGCCCCTTCAAAAAATATTTAAAAAATTTTTGCTAGGCAGTGGTAGCACACACTTTTAATCACAACACATGGGAGGCAGAAGCAGGTGGATCTCTGTGAATTAGAGGCCAGCCAGGTCTACAGTTAGTTCCAGGACAGGCTCCAAAGCTACACAGAGAAACCCTGTCTCAAAAACCAAAAACAAAAAAATTTTTTTTAAATTTTTATTCACTATAACTGGTGTATGTGTGAGTGCTGATGTGGGTGGGGCATCAGTGAACAAGTTTTCTTGTTTTTTTAGTTTTTTTTTAACTTTGCATTCCAACCACAGTTCTCCCCTCCTCCCACCACCCCTCACATGCCCCCCAGCCCATCGCTCATCCACTCCTTCCACAGGGTAAGGGGGGTGGGGGAGTCGACAAAGCCTGATCCAAAACCTTAGTTTGGGAAACTAAGTTTATTGTATTTAAAGCAAACTGGTCTTTATTAAGATCAACTTTAAAGACACAAGGAATTATTTGGGTTTTCCTCTACCCCACTGCAATGGACGAGTTTTTAATGTGTATGCGTGTGTGTGAGTGTGAGTATATGCAAGTGAATCCGGACACCCTGTGAAATCAGAGGTGTCTGATCCTGGAGTTGCACTACCAGGTAGTTGTGAGCTATACAGTGTGGGTGCTGGGATCTGTAAGAGCAGCAAGTACTTTTAACTGATAAGCCATCTCTCCAGTCCCCCCTTCACAAGATTTTATTTTTTATTTATTTATTTATTTATTTATTTTTGTGGGTACAGTGAACTTTGGTATTGAAGAGAGCAGGACTCCCAATGCTCCTCCCCATCTTCTGGGCATCTAGGATGGAAACTCAGGGGATTGCTTAGTGATGGGGGCTGAGTTGATTGGGGCAACCCTCCTCAGCAGCTGAGGGCCTCTCTCTTGCTCTCCTGTCCTTGCTGGGATTAGTGGTCTGGTCTAGGACATTTTACTCCTTGGGGGCCATGTAAGCCATCTACCACCCGGTTGCTGTAGCCGTATTCATTGTCATACCAGGAAATGAGCTTTACAAAGTTGTCATTGAGAGCAGTGCCAGCTCCAACATCCAAGGTGGAAGATGTGGCATCACTGTTAAAACCACCCTCGCAGGAACAACCCTTGTGCTCCGTGTACCCAGGATGCCTGCTTCACTACCTTCTTGATGTCATCATAGTTGGCAGCTTTCTCCAGGTGACATGTCAGATCCATGATGTACACACTGTGGGTAGGAACATGGAAGGCTATGCCCGTGAGCTTCCCATTCAGCTCTGGGATGACCTTGCCCACAGCTTAGGCAGCACCAGAGGATGCGGGGATGATGTTCTGGGCTGCCCCATGGCCATCATATCACAGCTTCCCGGAGGGGCCATCCACAGATTTCTGGGTGGCAGTGATGGTATGGACTGTGGTCCTGAGTCCTTCCACAATGCCAGAGTGGTCATGGATGACCTTGGCTGGGTGGCTAACAGTTGGTGGTGTGGGAGCATTGCTGACAATCTTGAGTGAGACATCACAAACATGGAGGCTTCAGCAGAAGAAGCAGAGATGATGACCCTTTTGGCTCCACCCTTTTCTAGTGGGTCCTGGCCTTCTCTGTGGTGGTGAAGACCCCAGTAGACTCCACAGCATCACCCCAATTTATGTTGGTGGGATCTCGCTTGTGGAAGAGAATGATGGCCTTCCCATTGATGACAAGCTTGTTGTTCTCAGCCTTGACTGTGCTGTTGAAGTTGCCATGGATAGAGTCATACTGGAATGTGTAGACCATATAGTTGAAGTCAATGATGGCAACAACATCCATTGGTCAGAAATGAAGGCAGTTCTAGTTACCAGGCCCCCTAATATCGCCAAATCCATTCACCCCGACCTTCACCATCATGTCTTAGGGACAAGGCTGGCACTGCACAATAAGATTTGGCTGTGCATTTTTATTTTTTGTACATTTGTGTTTTGCCTACATAAATGTCTGTGTAGGGGTGTCAGGTTCCCTGTAACTGAGTTGCAGACAGCTTTGAGCTGCCATGTGGATGCTGGGAATGGAACCTGGGTCCTTTGAATGAGTAGCCAGTGCTCTTTACTGCTGAGCCATCTCTTCAGCCCCACAAGATTCTTTTTTAATGCAGCTTCTGTCTTCAGTTTGCAGGTCTCCCAGGCAGCCCACAATTGTTGCCAGCATGGCCTCTGAAGACATTGCAAAACTGGCAGAGACCCTGGCTAAAACCCAGGTGGCCGGAGGACAGCTGAGTTTTAAGGGCAAGAGTCTCAAATTGAATACTGCCGAAGATGGTGAGTTCCTGGGCTAGCTGTGTGAGGGGTGGGGGTGTTTGTGAATGCTTACTAGTTAGTCCTCGGGCTTTCTGAGCCATCTCAGTCTTGATCATTTGTCCTGGGAGGTGAAGTCAGTGCCATTGGTCCATTCTAACAGTGAGGCTTCTTCTGTTACTTTGTGTGTGTGTGTGTGTGTGTGTGTGTGTGTGTGTGTGTGTGTGTGTGTGTGTGTTTGCTAGCCTGTGGATTTTTCTTTTCACAGGGTTTCATCAATGTATAGCCTAGACTAGTCTTAAGCTTGTCTGTCTAGCCTAGCCCCTGACTTCAGGGCTGAGTTCTTCCCACCCCTACCTTTATCCTCACCATCCCAGGCCAACTGTCTTCCTTGTGGCAGAGTTGCATTAAAAAAGAGTGGTGTTGGGGTGGTGGTGGCGCACGCCTTTAATCCCAGCACTTGGGAGGCAGAGGCAGGCGCATCTCTGTGAGTTTGAGGCCAGCCTGGTCTCCAGAGCGAGTGCCAGGATAGGCTCCAATGCTACACAGAGAAACCCTGTCTCGAAAAACAAAAGGAAGAAAGGAAGGAAGGAAGGAAGGAAGGAAGGAAGGAAAGAAACCCTGTCTCAAAAAAAAAAGAAAGAGAGGACTGGAGAGATGGCTCAGAGGTTAAGAGCACCAACTGCTCTTCCAGAGGTCCTGAGTTCAATTCCCAGCAACCACAGGGTGGCTCACAACCATCCGTTATGAGATCTGGTGCCCTCTTCTGGTGTGCAGATATATATGGAAGCAGAATGTTGTATACATAATAAATAAATAAAATCTTTTAAAAGAAAAAGAAAAAAGTGTGGTGTTGGGCCCTGATGGGGAATTCCAGTCCTTGAAACCAGACATCACTAGGACAGAGAGAGTTCCTGTCTTCCCACTCATGATCAAAGCTTAGGCAGCACAGACAACCCAGAATCTCTTGCTGCCTAGAAATGAAAGTATCTGCCTTCAGACCTTGTGAGGCCTCTTTGAGTTCTGGCCCAACCAGGGAAACTGGTTTGGACTTCCTATATTGTTTCATGCACTATTAAACTTATTCTCTTCCTCCAGGGGACTTTGGGAACCTCAGAAGGGTGGGGATGTCCATACCTTGAAATGCACAGATTCCTCTATGAATACCAACCCCTAACTTCACCTGCTTTGTTTATTTTGGTTCCATATTTATTTGTTGTGGGTTTTTTGTTTGTTTTGTTGAGTGGATGAGGCTAGCCTTGAACTCATAAAGATCTTCTGCCTCTTGAGTGCTGAGATTAAAGGCATTCACCACTAGATCTGACCTATAGTTGTTTTTCTGAGACAGGGTTTCTCTGTGTAGCCTTGGCTGTTCTGGAACTCACTCTGTAGACCAGGCTGGCCTCATACTGGCTGAATAGCAGAGAATGGCCTGATCCGCCTGCTTCTACACTCATTTGCTGGGATTTGTATTATCATCTCTGTGGGAGGAGGGTAAAAATGCTTCTTCTATAATTGAGACTAAGTCACTCATTCAAGATCACAAGTTTCTTTTTTTCCTTCGAGATTTATTTATGTATAGTGTTTTGTCTGCCTGTATGCCTGCAGGCCAAGAAGGGGCTCCAGATCTCATTACAGATGGCTGTGAGCCACCATATGGTTGCTGGGAATTGAATTCAGGACCTCTAGAAGAACAGCCCTCTTAACCTCTGAGCCATCTCTCCAGACCCCCTCCCCCCCGTTTTTTTTTTTTTTTTTTTTTTTTTTTTTTTTTTTTTTTTAGATTTATTTAGCCAGGTGGTAGCTAAATAATCCCAGTACTCAGAAGACAGAGGCAGGCAAATATCTGTGAGTTTGAGGCCAGCCTGGTCTACAAAGTTACACAGAGAAACCCAGTCTCAAAAACACAAAAACTAACAAATAAGATTTATGTATTTCTTTTGTATACCGTATTTTGCCTGCATGTATGCTTGCAGGCCAGAAGAGGGTGCCAGATCTTACTACAATTGGTTGTGAGCCACCATTTGGTTGCTGGAAATTGAACTCACGACCTCTGGAAGAGCAGACAGTGCCTTTAACCACTGAGCCATCTCTCCAGCACTCAAGATTACAGATTTTACAGATAGCAAGATTACTGATGTTCAGCTGAATTCTCTGTTCCCATGTTTTTGAATAGACACTGATCTTAATTCAGTAAATACAAATTTGAAAACACATGCTGCTTATTGGGCCAGAGAGATGGCTCAGTGGATAAAGGCACTTTCATACCTGAGTTGAGTTGCTGGAACCATGTGCTAGCAAAGAACTGACCCCTGCAAGTTGTTCTCTGACCTCCATGCTTGTGTGCACTCACACAACACAGTAAATAATGAATATATGTGGTTTTTTCCCTTTAGAAGGCTTTATCCCCATTTTGCAGATTTGAAAACCGAGGACATGACAAAACTCCCTTAAGGGCATAGTCACTACCTCATAGTAGTAGAGGTAGAATTAAAATCAAGTTTTGGGCTTAGGATGCAGTTCAGTGTACCTGTATGTACAAGGCCCTGGATTTGATGCCTAGCACTACAGAGAGCAGACAGAGACCCTGAGTTTGGCTTTGATACTCTGGTGGCTAATTTTTCCACCTCACTAGCATTATATTAGGTCAATAGGAATGCCCACCTTACCTCTGAAGAGGAGCTCCTAACTTTGAAGGGGAGTGGGGTACCTAGAAGGCAGAATGTGAGCATCTTTGGGTTTTGAACTAGAGGACCTGAGAAGTGATGGTCACTTTATCTATCTTTGATTTTTTTTTTTTTTTTTAATGTAGTTAGCTGTTGGACAGGGTTTCTCTGTGTAATCCTAGATGTCCTAGAACTTACTTTGTAGACCAGGCTGGCCTCAAACTCTTAGATCCTCTTGCAGCTGCCTCCTGGGTACTAGGGCATCACCATGCCTGGCCCTGCCCTTTTATAAGTTTTCTTGAACAGCCATCTGAGAAGGCTAGCCTGCTGACTTTAGAGGGGGGCCACCTTTTGGAGCAAGTCTTGCAAAAGGCAAAGAGATCACCCCAGCCATTGTCCTCAGGAAAGCTATAGAGGCACAGGCATCGAAGCAAGAGAATCAAAATTTCAAGGTCATTCTTGACTATATAGTAAACTTCAAAACCTGACTGAGCTACCGGGAGACCCTATCTTTAAAAACCATAAAATCAAAAAGGAAACTTCCTATTCATAATGTGTGTAGTGCTAACTGATTAACATCACAATGAATAGCTTGTACTTGCTTGAACATGAAGAATGGTCGGCACAGCCCTAACTAGGCTAGGAGCCTGTCCCATCCTCCTGTGTCCGTGGGTGTGTGGTGGGAATGGAATGTGCTAAGATGCTTCTGAGTTGCTCCTGCCCCAGTGGTTCATGACTGCCAAAACCTGAGGTGCTCTGTTCGCACAGCTAAAGACGTGATTAAGGAGATTGAAGACTTTGACGGCCTGGAGGCTCTGCGACTGGAGGGTAACACAGTGGGAGTGGAAGCGGCCAAAGTCATCGCCAAGGCCTTAGAGAAGAAGTCAGAGCTGAAGGTGAGGGAGAGTCCCGTCACATTGCAACAGCTACTACGTAGATCCAGAACCTGTTGAACCCTTGTCCTGGTATTGGTACTCACATTGTTCTTCTCCCTTTGGCCATAACAGACCCACCTGGAGCAACCAGAGCTAGTGACATGGCTTTTGCAACCAAGTTGTAAATAGCTCCTACCTCTGTGACATTTATCTGATCATTTTCACTAAACTTGCCTTTAATCCCAGCATTTGGGAGGCAGAGGCAGGTGGATCTCTGTGAATTCGAGACCAGCCTGGTCTACAAGAGCTAGAGCTAGTCCCAGGACAGCCTCCAAAGCCACAGAGAAACCCGGTCTCAAAAAACCAAAAAAAAAAAAAAAAAGCCAGTGGGTAGATGTGGTGCAAGCCTGAAATTGCAGTACTTTTTGGAGGTTGGGGAAGAAGGGTTAGGAACTTAGCGCCAACCTCAGTTACATGGTCTAGCTTGGGCTACATGAGACTCTTGTCTCAAAGACAACAAAAAAGAAAAGGCAAGCAGTGGGGGTAGGTAGGAGCCACAAGCCCCGATGGAGATGGTCAAAGGGGCTGAAAGGAGGTACTAATTTCCTATGTTGAAGCCTCTGTTTACTTTTGTGTTCTTCTGTCGCCCAGAATTGTCACGTGTTCCACCAAAGGGTTGGACAGATCAGAGAGAATCCCCTTTGCTTCCAGGTCTCTCTAGCTGCAGACTGAATTGGTCCAATTCAAAGCTGAGAAAACCAAACCTAGGAAATCTTGTAGTCCTCTTGGGTGCCGAAGCTCTCAGGGAGGCACAGGTGATGTGAGACTTGGCTTGAGGCTGCTCCTGGGTTCTCGAGCTAACGCTTCCCTTCTTCTGCACAGCGATGCCACTGGAGTGACATGTTCACTGGAAGGCTTCGGTCTGAGATCCCACCAGCTCTGGTAAGGTTCAGGTAGTATGTCCCTGCAGGCCCAGAACCCTGTCAGATAACCATCACACCTGTTTTCTCTTGAGTCCGGTTAGCCCCACAGATAAAAGCCAGGCATGCCCATCACCTGCCCTGTGTCCCGACAGTTGATGGGAGCAGGTGAGAACATGAAGGAGCCCATGGGGCCAAGCCTCAGATGGGAGGTGTTGCTTAGGGCTGGCGTTCCCACAGTCCCTGTTCTCATACTGCACCTCCTCTTACTGTGACCACCCTCTCTTGTTACCATGGTCCCTGTGCCCCAGGGACCTGCTTCCTCTTGACCTCAGCCTGCATAGAAGGACCTGTTTCCTCAGGATCCATCTGCATACAGTCTCTTGTGGCTGTTTCATCTTTCTCTGTCACTCTTTTGTGTGATGCTTTGTAGTGGCTCCAGTTCCTAGGGCCAAATGCAGGGGGGTAGGAAAGGGTGGGGGAGGGTGGGAGAGAAGCCACAGGATGGCAGTGGGCTGTCCTAGGCTGTCTCCCTAGCATGTATCCTTGGGATAAAGGTGTTTGGGGTGGAGGGTGCTAGACTGGCTTTCCTGGTTCTACATCCTCCCCAGCAGTGGCGTTTTAGAAAAGCCTACACTCCATCCTCACTCCTAAAGATCCTGGAACTCTCAAAGGGTCCTAGAGAGGGCCCACTGTGTGGTGTGAGCCAGCTCTTGTGAGATGGTGGAGGTGGTGTCAACCCTTGAACCATGAGCAGTCCAGGATTCAGGGTGCCCGTCTGAGTGAACTCTTCAGGGTGGAACAGAAGGTAGAGCGGCTTTCTTATGGCCTCTCATGCGCATTTAGTTTGCTTGGGCATTGAAGGCATGCTTTAGATCTACATTCCTAGTAATGAGAACCTGGGGCAAGATGGTACTGGTCCAGGGAGAAGTAGACACAGTGCACAGTGTGGCCACCAGGTGGCTAGAGGTCAGCAGGTGCTAGATTGTCTTGTTTGTTGAGTGGTGGGAAGGTGATAATAAACTTTGTATGGTGTGGGCAAAGACAAGGTGTCCCTGAAGTCCTGCCATTGCAGTCTGCTTACCTACTCTTAACCTGCCCCCCTTTTCTCATCCCTTCTCTGGCAGAGCCACCTCTGGCTGTTTATCCTGGCAGGGTTAGGGGTGTCCTCTGCTCCACTCCCAGGTTGTCAGCAGCATCCTGCTCAGACAATCCTGAAACTTAAGGTGTTTATGAGGCCTTCTTGCATATTCAGGGTACCCCAGCTTAGGCAGGCTCTCATCGTTATCTCTCTGCCCTGGTTTCTGCTGCTGTCTGGAATCCTTCTGTATTAACTGGCTCTCATCCTCAGTGAGCCCAATGCCGCCACCTACAGGGAGGCTTCCCAGATATTCCTATCCCCAGGTGCCACTCACTCCCATTCCAGTGTCAGAACATAGTAATGAAAAATCTTCTGGGCCAGTCTGGTGGCTAGGTGGATAAAGATACTTGCTGTATGCACACCTCAGTTCAAGCTGCATTCAGGTAATAATAAATGCCATGGTAAAAGGAGATAACCAATTAATAGAAGTTATGCTAGTTCACGAGCCAAGACTCAAACAACAACAATAATCTATAATTTTTAAGCCAGTGTCTGTGCCACATTCCCAGTGGCTTGGATATGATCTGTGGCTATGATCAGGGCTGGGCCTGGCCCTGAAGTGGTATTTGGTAGCTGTCTGGGAAGCTAACAGAGCTCTTTCTATGTCCAGATCTCACTAGGGGAGGGACTCATCACTGCAGGAGCACAGCTGGTGGAACTGGACCTCAGTGACAATGCATTTGGACCTGATGGAGTGCGAGGATTCGAGGCCCTCCTCAAGAGCCCAGCCTGCTTCACCTTGCATGAACTCAAGCTTAACAACTGTGGCATGGGCATCGGAGGTGGCAAGGTGAGTTGGCACTCCTCAGTGACCTTCTGCACCCACACTGGGTTGTGTGTTCCAGCCCTTAGCCCCACCACTGGGGACAGTTGTCTCTTACTCTCAAAGACATCAGCAGCCTGCAGCCAGTGAGGAAAGGAGTCCAGAGGGTTTGGTTGCTAAGCAACTATTCCAAGTTCTTGGGTTGCCTTGGCAACACAGAGGCGGTGGTGCTGCTGCATAACCTGCTCTGACCTGCTTGTTGTGCAGAATTGGGGGTTGGGATGTCCCTGTAACAAACCTCTTGTTACTCAGAAGAGCTGGCACAGCCCTGGAGAAGAAAGAGCCCAGCTCTCTTGCAGAGTCACAGTTCACTTTTATTCCTAAACAGGACTGTACCTCAGGTTCACCTGTGGCTATCCTTAAGTAAAATAAAAGTTGATTAAGCACAAGTGCTACCAGATGGTGTCTGGAGGACCATGGTCAGACAGGAAGCTTCTTCCAATAGGTAATATGGGAGAGAATCTTGAGGTTCCCTGTTCTGATCAGAGTCTTCTGGTTTATTGACCATGAGAAGCATCTAAACTGGTTGCTGTGACACATACTGGTAGTCTAATCACTCTCAAGGTTGGGGCAGGAGGCCCACCAGCCTGGACAATATGGCAAGACTGTGGAGGAGTTTAGAAGGCTGAATTACAGCAATGTGAGTTCAAAGCCAGCCTCTGCTACATAATGAGACCCTGTCTCAGTGAAAGATTCTGCCTTCTCATAATCTGGAAGGTTGCAATCAGGACAGTTTTAACCCAGCAGAACCCTGGGATAACTGGGAATCCACACTGCCCTTGGCTTCAAATCCAGATGCTCCCTGTGTGCCTCTACCTGCCTCGGACCCCTACAACTAACTAACCCCCAACAAGTATGCAAACACCATAAAGTATTAAAGTTCTGTATATCTGGGCAGTGGTAGCACATGCCTTTAATCCCAGCACTCAGGAGGCAGAGGCAGGTGGATCTTTGTGAGTTCAAGACCAGCCTGGTCTACAAGAGCTAGTTCCAGGACAGCCTCCAAAGCCACAGAGAAACCCTGTCTCGGAAAAAAAACACAAAAAAAACAAAAAAAGTTCTGTATAAACCTTGAAGTGCTGTGTCCATTGTGCTTTAGCAGTGTCCCCTGATCCAGCCCTGGACGGGGTATTGTTCACTGGAGGACAGTTGAGAGGCAGGTGGAATGAGGACCAGACCAAGATCTGCACACAACCCTGTGCCTTTTCCTACAGATCCTGGCAGCAGCTCTGACTGAGTGTCACCGAAAGTCCAGTGCCCAAGGCAAGCCCCTGGCCCTGAAGGTCTTTGTGGCTGGCAGAAACCGTCTGGAGAATGATGGAGCCACTGCATTGGCAGAAGCTTTTGGGGTAAGTCATTTCTTTTTACCCTGCTATGCCAGACATATGGGGGGTGCCCATAACAGGTTGACAAGCCACTGTTATGTTCAGTTGAGAGGAGGTATCTCTCTCTAGCTCAGGCTGGCCTGGAACTCTGTATGTAGACCAGGCTTGCCCCTACCTCCTGAGTGCTGGGATTAAAGGCATGCATCGCCATACCTGGCTTATTTTTAGATATGTTTATTATGGGTGTGTATGGTGCCTGTGCCATAGTACAAATGAAGAGGTCAGAGGGGCTGGTTCTCTCCTACTGCATGCGTTCCAGAGGTTGAACTCAAGTCTCAGGCTCACACAGCAAGTGTCTGTACCCACTGTACCATCTCACTGACCCCTGCAGCACTCTCTACCAACTTTGTCCCTTGTTCTAGGACCCTGAAGGTCCTGGTGGTACATGATATGAGGACTGAATCTGCCCTAACCAGGCACAGTGAAGGGTCTCCATTCCCTTCTGTTCCAACAAACAAAATTTACCAGCACTAACCACACTGCCCCAGCAGCAGCCCTGATGATGGCCCTGCCCAGGAGCGACCTGTAAGGACTCCTCATCCACCTTTGGTGGGAGTGGCCCTTACAGGAGTTCTGGGCTGGAGGGGGACCACTCACTATCCTCAGATAGACCCTTCCAATGGCCTGTAGCCTTCAGTCCTCTGATTTGCTTAGAATGGGGTCCTAGCTCCATCCACGGTATCCCACCCCAAGTCTCTGGGTGGTCTTTTTTGGGGGAGGGGGTTTTCGAGACAGGGTTTCTCTGTGGCTTTGGAGACTGTCCTAGAACTAGCTCTTGTAGACCAGGCTGGTCCCTAACTCAGAGATCCGCTTCTGCCTCCCTAGTGCTGGGATTAAAGGCATGTGCCTCCACCACCCGGCTTTGTGTGTGGTCTTAAAATATAGATGGAAAAACTGTTAGTCCTGATGTAGCTAACTAGTCTCATTTGGACTGTGGGATGAAGGGGTACTTGCCATGGAAATTTCTTTTTTTTGGTGGGGGGGTTTCGAGACAAGGTTTCTCTGTGGATTTAGAGGCTGTCTTGGAACTAGCTCTTGTAGACCAGTATGGTCTCGAACTCACAGAGATCCGCCTGCCTCTGCCTCCCGAGTGCTGGGATTAAAGGTGTGCGCCACCAACGCCCAGTGGAAATTTCTAATCCACTTGTATCTTTTTTGTTATTTTGATTTGGTTTCCTTTCTTTGTGTGTACCCAAGCCTAAGTCAAGAGAACAAACTCAGGTGTCATCCTCAAGTTTGCTGTCCTGGGGCACTGTCTCCTTGGCTCAAGCTCAGTAGACTAAGAAACCTCCGTTCCAGTGGAGGCCTTCTCCTTCAGAGCTGTGGGAGCCTGGCCAGTCCTGGGCATCTCTAACCAGTTATCTTCTTCGTGGATCTGATGTGGTCAGATGTAGCCATGTCCAAAAGTTTGCTTTGAGATCTGTGCCCTGGAAACTCAGATAGCCCTTACCTGATGCTGGTGGCTGCTCCTCCCTTACCCTTCTCCTGCATGTCGCTATAGCTCCAGGCCACACTGCCAATTCTCTTCTGCCCGACAGATCATTGGGACTCTGGAAGAGGTCCACATGCCACAGAATGGAATTAACCATCCTGGTGTCACAGCCCTGGCCCAGGCATTCTCCATCAACCCCCTGTTGCGAGTCATCAACCTAAATGACAACACCTTCACTGAGAAGGGTGCGGTGGCCATGGCTGAGGTGAGGCAGGTGTGGCAGAGGCTTCGAGGGCCACAGGAGGCTCATTAAAAAGCATTGGTCTGCCCCTACCTTCCCGCCCTTCCATGTTCAATACCCCACAGTCCCGCCCATTTGCAAAGGCCCGCGTTATGTGTTACTAGTCCCTACTGTCTGCTGCTGAGTGACCTCTGGGTCCTCGGTAGCCAGTTCTGATTCTGTTCAAGCTGCAAAGGAAGAAGCATCAGTTTCCTTGTTGAGGCGTTCAGTGCTTGCATGTTGTGCCCAGTTTGTGCTGGGCAGAACTTTGGCCTGCAAGGTACCTACTTCAGGGAGACCCTTGTACAGGAGGAAAGGAACTGCTGACCAGTTTTGTATAGGCTCTGAGCACAGTGGTAGCTACCTCTGGGTGTGGCCTCTGGTGGGTTGGGCCCATGGAAGATGAATTATAAATGTCACAAATGCAGGTATTAGCATCCGATGGAGGGTCAAATTGGAATTTAGGCTTGAGGCTGGTTTCTGTGGTGGCTTGCTTTTTTGACTAAGGATGAAGACTGGTCAGCTGACAGTAGGGTGGGTGGTTCATGCACAGTGGTCAGCAGAGAGTGAAAGGTCTACAGACTAACAGGAACCTGCCTGAGCTGGTCTTCATTTGAAATGACTGAGGCTCAAGGAGGCCTCTGTGAGTAGTAGGGAGCCATGGAGGGTTTTAAGACCTGACGGGGTATGATTAGATTTGATTCGTGCTTTGGGGAGAAATCTGTCCAAAACATGAGGAGCAGTGCAGTTGAGGTTTAGTTAGGGCCTTGGAGCCAGTAGGCTGTGGTAAAAAGAACTGCTGAGGTAGTCAGGCTAGTGTATGGCTGATGGCATCACCTTAGACCCCTTGCTTCCTCCTCTCAGACCCTGAAGACTTTGCGGCAAGTAGAGGCGATCAACTTCGGGGACTGCCTTGTACGCTCTAAGGGGGCCATTGCCATCGCAGATGCTGTCCGTGGGGGCCTGCCCAAGCTAAAGGTGCTCATTTTCCCCCTGCCCTCTTCCATTCAGGGTCTACGCTTCCCCATGCTCAGGAGTTCCCACCTAGAGCGGTAGAATATGAGGCATAAGGGTCTGGGATGAAGGGAGGTGGACCTGAGCCAGGTCTCAGCCTTCTCACTTTTCTGTAAACACCACATAAACACTGGGTTCATAGCATTGTTTTGTTTTCCACACCATTATGCCCAAGCCTGCTTCCACTGCTCACGGGAAAGCTGGCAGGAGCAGGGCTTGTCTCCTAACCCAGCTTGGCATTCCTCTCTATCTCTTCCTATCTCTTCCTCTTGGTCTTAGGAGCTGAACCTGTCCTTTTGTGAAATCAAGAGAGATGCTGCCCTGGTTGTTGCTGAGGCTGTGGCTGACAAGGCTGAGCTGGAAAAGCTGGACCTCAATGGTAAGTAGGCTTTCGGGTTTTCGGGGATCAGCCTCAGCTTAGCCGGGGTCAGCTGGCCCCAGCACTGTCCTCCCTGACCTCACTTTTCCTTCCCTGATCAGGCAATGCCCTGGGAGAAGAGGGCTGTGAGCAACTTCAGGAGGTGCTGGACAGCTTCAGTATGGCCAAGGTTCTGGCATCCCTCAGGTAGGGAATTCTGGGGCGGTAGCTTGAGGCCAGGGGTCAGACCTACTCTTCGTTACTTCCACTTGGAGTCTCTCTCGCTATCTGTTAGTCTGGTAGCTGGCCCCTTGTGCTAGGTGTTGGATAGAAAAGGATGGAGAACTTTTGTGTTTTCAGCAAAGGACCATAGGGGTTAAGCAGGATCACCTTACAGACCTGCATGTTGGGAGGTCCCTGAGGGGCTGCAATCCCTTTTTATTTATTTATTTGTTTGTTTGTTTGTTTGTTTATTAAGTTTATTTATTAGTTCTAGTTAGGGAACAAGCTTGTTTCACATGTAAGTCCCTTCTCCCTCTCCCTCCCCTCACCCCCATCCCTCCTCCCCCACCCCCAGCCTACCCCCACCCCATCCACCCACCACTCCCCAGGCAGGGTAGGGCCCTCAACGGGGGCTCTGCAAAGTCCACCAAATCTTCCTGTGCTGGTCCTGAGCCCTTCCCCATGTGTCCAGGCCCAGAGTGTAACCCTTCACGTGGGATGGGCTCTCAAAGTCCCTCTTGCACCAGGGAAAAATACTAATCCACCACCAGAGGCTCCCTTGAGTGCAGAGGCCTCCTTATTGACATCCATGTTCAGGGGTCTGGATCAGTCTTGTACTGGCCTCCCCGACAGCATCTGGGGTCGATGTGCTCTCCCTTGTTCAGGCCAACTGTTCCTGTGGGTTTCTCCAACCTGGTACAGACCCCTTTGCTCTTCATTCCTCCCTCTCTTCAACTAAATTCCCAATTTCAGCTCAGTGTATATCTGTGGATGTCTGTCTCTGCTTCCATCAGCCACTGGATGAGGGCTCTAGTTCCTGGGTCGGTCGACGGAAAGGGCCCTTTTTTAAAATTTATTTCATTTAATTATTTATGTATACAGTATTTGGTCTGTATGTATCCCTACAGGCCAGAAGAGGTCACCAGATCTTATTACAGATGGTTGTGAGCCACCATGTGGTTGCTGGGAATTGAACTCAGGGCCTCTGGAAGAGCAGTCAGTGCTCTTAACCTCTGAGCCATCTCTCTAGCCTCCAACCTTTTTTTTTTTTTTTTTTTAAATCTTAAGTGGATGGATATTTTGTCTTGCATGTATGTCTCCGTCTCGTGTGTTCCTAGTCCTTGTTGGAGGTAAGAAGAAGGTACCGGATCCCCTAGAACAGGAGTTACAGGCAGGCAGCTGTGAGCCACTGTGTGGTTGCTATGAATTGAACTCTGGTATTCTGCAAGAGCAGCCAGTGTTCCTAACTGTTCAGTCATCTCTCCAGTGCCCCCTTCTCTCTCTCCCTCTCTCTCCCTCTCCTTCTCCCTCTTCCTCTCTCCCTCAACAGGGTTTTACTATATGATCCTAGTTGCTCTATAACTCAAAGATCCACCTGGCTCTCCCTCCAGTTTCTGGGCTTAAAGGCGAGTGCCATCACTCCCAGCAGATGTGTTAGCAGAAGCAGCACGTGGAGGCCAGAGTGGGAGGCACAGGCACCGGGTGGAGATGGCTGAGTTCTCAGTGACTGATAGGAACGGAAGAAGTTGAGGCAAGAGGGAGGTCCTGAGGAGGGCAAAGTGGGAGATCATTGTCCCAGCACTATCTCCTGCCTCTGTCACCCCTAGGGAGGCTCCAGTCACGTGTCAGACCCTTATGTGTTCTCAGGGCTGGGGACTCAAGTGTAGGCCAAATATCCAGACCTTCAGGGTCCAGGAGAACTAGAATGTCATCTCTCTTCCCCCTCCATAGCGTGCCATGCTCACATATGGTGTAGGTGGCACTACCCTAGGCATCCCGGCCTGGGAGATCCTGACAGCCTCCTTTATCTGCTTCCATGTGGAACTTGAGGCTCCTTTAGGACTGATTCTTCTGTGTCTATAACCTGGGTAGCATCCCTGGGGAATGAAAAACAAATGACACTATGGTGACCCTTGGGCGCCATCTTGTGAGCAGTGCCCCTGGGCTTGGCCAGAGTCCATCATCTCCCAGAAGAGTCTGTAGGCTCACAGAGTCAACATGGGCTGCTGGGCTTTAGCTGGCTTCTCTCTGCAGTGATGATGAGGGAGATGATGAGGAGGAGGAAGATGAGGAAGGAGACGAGGAGGAGGACGAGGAGGAGGACGAGGAAGAGGACGAGGAGGAGGACGAGGATGACGAAGAGGAAGAGCCACAGCAGCGAGGGCAAGGAGAAGAATCAGCCACAGCCTCGCGGAAGATTCTGGACCCTAACAGTGGGGTGAGTTTGTTGTCATTTGCTGGAATCAGAGTCCTTGGCCCTTGGAAGTCTGTTGTGGGGATGTAGCTATTTAAGTCTAATAGCTACAAGGACCAAATGGATAGCATGGTTCTCAGAAAATCATTCCAGGAGAGAGAGCTTTTTGTATGTGTTTGAATGTTTTACCTGAGTGTAAATAAGTGTACATGTGTGCTTGTGTTTATAACACATAGTACTTTAAATACATTTTTTATGACAAAAAAAAAAACCAACAAAACATAAGCACAGCCGGACATGATGACTCATGCCTGTAATCCTGGCATGTAGAAAAATGATGGAGGATTGCTAAAAAGGTTATAGACACAGAAGAATCAGTCCTAAAGGAGCCTCAAGTTCCACATGGAAGCAGATAAAGGAGGCTGTCAGGATCTCCCAGGCCGGGATGCCTAGGGTAGTGCCACCTACACCTTATGTGAGCATGGCATGCTATGGAGGGGGAAGAGAGATGACATTCTAGTTCTCCTGGACCCTGAAGGTCTGGATATTTGGCCTACACTTGAGTCCCCAGCCCTGAGAACACATAAGGGTCTGACACGTGACTGGAGCCTCCCTAGGGGTGACAGAGGCAGGAGATGGTTTGGGACTACAAAGTACAAAGTCTTTTCTCCTCCCCACAGTGGGTTATCATGGTGGCTTCTGTAATGAGTCTTTCTCTGTCCTGATAGCCAGCTCCCCAATAGTGACACGAAGACTTATTATGAAAGCTAGTCTTAGCTTGGGCTTGTTTTTAACTAGCTTTTATAACTTAAATTTAAAAACCCATTTCTATTAATCTGTGTTCTGTCATGTTCAGCCATCCTGTCGACTGGAGTAGATTCATCTCCTCTTCCTTTCTCTCTCCAAAAGTCCCACCTATACCTCCTGCCTAGCTATTGGCTGTTCAACTTTTTATAACATCAATCACAGCAAATATACCTTTACATGGTGTACAAATGCCCTGCACCAAGTGCCTAGGGGCAGTCTAGAGACTGTGACTGGGGTTGAGAGAGACTTGAGTTTCTTGCCTGAGCCTACTGGTGATTTGTTCATCCATGTCATAGGTTCCAAAATAAAACTACCAGAGAGTCTGGGTGGAGCCATCAGACTGCCCACACCCCTGAAGAACAGGGCTGCTTTTCTGGGCTCTGGGAGCAATTAACAGATAATGTGCCACACTGACCCAGGCACTGGTCTTGTTTGCATGGCAAAGCTCCACTTGGAGTGCTATGGTGGTGGCATCCTGTCCCTTATCCCAAAGGCTTCAGGAACACCTGGAGTCAGCACCCATAGACCCCATATGCTGTGAGTGAGGGCTGATTCTAGGCCTAGACTCTGGAACTGGCTGGAAGAACGGTGTTATTGAGTGGGAATGGGCACAACCGGGTGGAGGAATCTGGACTTTGGAATCTACAGAGCCCCTGTGTCACCTATTTCTCAGGAGCCAGCTCCCGTGCTGTCCTCCCCGCCTCCCACAGACCTCTCCACCTTCCTGTCATTCCCCTCCCCAGAGAAGCTGCTGCGTCTTGGTCCCAAGGTCTCCATGCTGATAGTCCAGCAGGTAAGAGCACTCCCAGCTCCGGGACCTCCACATACCACAGGAAGCTTGCTCCCTCCCCTTAGGTCTGTCAGTGACCTATTGGGTCTGTCACGGGATCCCTGCCATGGCCCAGCAGGAAGTGGAGTTAGGGAATTTGAATCTTTCCAGGCTTATCTAGCTGTTTCTAGAACAATTCCCCTTTCCAGGACATTTATGCAGCTCAGGTGCCAATCAGCCTCATGTAATTCATTGATTCAGGGAGGAGCAGCCCCTTACCATTGCACTTCTCCATGCCTACTGAAAAGGAGACCACATATGTCCTCTGAGTTGTAAAAGCATTACATTTTGTCATGCAGCCTTGGGAGGCAGGTGGAGATACATAGTGAGACCCTGTCAATAAATTTTTTTAAGAAAAGCATTTTATTGTGTATGTGTGTAGAGGACAGCTTACAGAAGTTGGTGCTCTCCTACCAAAGGATCAGACTCAGGTTTTCAGGCATGGTGGCAAGTTCCCTTTTCTGCTGTGTTGTCTTGCCAGCTCCACTCTTAACTTAGAGCTTAGGTGACAGCAGCCAAAAAAACTTATCTGTGATGTTTCCATGACATGAGATTATATGGTATAAACATTCTCATTTCACATTATTCTTCATTTTCTTGGCTCAGAGTTCTCAGGCACTCCCAGTGAGTGGATCTAATGCTTGAAACTGAGCCACTATTTTTGGAAATTGGCTTTTTCTACATTTCTTCATTGTTGACAAAAGAGCGTCTGCCTTCCTCTGTGTGAATATCGGCTCCCTCTGGTTGATTTGTGTTAGATTATCATGGCAGCTGTCCCATTCTAGTTAGAGTAAGATGGCAGCCTCTCCCTGAGGATAATGGCATTTAATATGTTTAATCATTTGCTGCTCATACCTGTTGTGATTCAGTTTTTCACCAGGCTCTAGGGAATAATCTGGGATAAGTCAACTCCTTGCATGAACTACCAACGGGGGCCCCTTTCCCATCTCTAATGCTGTTGGGGTCTTTTGCAGTTACTTTCCACAGCCAGGGGGCTGTGACCCCCTAATCAGCCATTATCTCTGTCTGTCCTCAGACTGATACCTCTGACCCTGAGAAAGTTGTCTCGGCTTTCCTGAAGGTGGCGTCTGTGTTCAGGGATGAAGCCTCAGTGAAGACAGCAGTGCTGGATGCTGTCGGTAATGTGAGCTGGGTGGGGCTGGTAGACCCAGATGTTTTCCCGTGTTCTGTATGTGGGGCAACTTCCCAAAGACATGTGTTATATATAGTTAGAACTTGGGCCAAGCAGGGTCAGGGCAGATAGTCAATCTTCAGGGCCCCATGAGCTATGCTATCCCATCAGAGAGGCCTTTGTGCCCTGTGGGAGACTCTGCACATGTCACCTACACAGAGGACACCAGCTCTCACCTTCCTAAGATTTTCTGGACTCTTTGCTACATATCCAAGCCCTGTCATTCTGCTTCTATCCAGTCTAACCTTGTCACATCCATTAGAGCCTCCAGGTGTGTCAGATTTGTCCAGGCAAAGAAGCCAGGGACTGGTAGCTCATGGCAAGAAAACAGGCGCAGAAACATGCCTCCTCTTAGGCTGTGCTGCTCTGGGGTGAGGTGGGGGCCATTCACTGGGACGGGAGGCAAGGCAGAAAGCAGCTACATGGCTGCTTTCCGGGAACCATGGACATCTGAAAGATGCAAGAGGCCTAAATTCTTTTGCATAGTCCCATCAGGTCTCCTTTTCTCACCTAACATCTCAAGCCTTCCCTAGTGGTTTCCATGGCCCTTGGCCCTATGTGCAAGGTGGACAGAATGGGTACTGTCACCACATCCATTTTATAAGAGACCAGGTGGAGAAGGCATTCCAGCTGGTAAATTGGGCCGTCTGTTGGTTCCGGAACCACCATCCATCAACTATACCGGTCTGCCTCTTGACAGGGCAGAACTCAGGGGCTCTGGCTACCCTTGACTTCTGCCTGACCAGTCCTGCTGCCTGCATCCTGCACACTCCATTTCTCCCCTGTAGATGCCCTCATGAAGAAGGCCTTCAGCTCCTCGTCTTTCAGTTCCAACACCTTCCTCACCAGGTTGCTTATCCACATGGGCCTGCTCAAGGTGAGGCTTTGAGGAGTGGCAGGCCCGGAGAAGGCAGCTTCCCGTCACTCCCTTTGGGTCACTGAGGTAGCAAGCGGGTCTCACAAGTGACAATGGAGCTTACCCACTTTTATTTGCAGAGTGAAGACAAGATCAAGGCCATCCCCAGCCTGTATGGGCCCCTGATGGTGCTGACCCATGTGGTGCAGCAGGATTACTTCCCCAAGGCCCTTGCTCCCCTGCTGTTGGCATTTGTGACAAAGTGAGTGTGGCCTTAATTGTTCTGCCTTGTTCTTGCCTGAGCTAAAGCTCCTTGAATGGGTTAGGGGGCACATGAATCCCAAGAGTCCCAGTCTAGCCCCTCTGTAAAGGCCCAAGTTACTAACATTGTCTTTGCAGAGTCTGGCACATAACCCCTGCCCATGTGCCCCCACCCACCACGCCAAACTGGGAAACACATTTCTGGACATGGAGCTCCCAGACCTCTGAAATGTCCATGCCACTCTCTCTTCTCCACAGGCCCAATGGTGCACTGGAATCCTGTTCCCTTGCCCGCCACAATCTGCTGCAGATACTATACAAGATCTAGGCTTAAAGTCAGCTTCTTCTTGTCCCTCACCCTGCCTGCACCAGTGACTAAGGGAACTTGGATGGACTGAGCTCAGCCAATGTCTCCATTGGATAGGACTTTGACCAGAGGCAGGGGAGGGTCTTTGTCTCGTGTGTCCTGTTGGTCCCTTAAGTACGTACGTATGTCGGTGTGGTGTGTGTAGGTATGTACTTCCTGTCTGGATTGCAGATGGTCATCTCTCCTTGCTGGACTAACCCAGGTCCACTGTGGGGGATTGATGCCCAGGGAAAAGGGCTGAAAGCTGCTGTTATTAAACTTACCGCCAACTTAGCCATAGGCCCTGTTGGCTGTCCTGCCTACCCTGCCTTCCTGTCCCACCAAAGCCTGGGGAGCTACTGTGGCCTGCTGTCTCCACTGTGCCTAAGGAACTGTCAGGTGGAGCTGTCATCAGAAAGTGAAACTCTGGCCTCAGCCATGTGACCCAAAGGAGGAGCCAGGAGCCAACCCCAGATAGCCCAGGAGTGGGAATTGCCTGGGGTGCCCTGGCTCTTGTACCCAGAGGAAGCACTTTGGCTGGCCCAGACCTGTTCTTCATCCTGGGGAGGGAAGGGCAGGTCCCCTAATGCCTGAGCTACATGTCGGGCTGCTCTTCAGGGGTTTTCTGAGGCAGGAGAGAACCTGTGTAGTGGGAATTGAGCTGGGTAGGAGATGCCCTGTGACTTCCCTTAGTGGCTGTGTGGCCACCTCCTGCTTTCCTTTGTATTGTGTGTCTAGGCTGTGCCTGGGAGCTTCACAAATAAAAGTCACCTGTGGTAGCTGCAGAGACCCAGATGCTTTTTCATCAACAGTGGGGATATCTTAGGACTGGTATGGTGCTTCAGAGGTTTGATGGTTAAGACAACTTTCTGTGCAAACATAAGGACCTGGGTTCACATCTCCAAGACCCGTGTAAAAAGCCCAGTAGAGCCATGTACATGTGCACATGCATTCACAGAGTGAAGCACGGGGAGCAGCGGCCCCTGGCGTCCTCCCGGGCACAGGAAGGCCTCCTTGCAACGGCCCCTGGCATCCTCCCGGGTACAGGGAGGCCTCCGTGCAGCGGCCCCTGCTGTCGTCCCAGGCCCTCAGTGCTTCCTCTGCTCTGGATGGTGGTGGGGTAGGGTTCTCACAATGTGTCATGCTGCTGAGTCGGTTCTACTTCCACCTGCCTGCACTGGAGATTTCACAGGAGTGGCCCAAGGTGTGGACTGTGGACAGGGAGGAGGGAAACCTTTGATTACTAAAGATTCTTGAAAGCTGTCTTGAGGTTCAAATGGGAAGCCAGGAAGGTGGCACTGTTTACTTTCCAGTAGGTGACTTGAGGTTGGCCGACTTTCCTAGGGAATGTATATAATAAAACCTTTACTTCAGACAAGAGCTCATCTTACCTCCCAGCAGGCCATCAGAACCCACCCCTCCTGCTGAATGGTGCTCAGCTGAAGCATCCTCTCTGGGCATGGAGAGATGGCTCAGTGGTTGAGTACACTTACTGTTTTGGGTGAGCCACACTTTAGTTCCCAGCACCCACGTGGCAGCTTTCAACTATCCATAACTCCAGTTCCAGGCTTTTGTGAGCCTCCATGTGGGTGCTGGAAACTGAACAGTGGAACTGTGGTCCTCTACAAGAGCAATTAGCTTTTTTTTTTAAGATTTTATTTATTATCCAACATTCTGCTTCCATGGATATCTGCACACCAGAAGAGGGCACCAGATTTTATCTATGGCCTTGAACTCAGATCTGCCTGCCTCTGCCTCCCCGGTGCTGGGATTAAAGGTGTGTGCCACCACCACCTGGCTGCAATAAACTTTTTGTTTTGTTTTGTTTTGTTTTTCGAGACAGGGTTTCTCTGTGTAGCTTTGGAGCCTATCCTGGCACTTGCTCTGTAGACCAGACTGGCCTCAAACTCAGAGATCCCTCTGCCTCCTGAGTGCTGGGACTAAAGGCGTGCTCCACCAATGCCCGGCTTTGCAATAAACATTTTTAACTACTGAATTTGTATTACACATTTGTATTGTTTGAGACAGGTTTCTCTGTGTAATTGTCCTAGCTGTCCTGGAACTTGCTTTGTAATCCAGGTGGCCTTGAACTCAAAAACATGCCTATCTTTGCCTCCTGAGTGCTGGGGTTGATTAAAGGCATGTGTCACCACTGCCCAGCTGACATTTGTATTGTTAAACAGCAGGTTTTATATTTTTATTTTATGTGCATTAGTGTTTTGCCTGCATGTATGTCTGTATGACAGTTGTGAGCCACCATTTGGGTGCTGGAATTGAACCCAGGTCTTCTGGAAGAACAGTCAGTGCTCTTAACCCCTGAACCATCTCTTAGCCCCCTAAAAATCTTTAAAAATAAAAGATTGGCCAGCAAGATGTCTCTCTGCAGGTAAAGGTGGTGCTGCCAAACCTGACATCTGGAATTACATGTCAGGAGTTGACTCGCCCGGGGTTATCTTCTGACCTCTGCATGTGCTGTGGTACCTTTGCAACCCCATACATAAAGTTTGAAAAATACACATTAGCATTTTAATACACAGACATAAAAGGGCTGGTTAGGTGGCTCAGCAGGTAAAGACACCTCCAAGCCTGACTCTTCAATTCAATCCCTGAGGCCCATGTAGTGGGAGGAGAAAACCTGTTCCTTCGGAGCTCTACACATCCAAAACATGTTTGTTTTTTTTTGGTTTTTCGAGACAGGGTTTCTCTGTGGCTTTGGAGGCTGTCCTGGAACTAGCTCTTATAGACCAGGCTATTTAAGGCATGTGCCACCAACGCCCAGCCATCCCAAAACATTTTTAAAATTAAAAGAGCCAGGCCAGGTGGTGGTGCACACCTTTAATCCAAGCACTCAAGAGGCAGAGGCAGGCTGATCTACAAGAGCTAGTTCCAGGAAAGCCTCCAAAGCCACAGAGAAACCCTGTCTTGAAACCCAAAACAAAAAGAGCTAAAAGATGGTTCAGTGGTAATACTGCTCTTGTCCTCAGCACCCACAATGGGTGGCTCACAACTGTCTGTGATTCCCCCCCCCCCAGCTCAGAAGATGTAATGCCTCTGAAGAAATCAGCATTCGTGTCCATAAAATAAAGGTAATAGGGTGCATATTAAGAGGGGGGGGGGTCAGGCAATGTCCCAGGCCTTTAATCTCTGCCAGCCTGGACAGCCAGGTACACAGAGAAACCCTCTCCAAAAAAATGAACAAGGGGTAAAAATACAGTTGGGCTGGAGAGAGGGCTAAATGGTTAACAGCACCCTTTCAGAGGACCCAAGATCACCTCCCAGCACCACTTGGGGGTCCCTAGCCACCACAGCCAGCAGAGTAATGAACCACAGGAGGTAAGAAGGCAGTTCCACACAATTGAGTAGTCAGTGTTGGTTCAAACTTCAGGAGTCTGACTTCACAGAGTTTAGTTTAAGCACATTCAAGCACAACACAATTTGGTGAAAATTTTACTGGTGATAATGAACCCATTTGTACAAAAAAGCATACAAACCTCCCTGAGGAACAAATCTAAATAAAGGTCACCAGGCCATTAGCCACATCAGCTCTCATCCTGGGTGGATAACAGGTTAAGCATCCCTTCCCTTGAAGGAACAAGCTACATATGTTTAATATTGCAGAGGATCTAGTGCCCTCTTTTGGCCTTGGTGGGTGCCAGGCTTGCATACACACAAGCTAAGCACAAAAATAAAAAGTAAAAAAAAAAATAAAATGGAAAACCTTAAAATAGCTCAGATGAACCAGTAAGTCTGGTACTTTGGGGGTGGGGCAGTCTTGCTATGTAGTTCATGCAGTTATGATCCTCTGGCTCAGCCTCCTGAGTGCTGGGATTTTATATATAGGACTACACCACCCACCGGTTTAGATTTTAGATCTGTTTATAGAATACAGTACATATAACAGTTTAAAAATATGGCATCAATTTGGATAATCCTCAATAACCTATCGCTAAAGTGAAAAGGAAAGTCTGCAGCGTCAGTGTGTGTGAGTGCATAGGCGGGAATGGAAAGGAAGGAGTTAAGGATTCCAGAGAGCGCCTGCCTGGGTTCCAGGTTCCTACCCAACTCCTGTAGCAACCTGGTGAGCTGGTTTCTAACTTCCAGAGGCTGAGCTTTTCCTAGCAGTCTGCAGGACCCACACACAGCCTCCTCCAGACCCCTACCCCCACCAGTCCAAGGACTCCAGCTCCGACCATGTTGTTAAGCCTGTGCTGGACAGGCAGCCTGTAACTCCAGCCGCTGCTCCCACCCCTGCCCACAGCCTGGTGACGCCCCAGCTCGGCTGGCCGGGCTGCTGACAATGCTTCCCATTCAGCTCTGTCCCTGCTGCCAAGCCTATGGGCAAGTGAGGGGGGAGTGCCGGCCTCCAGTCGGGGACTATCCCTGGTCTTTTCCTTGCACAGGGCCTCCAGACAGTTCCAGTCAGCATGGAGGGGTGAGTTTTGGGGCCCTGAGGAGGGTGTAAAGGAGCCATAGATGACCTAGGTGGCCACAGATGATCCCTTATTCTTTTTTTTTGTTCCTCTGAGAAGCTGGCTGCAAAGGCCACAGCATTCTTCCTCCTTGTACCTGAGGTTCTCCAGAGGTGGCCCCTAAAGAAGAAAAGGGGATGTAGTTGTTTCTGTGCACTCCTGTGGGTTAGACTTTTGGGTCCATATGAAGAGAGATACATAGCAACCTTCCACGTCCCGGACCTTTGTCCCTTCAGGAATCAGCCTAATCGGCCCACTTCCTACCCTAGCTCTCAAGCCAGTCTAGAGAAAGCTACTAGCACCAAGAAAAGGGTGAATTTTGGGACTAAAAGGAGACAAAGTCAGTAACAATCCTGGGAGTTGTTACAGGAGGCCCATGGGGTGAGGTTTCAGCCCAGCATCAGGGAAGACAGCTCAGAATTCACACATGACCCAAGTACATAGAAAGCAGAAGCTGAGAGATTTAGCTGATGCTGGGCCTGTGCAGTCCTGCTAAAGCACTTGAGATGTGTGATGGAGAATGTATACATTCTTCCGGAGGAATCAGGACTTTCCGCTAAAGGTGACAGGTGCTAGGAGGTTTCCCTTGGGGTATGTATCAGGAGCCTACCTGTATTCTGGAAAATTCCCTTTGGCTGCTAGGTGGAGCACAGGGGAGGCCAGGTAAGCCATGGTGCATCAGTCATCTCTAAGGAGATGGGCAGTGGCTGCAGTTGTGAGCTGGAGGGCTGGAAAAGTGGGTGGGGGCATTAGCAAATGGGTAGACAAAGCAGATACATCTTGCCTGATGCAGTCCAAACCCTGTATCAGGCCAGTCAGCTGTGTGGTAACAAGGGGACAGAAAGGGCAGTAGTCAAGAGGCCTGAGCTGCCTGCTTACCATAACATGTCTCTAACCAGAAGACATACTCACTCAGGGACCTCAGGCCCCTCAACATCTGGACCTCCCAGTTGAGACTAAGGCCTGGGTTAGGTCAGGGGTCTTCCCTCCTGCTGCCAAACTGTTTTCTCAAGTCCAGAGTCAGGTTTCAGTGGGTTGATTTCTTGGATCTTAGTTACCCCCTCAGTAAACCAAAGCTGTTAATAGAAACTGCCCCCATAGGAGGTGAAAGAGGGCCAAGCCATGGCACTTTTCTGTGCCCAGAGGATAAAGGCCTGGAGGGGTCCTAGTTGTCCTGTATTAGGGGTTCAGTGCCCACTGGGGTTGCAACCCTGTGGACATCAGCTCTCCTTCTCCTCCCAGGCCCCAGAGCTCCACCTCTGTCTTCATGCTGCTTTTAGTGTTGCCACTGGGTCCAGCTTGGCATGTGGCTGCCCAGCGATGCCCACAGACCTGTGTCTGTGACAACTCCAGGCGGCATGTTACCTGCCGGCACCAGAACCTCACTGAGGTGCCAAACACCATCCCAGAGGTCAGAAGGGGGTAATACTGGCATGGGTTAGCAGTGTGGTAAGAGGGGAAGGGTGGCATGAGCCGGGACTCACACCAGTGGTTCTGCCACTGCTGGTTTGCCAAGTTCCTACTCCTTGAGCCTGGGTATCCACGTCTAAAATGGGAAGAAAAACAACTAGTAACTGCTAAATTCATTGGCTCCCAGCATTCAGGAGGTGGAGGCAGATGGATCTCATTAAGTTCGAGGCCAGTCTGGTCAACATAGCAAGTTCCAGGCCAGCCAGAACCATGTCTCAAAACCAAAACCAAACAAACCAATAACAAAGATGTTATGTCGGGCAGTCACGCCTTTAATCCCAGCACTCCCGAGGCAGAGGAAGGCGGATCTCGGTGAGTTCGAGACCAGCCTGGTCTACAAGAGAAAGTGCCAGGACAGCCTCCAAAGCCACAGAGAAACTCTGTCTCAAAAAAAAAAAATGTTATTTACAATCCCCTTCGTGTGACTGAGATATCTAAGTAACTATAAATATTGCATTGGTGACAGGTCCTAGGGTGAATTAGAAGTGTGCCGGGATAAGATAGTTTTTCTGCCCTATGGAGTTAGAATCCATGGTAGAGAAAGCAAGAATGAAAAGAACATAGTGAGGGCAGATGGATGGCTGAAGAGAATCAGAGGGGTGAGGGAGAAAGGTCCCTGTGTAACTCAGCCTCCTTTCCCGCTCCTGTCTCCAGCTGACCCAGAGGCTGGACCTCCAGGGCAATATGCTGAAGGTCATCCCTCCAGCTGCCTTCCGGAACCTGCCTTACCTCACACATCTGGACCTGCAGCACTGCCAGGTGGAGCTAGTGGCCGAGGGTGCCTTTCGGGGCCTGGGCCGCCTGCTCCTCCTCAACCTGGCTTCCAACCGCCTGAGCATGCTGCCCCAAGAGGCTCTGGACGGGCTAGGCTCACTGAGGCGGCTGGAGCTGGAGGGGAACATGCTGGAGGAGCTGCGGCCGGGGACCTTCGGTGCCCTTGGCTCGCTGACCACGCTCAACTTGGCCAACAACGCCTTGGTCTACCTGCCCTCCATGGCCTTCCAGGGCCTGCTGCGCACTCGCTGGCTGCAACTGTCTCATAACGCGCTCAGCGTGCTGGCCCCCGAGGCGCTGGTGGGCCTGCCGGCTCTGCGCCGCCTCAGCCTGCACCACAACGAGCTGCAAGCCCTGCCCGGAGCCGCCCTGTCCCAGGCCCGCAGCTTGACGCGTCTGGAGCTGGGCCACAACCCGCTCACCTACGCGGGCGAGGAGGACGGCCTGGCGCTGCCCGGCCTGCGGGAGCTGGCCTTGGACCACGGTGCCCTTCAGGCGCTGGGTCCCCGGGCCTTCGCCCACTGCCCGCGCCTGCACACCCTCGACCTCCGCGGGAACCAGCTGAGTACCCTGCCCCCGCTGCAGGGCCCGGGCCAGCTGCGCCGCCTGCGGCTGCAGGGCAACCCTCTATGGTGCGCCTGCCACGCGCGGCCGCTGCTTGAGTGGCTGGTGCGTGCTCGCGTGCGCTCGGACGGCGCGTGCCGGGGGCCGCGGAGGCTGCGAGGCGAGGCCCTGGATGCGCTGCGGCCTTCAGACCTGCGCTGCCCCGGAGACACAGCGGAGGACGAGGACGAGGAGCGGGCGGCGGGTCCCCGCGTCCCTCCTCGCTCCCAGAACCAAGAAGCTGCGAGGGCCACGCCCTGCCCTCCGGCCTGCGTGTGCGTTGGGGAGACGCGGCACAGCGCTTGCGACGGCCGCGGCCTGCAGGTCGTGCCCCGCGGCTTCCCCAACGACACCCAGCTCCTGGATCTGAGGCGCAACCACTTTCCCTCGGTGCCCCGCGCGGCCTTCACGGGCCTGTGCCACCTAGTGTCGCTGCACCTACAGCACTGCGGCATCGCTGAGCTGGAGCCAGGTGCCTTGACAGGTCTGGACCATCTGGTCTACCTCTACCTCTCTGACAACCAGCTCTCGGGCCTGAGCGCTGCAGCCCTCCAAGGGGCCCCCCACCTCGCCTACCTGTACCTGGAGCACAACCGCTTCCTGAGGGTCCCGGGGGCTGCTCTGCGTGCCCTACCCAGCCTCTTCTCTCTACACCTCCAGGACAATGCGGTGGACCGCCTGGCACCTGGGGATCTGGCGGGAGCGAGAGCTTTGCGCTGCCTTTACCTGAGTGGAAATCACATCAGCCAGGTTTCAGCTGGGGCACTGGGTCCAGCTCGGGAGCTGGAGAAGTTGCATCTTGACAGAAATCAGCTACGAGAGGTGCCCACAGGAGCCTTGGAGGGGCTGCCTGCACTCACAGAGCTGCAGCTCTCAGGGAACCCATTCAGGGCTCTGCAAGATGGGGCCTTTCAGCCTGTGGGGCGGTCACTGCAGCAGCTTTTCCTGAATAGCAGTGGCCTGGAGCAGGTGGGTGCTGGATGAGGTACAGGCAGGAAGCACAGTCCATAGAAGTACACTGCTTCAGCAAGCATTTTAGGCAGGGCATGAGAACCCTAAGACAAATCAAACATTCCGTTCCTCTCAGCCCTTAGGGAGTTCAGTTGTGGGTGTCAGGCCAGGTGCAGCTAGAGGCTTGCCAAGGGGCATGGAAGAACTTGAGTTTGAGCAGTTACCTGCAGTTTAGAGTTCCTAAGAGGCATGGTAATTATAAGGGTGGGATTGGGGGCGGGGGCTGGAGAGCACAGGCTGCTCTTCCAGAGGACCCAAGTTCAATTCCCAGTACCCTCGTGGCAGCTCACAACTGTAATTCCAGTTCCAGGGAATCTGATACCTTCACACAGACATACACACAGGCAAAACACAAATGCATATAAAATAAAATCTCTTTTAAAAAATTAAGGGTGGGGTTCAGGCCTAACCGAAGGCAGATGGGCATTGTGTGACTTGGAATACGATCTGGGTTTTAACCTCAGTACTGTCTTTCCAGCATGAACCAACCTCCTTGGGCCTTCCATCTTTTCTCTGCTGGAGAGAGGCTGGAATTCCCTGCAGACCTAGGGCAGCCCACCTGGCAGGAGCTCACAACAGGGCTTGGCATTTCCTTGCAGATTTCCCCCATGGCCTTCTCAGGCCTGGAAACAGGGCTCCGGAACCTGTACCTGCAGAAGAACCAACTTCAGTTCCTGCCTGCGCTGCTGCGGCTCAGTGGGCTGGAGCTCATTGACCTCAGTGGTAATCCCTTCCACTGTGACTGCCACCTGCTCCCACTTCACAGGTAGTTACCTCCCACCAGATGTATACCAGCTGCTAGAAATCAAATCCAGCTATCTCCCTGGAGGTGCCATGGCTTTGCACCACTAGCCAGCTTAGGGTGTCTGTCAGGTTCTCCAAAGCTAAGCTTGAATGCCCCCTTGCCAGTCATTGCTATTCCTGGCTACCCAGGATGATGTTCCAGTTAGTGTCTCTGTTCCTGTGATAAACACCTTGACCAAAAAGCAACGGGGGGGGGGGAGCTGGGCATTAAAGGGTGGCACAGCTTTTAATCCCAGCACTCAAGAGGCAGAAGCAGGCAGATCTCTGTGAGTTGGAGGCCAGCCTGGTTTATACAGACCAGGCCAGCCAGGGCTACATAGTGAGATCCTATCTCAAAACAGTGAGGAATTTGCACAGGCCTTAAATCCCAGCATTTGGGAAGCAGAGGTAGGTGGATCTGAATTGGAGGCCAGCATGATCTACAGAGCAAGAGGACAGCCAGTACTAAACAGAGAATCCCTATCTTGAAAAACAAAAAACAAAAACAAAACAGCAACTTGACATGGGGTCAGGAGCCAAGGCAGGAACTGCACTGAAGCAGAGACGAAGGGGAACACTGCTTACTGGCTTAAGTTTGCTTTCTCATACAACCCAGGACCACCTACCTCAGAGTTGGCACTGCCTAGAGTAAACTGAGCCCTCCCACATGAATTATTAATCAAGATAATGCGCTATAGACATGCACACAGGCCAATCTGGTGGAGGCAATTCCCAACTGAGGTCCCTTCCTCCTCGATGGGTCCAGTTTGAGTCAAGCTAAAGAGAACTCAGTGGCACAGGTGGACTGAATTTTTACCCCTTCATAAAGTTGAGACGTTTTCCTTGTTTGGTGTACCGGGACCTAAGAAATACACAAGTGCATTCGGCACGATTACATAAAAAAAACCAAGAAGCTGGGTGTGGTGACCATGCCTGTAATCCCAGCACTTGGGAAGTGGAGGCAGGAGGATCGGGAGCTTGAGGTCAGCCTGAACTAAACAAAAACAAAGGCTGGGAACAAAGCTCAGTTGGTAGATTGCATGAAGCCTGGGGTTGGTGCACATAGTGCAAGCATCTGTAACACCAGCACTCAAGTGAGACTGGAAGATCACAAGTTGAGGTCCACCTGGGCCACATGAGACCCTGTTTTTACTGTTTTAATAGAATAACAGGAATCTGGAGTCAAGCAAGCCTAAGGTCTAGTCAGTCCAGGCTCTGGCGTTTTACCAGATGAGTCCCGCAGCCTCCCTTTGTTCATCTGTGAGAAGCATGTGCAGTCTCATCCACACCATCGTGGCTGCTGGAGAACTAAGTAAAATAGTAAAATTAGTGGATAGAAACTGATGTTAGAGTGCCTGGTACACAGTAAGCACCACCACTGTGTTTATCCCTTTTATGCAGAAGCCACTTGAGGGTGAGCCACCCAGGTGGAAATCTCAGTAGTGTCCTTTTGTACACTGCCTCCAAGTTCCTGACCCCTCCTCATACTCCTCAGGAAATCTTTCACCCATGCACATCCATACAGAGCTCACCATCTCAATTTCCTCCTCAGGTGGCTCACTGGGCTGAATCTGCGGGTGGGAGCCACCTGTGCCACCCCTCCCAGTGTCCGTGGCCAGAAGGTGAAGGCTGCAGCTACTGTCTTTGAAGCTTGCCCAGGCTGGACTGCCAGGAAGGCCAAAAGGACATCAACCTCCAGGTTCAGTGCCAGGAGAAGCCTCAACAGAAGACACTGAAGAACAGACAAGGTTGGCCCTTTGGTGGGAGGGAGGTCTGGGTCCCAAAGCTGCTTGGTCCTATTGCATGATGCAGTAATGTTCCTTTCATTGGATGCCACAACGTATTTATCCCAGTCCTGTTTTTACTGGATCTACTCTGACTGCACCCTTTGCCATCCTGAACTCATAGACTGTCAGGAGAATAGAAGTTCAGTTGTGCTGGCTCTGCCTCCCACCACCTGTCAGTCACAGGTTGAGATGTCACTTCATGTGATATTCAGGTCCTTGAATGTTGGGGGTCATTCGAGGGGACCAACAGGCAGCACTGGAACTCATGGAACACAGTTGGGTGGCTGGCAAAGCCATGTGTGAGTGAGCCTTGTGTTCTGAAGGCCTCATGCTGTTATTGAGCATAGCTGGTTGCTGCCTTCATGGTCACTACATCCCTTCTATCTATGGGTTGTATGAAAACTCTCAGGGGATTTCTAAATCCTCACTGGGCAGTGTTACTGGAACAGATTAATGATTCAACCACAACCCTCAGAAAAAATTCAGACTGTTCAGATTGTTAGTAAGGCTAGGTTAAGATATTTTTGTTAATAGCTTTGAGGTGAAAAACCTGGGGAAACAATCTAAAGTTCAGAAAGGCATATAGTTGAATGAGGACCTCGTAAAGGTCAGAGAAACAAGAACAAAGCAGCCGGTTATTATTAGCTGATGTGCCTTTCTACAATGGGTTGGCGGTCAAAGATGATGATTCCTTGTGCCTATTTCTGCTCTCAGCTTCCTGATATGAAAACCTGTTGATAACTGGGTATGCATCCCAAGGATTTAAAGTAGAGCTGTTTTTCATATGCAAAGGTTTGGATCTGTGATTCTTTTAAGACTTTTATTGTTTTTGTTGTTGTTTTCGAGACAGGGTTTCTCTGTGGCTTTGGAGGCTGTCCTGTAACTAGCTCTTGTAGACCAGGCTGGTCTCGAACTCAGAGATTCACCTGCTTCTGCCTCCCGAGTGCTGAGATTAAAGGTGTGTGCCACCACCACCTGGCCTCTTTTTTTTTTTTTTTTTAAGATTTATTTATTATGTATATAGTGTTCTGCCTGCATGTATGCATACCTGCAGGCCAGAAGAGGGCACCAGATCTCATAACTGATGGTTGTGAGCCACCATGTGGTTGCTGGGAATTGAACTCAGGACCTTTGAAAGAACAGGCAATGCTCTTAAGCACTGAGCCATCTCTCCAGCCCCTTTAAAATTTTTTTTAAGATAAGACTTCTTATAGTCTTTAATAAATAATGATTGGACATTTCTTTGTAACTGCAAAATTCAACCTGCTGGTAAAAGAACTGACTGAGAAAAATACCTTCCTTGCTTATACTCTGTTGCAAGTTGCCTGAACATGAATGTATGTGGGTTCTTGGGACAACTTGTTTTTCACAAAAAATGTTTGATCATGAAGGGATATGGGAAACATGTTTTTTTGTTTGTTTGTTTTACTTGTAGTCATTGTAATCATTCACTTAAAAAAAAATAGAATGTAGGGGCTGGAGAGATGGTTCAGAGGTTAAGAGCACTGGTTGCTGAGTTCAATTTCCAGCAACCACAGGGTGGCTCACAACCATCTGTTATGAGATCTGGTGCCCTCTTCTGGTGTGCAGATATACATGGAAGCAGAATGCTATATACATAATTAATTAATAAAATATTTAAAAATGATTTATTTATTTATTTTTTGGTTTTTCAAGACAGGGTTTCTCTGTGTAGCCTTGGAGCCTATCCTGACACTCGCTCTGGAGACCAGGCTAGCCTCGAACTCACAGAGATCTGCCTGCCTCTGCCTCCCGGGTGCTGGGACTAAAGGCGTGTGCCACCAACGCCTGGCTTTTTTTTTTTTTTTTCAATAAATCATTTTTTAAATCGGGCGTTGGTGGCACATGCCTTTAATCCCAGCACTGGGAGGCAGAGGCAGGTGATCGAGGCCAGCCTGGTCTCCAGAGCGAGTGCCAGGATAGGCTCCAAAGCTACATAGAGAAACCCTGTCTCAATCCCCTCCCCCCAAAAAAAGAAATAGTAGAGAAGGAAGACATCAGGGAAGCAGAAGGGAAAGAAACACCAGGGTAGAAGAACAGAACTAAAAAGAATAGAGTAGAACAAAGACAGAAAGAACAATAAAATAAAGAAGCAACTTTTATCTCTCAGAAAAGAAGTCTCTGTATTTTTCTCGCCAACTCTGCATCTTGTTCCCAGTCTCTCTGACCTGCAGAAGGCTTACCCTCTGAACTCGAACTCTTAGTTATAGCAAAGTGTCTTGATGTATCAGTGAAGGAAGGCTGAGAGGCTGCTGGCTGCTGCGGGATGAGCATATAGGAGGCCCTGATACAGACAGGTAAGGCCGAATGTGGAGTCCAAAGGGAGGAGCTTACGTCACAGAGGTGGCATGTAAGAATAGACTCTGCAAGCCGTGCATTGGTGGCACATGCCTTTAGTCCCATCACTTAGGAGGCAGAGGCAGGCAGATCTCTGTGAGTTCGAGGCCAGCCTGGTCTCCAGAGCGAGTGCCAGGATAGGCTCCAAAGCTACACAGAGAAACCCTGTCTCGAAAAAACCAAAAAAAAAAAAAAAAAAAAAAAAAAAGAATAGACTCTGCAGGTTGGACTTCATTCAGCAAGGACCTTGTCTCATATAAGTATACTGCACACATGTGCAGACCCGGCACTCAGGCGGTGAAAGGCCAGAAGTTAAGGTCATCCTGGGCCACATAAGACCCTGTTTTTGTTGCTTTAATAACAAGAATAACCAAGTAAGCCTAAGGTCTAGTCAGCCCAGGCTCTGAAGTTTCACCATGATCACCACACTCCCTTTACTCATCTGTGAAAAGGATGGGAGTCTGGGGAGGACAGGCCAGGAATGAGGCCAAATGTGCACCCTCTTTTGTCAGGCGGTCTTATGCTCCAGACAGCTATAGGCACACTTAGGCCATTTTCGCCTCCCTCCCAGCATCCTCTCCTGGGGTAGATGTCCACTCACCTGGTATCACCTCACCTTTTTTTTTTTTTTTTTTTTTAAGATTTTATTTTTAATTACATGTTTATGTGCACATTTGTACCCATGGAAACCAGAGGCACAGGCTCTGTAGCTCAAGTTACAGGTGCTTATGAATGGGTGCTGGGAATCAAACCTGCCTTTTGCTGTGGTCTTCAACCTACTTCCAAACCTATTCACCCTTTGAGGAATCAGGCTATGACAAAGGCCTCTCTCATGAGAGGGTGGGCTGTCTGTAGCAGGTGAGTCAGAACTGAGTTCTCTCTGAACCTGCCCAGTGTGTCACCTCAGGGATGAACCCAGTCTGGGTCCTGAGCAAAGCCAGTCAGTACATCTCAGGATGATGGTGCAGACTGACCAGTGCAAAACATGGCTATGAAACACAGCACAGCCACAGCCCAACAGCACACGGAGCCACGGCTGCACTGTTTCTCCAAAACACAGAGAACAGAAAGGGCCAACTGCATGAGCCCCCTAGTTTCCCAGATGTTACTGGAGGGCTAGATGACCAGTTTCAAGAGTTTCTAACTGGGGCCGGGTGCATGCCTTTAACACCAGCACTCAGCAGACAGAGGCAGGTGGATCTCTGAGTTCGAGGCCAACCTGGTCTACATAAAAATTAAAGATCCTGTCTCAAAAAAAAAAAAAAAAAAAAAAAAAAACCAACCAAAACAAAACAAAACCCCCCCCACCACAACAAAAAGTATGTGACTGGGAAAAACAAAAGCTCAAACTTGATGTAAAGACAGCTGACCCAAGAGGGAATGGAAATATTAGGTCCAACCCAAGCTAGGCTCTCGAGAAGCATGAACTCAGGCAGGATCCCAGAGCCACGCTACTGTCTGATCCTGTATCTGGAAGCAAGTAGCCTCTTGGGGCACAGGTCCCTGCAAGTAATCCCAACTGTTCTTTTAAAAAAGGAAGTCAGTGTTCCTGCCAACCCTGAGGTCAAGGCCACTCACAAGTTACCCAAACCTACTACCCTGGTCACTTCTCAGTTATTTGCCAAAGTGGGGGCCTAGGGCACTAGGGCAGAACAGGGTGCTCAGGAGACATAAGACCCTCGATCTGTTTTAGGCAGAGGTAGCTCTGTTCACACCTAGTGTCCATAAGGGTGTCCTACTCACAGCTGCTCTCTAACTCCACCACCTGCATGGGTAGACATGTGGATCAGTCCGGTTTTCCAGTGTGCTGAGGTGCAGCGAGTATGCCAGCTTAGAACAAGCTGCCCAGTCCTCAGGCCTAGTCCGAGGGCAGAGGTGGGCCCTAGAAGACGAGGCTGTCCATTCATTGCTCAGCAGGAAAGCTGGGCCTCCTTTCTGCTCCATGGCCAGGCCTGGCTTCACCTAGGGTCCAGGCTGACACCAGGGAAGGCTCAGTTGTCCCTCTCCTGCTTGATGCTCTCAATGGGAAGAGGCAACTGAGGACTCGGTGACCGGTCGGGCGAAGGCATGTCCTGGTGCTCCTCCTTTACACACACAGCAATAACTGGGGAGAGGGAGGGTAGTGGGGGAACAGAGAATGAGTGTGAGGTGTGACAGTCTGGGGGGGTGGAATGGCAGGCTAGTAAGGGAGCTGGTTTCCCTGGCACGGGGGGGGGGGGGTGGGGGGAGATGGACGACAACACAACTTTGGGGGCAGCAGAGCGCCTGAGTGACCATCTTCATGCTCCTCCTCACCACCCCAGAAGTAGCAACAGAGAAGGCCCAAGACTGCAGGCATAGCCAGTGAGATGACTCAGCAGATAACACCACTTGTAGCCAAGCTGACAACCTGAGGTTGACAGCTGGGACCCATACAGTGGGAGAGAACCAGCTCCTGTACTGTCCTCTAATGGTTACATATGTGCAGCGGTCCACTCCAGCAATCCCCCCAATATACATGTTTAAAAACAAAAGGCCCCAGGCATACCCTACCCAGAAAGACTGTGCCAGAAATCTGTACCTGCCAACCTGCCACCCACCTTAGCGAGCATGTGGGAAGTTACAGGTGGGGAGGAAGTGGGAGCCAGGACACTGGCTAGAGAGATTCTGCCCAATTCAGAGTTGCTTGGATGTTAGAAGGTGTTTCAGTTCCAGAGGTTCAAGAACTGTTTGGTGCCTGAAAATTCCCCTCAAACTCAACTCTATTCTTTTGTGCCAGGTAGAAGAGCAAAGAGGCCACATCTGAGAATGGAACAGCCTGGCCCTGCCTCACTCCAGCCCAGCAGCTCTTACTGTCATCAGAAACTGGCTCCGATGAGACCCCCAAAGCCTGCAGGTCATCCTCCAGCAAGGGCTTCTTGGAGCCCTGTCTGATGGGTCGAGTCTTGGCTGATGGGATCCTTTTTCCTATGATAAAAACAAAGCAAACCCAGTGTTGGTGACAGCAGGAAGTGAGGCACAGGGCATATGGATCTAGACTCCATTCTCAATACCCCTTACTGGCAGGTGCCTGAGGTTAAAGCAGTTGTGACTGCTAGTTTTATTTTTTATTTGAGACAAGGTATCCCTGTGTAGCCCTGGCTGCCCTAAACTCAATTTGTACACCAGGCTGGCCTCAAACTCAAGAGAGCCTCCTGCCTCAGCCTTGGAGTGCTGAGAATAAAGGTGTGTGCAACCACTGCCCAGCTAGATTTCTTTTCTGATGTTTGATTTACTTGTAATATGGCACAATCAGGTCCCTATTTGAACAGCAAAGTCCCTGTTTTGGTTTTGTCTCCTGCAGACGCACCTTCCTCTTCTCCCTCTGCCTGGTGGTGTGTTGTGGGATCACCTTATATAGCCCACAATCGAGGATGGCTTTGTCACCTGCCCTTCTGTCACCTCTTCTTGCAGCCACACTCAGCTGCTCCAGGACGCTGTGAGGAAGGAGCAGCCTTGGGAGCCAGGGTTCCTTTCTCTCTGTGCCTTTCCTCAGAACCCAAGAGCGACAGGTGCTTTGGGCAAGCAGCAGCAGGGACAGGACTCCCCACTTCCCCTCCATTCCTCCCTCAAATCCCAGCCTGTTTGCTCAGCACACACTCCATTCCTGTATGTGCTCTAATCCCCTACGGTCAGGATCCCCTGGGGCAAGTTCCAGGGAGAGGAAACGCTAGACCACAGAGAGGTCTATGCGTGGCAGCACTTACTTTTCTTCCCAAATTGTTTCTTTTTCTTCTTTGTGACCTCTTTGCCCTTCAGAGGTGTGTTTGGTTCTAATGTTTGAAAGAACAAAAGACATGAGAAGAGAGTTCTGGAAGGACACAGGACACCTCCTAAAAGACCCTTGTCCCTCATATATGGGGCTGGGGGAGGGGCGTGGGTACAAAAGGACCCAGACTATGACACAGTGGGCAAGATGAAAGAAGGTGTTCTTCAGGCAGGGAGCGGGGTAAGAGACAGAGCATGCACTCTGCTTAGAGCAGTAGTTCTCAACCCATGGGTTGCCACCCCTGTGGGTGTTGAATGGCCCTTTCACAGGGGTCAACTAGACCATCAGAAAACAGATGTCTACATTAAGATTTATAACAGCAGCAAAATCAGAGTTAAGAAGTAACAACAAAAATAATTTTATGGTTGGGGTCACCACATGAGGACCTGTATAAAAGGGTCATAGCATTAGGAAGGTTGAGAACCACTGGCCTAGAGAAACCTGGAGACTTCTCAGTCTCATGCCAGAGGATCAGAAGACTATGCTGGGCATGGGGAGCAGCAGCTGGGCAGGAAGGAAAAAGACAAATTGTAACGATAACTCTTTCTGCCAGCAGCCTGAGTTCCGCCCGAGTCACATTAGGGCCCAAAATGACACACAGAGTATGATTAATATTAGTTACAATGCTGCTGGCCAATGACTAGGATTTCTTATTTGCTAGCTCTGTCTTAAGTATCAACCATAACCATTAATCTACATATTTTATAAAGACTTATTTTATCAAGGATGCCAGCGGAATGCATTGTCTCTTCCCTGGGATCACATGCGACTCTCCTCTTTACTACATTTCCCAGAATCTTCCTTTCCTAGTCCCTCCTAACTTGCTTCCCTATTGGCCAACAGTGCTTCATTTATCAACCAATAAGACAAACATATACACAGAAGGACCTCCCCCATCAACAGATGAAGAAAATTCAAGAGCTCTCAGTGTTGCCCTGACACCACCACCACCCCCCCCCCATACCCCCACCCCCACCCCCACCCCCCGACAACACTGACCTGCCGACACAGGTGGCTGGAGCTGGTAGCCAGTGAGTTCACACCAGCCCACAGGGTAGATATCTGGGGATTCACAGTCCACCCACTGATCATACTCGTTATCCCAGCCATCAAAGTGAATGCTAAGGAGCCGATGCACCACTCTTTTCACAGTGGCCACACAGATGAGTCTGGGCTCCATCAAGTCCACAGCCTCCAGCTTCATGCCCACCTTGAAGCCATGGTTGGGGCAGTCCTGGTTGGGGGATGAAGGCAGTTGCCCAGCTGGCCAGTACTAGGCCCGAGTGGGCTCACCCAGGTAGGCAAGGAACTGCTGAGAGAACTAGGAGTGGGGAGAGGGACCATGGAGAAGGTTCCTTCAGAGAGCAATCCCACTGTACTCTTCTCAAGTGCTAGCCCCTCTGTGGAGAAGAGACTGGTCTACACTGTGGTCCCAAGAATCTACATGATCCCCAGCAGTAAAGACTTGAAAAGATGGGGTTGAAATTGCCACTACTGATGTCAATGAGCTGAGCCAGTCCCCAGGCTACCAGACTCCCTGACCTAGTACAGGAGTCTCCTCACCATGTTAAAGAGTCTTGCTGGAGCTGCCTTTGACTTGGTCTTCTCCAAGTAGGTATCCCAGTTAAAAGGCCGTGTCTCATACCCTGGAGAGGAAGGAAGAAGCAGAAACTAGGGAGAGGGTCAAGGGGCAACACAGCACACTTCGGGAGTCCCTGCAGCTGGCTGACCCAGCCTAGTTGGTAGCTGTCCTCTTCCCCAGGATGACATCCTTCCTGTTGTACAGGTCATGTACTGCCTCAGGACACATAGGAGTTCTGTTCACCAGCTGCCACACATCAGCCACGAGGCTGGGTCAGACAGTGGCAGCCGTAGATGTCTATCATCTCTCTCACACTAAGGTGTCACACATGAGGGATCTGGCCCTGTGGCCTCACCCTGAAAAGTCTTACCTTTTGGGGGTGTGAGCTCAATGTCATTCTTTTGGCAGAAGGTGGCGGGAAAAATGGCATGAGAGGAGGCATGGTAGCAGAACCAGTCTGAGCCATCTGTGGAGGGCCCCCCATCCACACAGATCATCAGGTAACCATCCAAGAGTACCTAGAGGAGGTGCCAGCGAGATGTCTCAAAAGGTAAAAACACTTGCTATCCTGCAAGACTCAATAAGCCACACAGAGGAAGGACAGACCAACTACCACAAATTGTCTTCTGATTTCCATGCACGTACACATAAAATAAATGTAATTAAAAACAAAACAAAAAGCCCTAGAGGCGGGTATACAGAAATAGACAGCATTGTCATTAACGGTAGATGGCAGACCCTCCAGAGTAAGGTAGCTATGACTGGACATGAGGCAGGTGGATTGTTGAATTCTGTCTTCCACCAAATACCCCAAGATGTTTAGCAGAGTATCCAGCACTCAGGAATGTGCATTTGTGAGATAACACATCCTTTTTACTGGATGGCCAACCCATGCAGCTGGGACTGCACCTGCCTTGCTGCCTGTCACCAGGCATGGCTGGACACAGCAGGTTAGGCAGACAACCACCAGTGTCCTCAGGCTGCAGCAATGAGGAAGTTAGGAGCAAGGAGTTCAGCTGAGGCTTTGGGCATGCAAAGGAGATGCAAGTGGCAGGAAGGCCTACATGAGGGGATAGTATGGAGCCTGCACCTGACATGGGACAAGGCTTAGTATGTCTAAGTATGTCTCAAGTAAACTAGTATGTTTAGTATGTCTCAAGCCCTAACATGAAGGTAGGGTCTGAGTAGAAAGATGGAACTGTCTCCCTCTACCACATACAAGTTAAGTACAACAGGAGCAGCCAGGTCAGAGCCCCAAGAGCCTAACAGCAGGGGTGAAGCTCTGTGCCATCCAACCCTCAGATAGCCATGCTGGAGGAGGGAGAGTAGCCTAGGCTCACCTTGCAGATGGTTGCTACACAAATGTTGCCCAGATTCAGAGGGTCAATGGCTTCTAGTTTCATTCCTTCCTCAAACCAGCCACCTTCTGTGTAGACAGCTCGGACCTTAAAAGAATGAGGTGATTGAGGAGTCAGGGGAAGGTAGAAGAGGCAGGCTTCCAATTCTGCAGGCCTGGCATGGAATCAGAGGGCAAGGGACAGCCCTACTGAGTGTGATATACCCACCTATAATCTCAGAATTTAAGAGGCAGGCTGTGACAAGCCAGCCTGGGCTACAATGAGACCTTGCCTCAGTCTACTCCTCTAAAAAGGTCCTCATGTATGTTAAGGACTGAAACAATCTTTTACAAAAGAGTCAAGAAACAGTGAGAGAGAGCAGACAAGATCCTGCAGTCTGGGAAAAATATGGCCAAAAGGGAAGTACCCACAGGTTGCACCTTACCTTCTTGAAGAGGTAAGGAACAGCGTCACAGTAGATTTTCCGGAAGGTGGGGTGATGGGACATGTCACATCTTCTCTCTTGGGGAGATGGCAGAGAAGAGAGGAAAAAAAGGGAGTTGAAGACAGCCAATGGTTATCACATGCTTCCCCCAGAATTATGGAGCCAGGCAGGCTACCTTTGTTCTCAGCTGTGCCCCAGTCCCCCACCCTACATAGGAAAGCAGACAAGTCCAGTCCAGAGGGCCCTGGAGGACTATTCAGCACAGGCGATCTGGGCTCTTCCTTGCTGGCACTGTAATGGTAGCACCTGAGTTACATCTTTATTTTGCTATTCACTGAGCTGAGTGACCTGAGTCAAGTCACTGGGCCTCTCTGACCCTCGGTACTATCACTTGCACGGCATTGATGGTAGTCCATCTCATTACACTACTGTGAGTTATAGCAAAGGTATTCCAACTGATCTTTAGGGAGGCTGAACCTGGAGTCACACTAGCCAGGGGCTCTACTAACCTGACATCTTGATGCCATGGCCAACACGCCGTGACCAACCCACTGGGTGGATCAGGGGACTCCACATATGGCACCAGAAGTCATCATCACTGTCACCATCCTCATAGAGGAGCCGTAGGCGACCCCCAATTACTGTGTCCACCACAGCCATGCGGGTCCGTGACACTTGGGTCTTATCCACAACCTCTAGGCGCATGCCCTGCCGAAAGGGGTATTTCATGCTTTCCACCATCTGCAAGGACACGAAGAGGCAATCTGCTCCAATCACCCAGCCCTTACATTCCTACTCTATCAGCAAAAGCTGAGTGTGGTGGCGAGCACACACCTTTAATCCCAGCACTCAGGAGGCAGAGGCAGGTGGATCTCTGAATTCAAGGCCTGCCTGGTCTACAGAGTGCTACACAGAGAAACCCTGTCTTGAAAAACCAAAGCAAATCAAAGGGCCAGCAAGGGAGAAATGACTCAGCAGTTAAGAACACTTGTCCTTCCTGAGGACCCAGACTTGGTTCCCAGCACTGATATGGCAGCTCCCAAGCTTCTATCACTCCAGCTCCTGGGGATTCAACACCCTCTTCTGGCCTTCAAGAGCCCTGCATGCACACAACACACATTACATGCAGGCAAAACACCCATACACATAAAATAGGAATAAGCACATTTTTTTTTTTTTTTAATGGGCCAGATAAGACAGGAAAAGGGCAATGGGATCTCAGAGACATGGAGCTTGCCTGTCTTGCCTGGGCCCCAATCACTCAGAACAGCAGAGGGCAGGCCTTCAGTTCTCAGTGTGTGCCCGTTTCTCACCAGATCTGTTAGTCAGGATGATGGGAATCCCAGAGTCTATTTCAGAGCAAGGAAACTCAAATGACCTAGAAAAGTATAGTCAGACTCAGTTCTGGTGTCCACTGGGCCTTTCACAGCTCTACACTGATCCCTGGGTAACTCACACAACCTTCTACCTCCTGGACCTCTGTAAATTGCACACACAAAATTTTTGTGCACCAGGTATGATGGCTGTAGTCCTAGCACAAATGAGGGAGAGGAATATCTGAGATCATAATGAGTTCAAGGCCAACCAAGACTATGTGGAAGAACTTACTTAAAAAAAAAAAATAAATAATGCCGGAGCCGGGCGGTGGTGGGTGGTGGCACTTGCCTTTAATCCCAACTCTAGGGAAGCAGAGGCAGGCAGATCTCTGGTCTACAGAGTAGGTTCCAGGACAGCATGGGCCACAAAGAGAAACCCTATCTTTCTGGGGGTTGCGGGGGAGAAAGAAAGAAAAAAGTTAATATAGAGTTAGGATTGCGGCAGGGTTTTGTTTTGTCTTTCCAGGAGAATAAAAGCATCCAAATAAGGAATATGAAGACCATTGGATAAATAAGACATCTGAAGAAGAGGACAAATGATCCAGGGAAAATGCCCCAAGAAAATGAGTAAATTGGCATAATGGTATAACATACTTCCAACAGAAAAAACTTCATAAATCTACCAAATGTGCCAGGTGGTGGCAGTGCACGCCTTTAATCCTAGCACTTGGGAGGCAGAGGCAGGCAGATCTCAGTGAGTTCAAGGCCAGCCTGGTCTACAAAACTAGTTTCAGGACTAGGGCTATACAGAGAAACCCTGTTTCGAAAAAACAAAACAAAAAAATCTTCCCAAATGTTTGTTACTACTGTTCTCTATAGATATATAAGGCAAATAGTCTTTTTGTAATCACATCTCAATTAAAAACTAAAGCTAGCTTTGGAATTGGAGTGTGGCTCTCTCCTTCTCTAAATCCAGGCATGCTTGTTACAGGAAAATCCAAAGTCTCTGTCTTATGTAAGAAGAGCCACCTGGTATAGGACAGAAGAAAACCAAAATTAAGGGACTATTCTATTATCACTAATCTCATAATCCTTTGGCTTTATTCTCTTTAAAACTTTTCTCAAGGTATAAATATTATCTAGAAATTATAATATATATAGCTACCAAGATGCCTGTATCTAGGGTAAGGTATAGGACTTAAGATATAGGGTCAGGACACAGCTGGCTTAAGAGCAGAGCAGCTGCAGCCAAAGCCTGCTGATGCCGAGGCAGAGCAGGGCTGTTTTTCAGAAGGGAGTGATCTCAGAGGATACAGAGCAGTAAACAGAAGAGCTAGCCCACATCCCGCCACCAACCACAGATGACAGCAGCTCATTTAGGAGAGTGACACAGATCTGGGTTTGACTGTCATCTCCCACGACACAGGTCTGGGCTTGCGAGCCTTGGGCCACTTACTCTGCCTGGCCTTCTCTAACACATCCCTTCCAAGGCCCACAACCAAGCACACCTGGCTGCCTTCCCGTTTAGCATACCACAGGGGAGCTGAAGTTATGATGGACTGATTTCTTCCTATATTCTCAGCTCAGAGTCATGCATAGTCAGTCTGTTTAAGAAAATGCACAAGCCAGGCATTGGTGGCACACGCCTTTAGTCCCAGCACTCGGGAAACACAGGTGGATCTCTGTGAGTTCAAGCCTGGTCTACAGAGTGAGTGCCAGGATAGGCTCCAAAGCTACAAAGAGAAACCCTGCTTCAAAAAACCAAAAACCAAAAACCAAAAAAAACAATAACAACAAAAAAGAGAATGCACACACCTGACCTAGATGGAGTCATTTGTTTCAAAACATTACTGTATGCTGGGTGTGGTGCCAGAGGCAGGAGGATTAGAAATTCAAGGTGAGGCTTGCTGGACTGTTCAGTGAATAAAGGGAACTTTGCTGCCAAGTCTGAAGACCTGAGGCCAATGTCCAGGTGTCTTCACTTCTACCCATAAACTGCAAAAACACTTAAAAAAATTTCAAGGGCAAGCCGGGCTTGATGGCGCACACCTTTAGTCCCAGCACTCGGGAGGCAGAGGCAGGCGGATCTCTGTGAGTTCGAGGCCAGCCTGGTCTCCAGAGCGAGTGTCAGGATAGGCTCCTAAGCTACAAAGAGAAACCCTGTCTCAAAACACAAAACAAAACAAAACAAAACAAATTCAAGGGCATCCTCACCCAGAAAGAAAGTTTCAGGCAGGCTTAGTCTATCTGAGACTGTCTCAAAAACCACCACCCACATACTATGTACTTTCTATACTGTAGGCAAAGGGCCAGGCCTGGAGCGTTCCCAACAAGCCTACCCCATTCTGCCCTACCACCCTGGTTTTCAGAAGTGCCTGGTGAAGTAACAGCCCAGTGCTTCCATTGGAAAGGCTTAAGCTGTGGTCACTCTATCAAGTCTTCTCTGAGGCAGAGATTTCCCAATGAGCCTGTCTGGAACTCTTGTGTTCTATCTCACATCTCATTCCTTCTTCAGTTGTCATCTTCCCCAGTCAGGGGCTAGCAGTCTTGTTCTACCTGTTGTCCCTTCCTATGTACAAAGTAAAATGGATCAGGGGCAGTCAAGGTTTGCTTGAAGACTTGTCCATGTGGAAAATGCCCATGTTCTTCTAAGTGTGAAGAAAGGGTCATCTCCTCGCTACACCTGGTGAACCACACTACCTGCTGTCATCTAATCTGCCTCATCTCCTACCCCACCCCCCCAGACAGGGTTTCTCTGTGGCTTAGGAGGCTGTCCTGGAACTAGCTCTTGTAGACCAGGCTGTTCTCGAACTCACAGAGATCCCGAGTGCTAGGACTAAAGGCGTGTGCCACCACCGTCTGGCTTAATCTGCCTCACTTGTTTTAAGGGCTGGGTGAGTAAGTGGCCAACTGCCCCAATCACTAAATCTGCCAGCCGTGCAAAGGGAAACAGGAGACAAAATCTCCACTTGCTAAATATAGAGAAAGCTAATATAAGAGAGAGGAACTGCAAAAATCCAGTAAGTACAAAAGAAAAATCACCTCTACTTTAAGGGGAGAAAAAAAGCCAAGGCATGCACAACTTGGAGCAGGTCAGTTTCCTACTAGCTAAAGAGACCCACCAGGCAGTTTTCCATCCATACCCACTACCTGGAATGTGACTGCCCCAATTTCCATTCCATCTTTATGTTTCAAAGTTGGCTTCCATACCATCTGAGCTCTGCCCAAGCAGATACAATCCAAAAGCCATAGTCTTTGGGAAGCCTGTTTGATAGCTGCTCCTCTGAGAACACAAGGCCAGGTCAACTGAGAGTTCTGGCAGCAAGCACTGTACGCCAAACGACCTGCATCCTGCTGGGAAGCCTCCCCAGCCTCATGAGGATCCCTTGAACCTCTCACTCAGGAGAGAGGTCTACCGAGGTGGGAGAGACCATGTAGCCTGGGATCCTTCCGAATGGTTACTCTGTACACAGACCTTACTGAGGTAAAGACCTAAGTAATGTTCTAAGGTTGTGTTGGTTTTTGAAACAGGATCTCATCATATAGTCCTGGCTTGCTTAGAACCTGCTATGTAGACCACACTGGCCTCAAATTCAGAAATCCATCTACCTCTACCTTTCAAGTGCTGGGATTAAAGGCATGTGCTACCATGTTCAGCCAAAGTTGCTTTCTAAATTGAAATGCTATTCCACACAGATGGTTGAACAGCCCCAGTTTAAATGGCAACTATTTTTATCATTATTTGTGTGCATGACTCTTACTTCTTCCACCAGGTTGGAAAATCTAGGCAGTGTATGTATGTATGTATGTATGTATGTATGTATGTATGTATGTATGTATGTATGTAAACACACACACACACACTTTGTATTCCCATAGTACTTGCTTTTTGTTTTTTATAATTTATTCTTATAAATAATTTATACACTGGTATATTGCCTGCATATATGTCTGTGTGAGGGTTTCGATTTCCTGGAACTGGAGTTTACACACAGTTGTGAGCTGCCTTATGGGTACTGGGAATTGAACCCTGGGTCCTCTGGAAGAGCAGCCTGTGCTCTTAAATGCTGAGCCATCTCTCCAGTCCCAGTGCTTTGGTTTTTGATTTATTTTTATTATGTTTATCTGTATGCCATATGTGTGGGGTACTGGTGGAGGCTAGAAGAGGATGTTGGGATCTCCAGAGCAGGAGTTTCAGGCAGATCTGAGCTGCCTTATGTGGTGCTGGGAATTGAACTTAGGTCCTCTGGAGGACCAGCAAGTACTGTTAACCACTGAGCCATCTCTCTAGCCTCCCCCACCCCATTTTTGTTAAGACAGGGTCTTGGCTGGGTGGTGGTGTCACATGCAATTAATCCCAGCACTTGGGAGGCTGAAGCAGGTGGATCTCTTTGAGTTCGAAGCCAGCCTGGTCTACAGAGCTAGTTCCAGGACAGCTAGGGCTACACAGAGAAACCCTGTCTCAAAAAACCAAAACCAAAACCAAAAAATCAAAAACAAACAAAAAAATTTAAAAACTAAAATAAAAGCCGGGCGTTGGTGGCACACACCTTTAATCCCAGCACTCAGGAGGCAGAGGCAGGCAGATTTCTGTGAGTTCGAGGCCAGCCTGGTCTACAGAGAGCTAGGACAGGCTCCAAAGCAATACAGAGAAACCCTGTCTCAAAAAAACCAAAAAAAAAAAAAAAAAAAAAGCTACAAGTTTACTAACATAATATATTCTAATGCTTAGAAAAGTTTCAAACAAGTCATTCTACGTCTCAAATGAGAAATCACAATGTTCAGTATTAAAAAGAAAAAAGGGCTGGGCGGTGGTGGTGCTCTTGGGAGGCAGAGGGCAGAGACAGGCAGATCTCTGTGAGTTGGAGACCAGCCTGGTCTACAAAGAGCTAGTTCCAGGACAGCCTCCAAAGCCACAGAGAAGTCTGTCTCAAAAAACCAAAAAAAAAAAAACCAAAAAAAAAAACCAAAAAAAAAAAAAAAAAAAAAAAGAGCACTGACAACATTTCCCAGCACCCACATGACAGATCACAATTGTCTATAACTCCAGTTCCAGGTGATCTGGCACCTAGACACAGACATATATGCACATAAAATAAAATAAAATATGAATAAATATTTTTAAAAAAGCAGGCTGAGCAAATCATGAGGAGCAAACCAGTAAGCAGTAATACTCCATGGCCTCTGCTTCAGTTCCTGTCCTGACTTCCTTAGATCATGGACTATGATGTGGAAGTAAGTGTATGCAGAATAAACCCTTTCCTCCCCACATTCCTTCACAGTAATGGTGTTTTACCAAAGCAATAGAAACCTAAGATACTTTTGAAAATGTTAGAAGAAAGGGCAAGAATCTGGGACATTTCAAAATCCAAAAGGCCAAGAAAGCAAGAGGATCAATGTGGTGGACCAGGGTCTTGGCAGGGAGGCAGGTAGCCACCCACCAGAGGTAGTTCTGGACTGAAGACTGCCAAACAAAGTCACAAGAGAGTACTATGATGGGGTTAGGAGCATTACTCACGGTACTAGTATATGGAAAGCCCTAGGTCCCACTCCCAGAACCACAAAAGCAAAATAAAACCCCTGAAATGAATCATATGAAGGATGGAAAAAAGTGGGAGAGGGAGGGAGGGAGGGGGAGGAGAAAGGGAGTGAGGAGGGGAAAGAGAAGGAGGAGGGTACAGAGGGAAGGAGGAGGGGGAGAGGGAGGAAAGAGGGGAATAGGGAGTAAGGAGGAGGAGGGGAAGAGGAAAGGGAGGGAGAGGGGAAAGGGAGGGAAGAGGGAAAGAAGCTGGGAACACAGTCAGACCTTGATGTGAAAATCTGCAGGAAGTGTCCTGGAGCCCACCAACCGCTTCATGAGGTAGCTCTTCCAGTCAGTACACTTGATGTGGATGGCTACAGAGACACAAGCACAAGCTGGTAACAGATTGACAGCACCTTCACCAACCCAGAGATCAGCTGGAGGGATGGAAATATTCAGTTCCACCACTTCAGGCCAGTAATGACTTCATCTTATAAAACCAGCCTCTAGGGGCTGTAGAGCTGGTTCAGAGGTTAAAAACACTGCCTGTTCTTCCAAAGGACACGGGTTCAATTTCCAGTCCCCCACTCCCCCCAGTGATTCACAACCATCTCTAGCTCCTGTACACATATGGTAAATAGACATTCACTCTGATATATATATGAATCCAAACTACCCAGGAACTTCTAGGGGAAGGAATAAAGGGACCTGGCATGGGGAACTTTCTCATTAACTCACTCCGTGGAGGCACCAGGATCTTGCTGTTAATGGCACACCAACCAATGGGGTGGACATCCACAGTCCCCAGGTTGCACCAGAAGTCATGACTGGCATCATTTTCAAAGCCTTCATATCGGAGCAGCACTCGGTACCCTGAAAGGAAGGGCAAGGGGACCTGTGAGAGGGAGGAGATGGGAAAGGCACATTCTCAGGCTTACTTCCTCCTCTAGCACCAGTCGGACTTCCTATGCTAGAAACTCCTTCCAGACGAGTGGGGTCCCTGATATCCAAACAAAACAAAATCCAGGCCACATACTTAGAAAGCATTCTGGGCTGGAGAGATGGCTCAGAGGTTAAGAGCACCAACTGCTCTTCCAAAGGTCCTGAGTTCAATTCCCAGCAACCACATGGTGGCTCACAATCATCTGTTATGAGATCTGGTGCCCTCTTCTGATGTGCATATATATATGGAAGCAGAATGTTGTATACATAATAAATAAAATCTTAAAAAAAAAAAAAAGTGTTCTGGTCTGGTAACTTCCTCTATACCCTCATTATCCCCAGAATAAACCTTAAAAATAAAAAAGAAACAATACCCTAGTTTTAAAGTTTGCCCAGTTCTGTGCTCTCATCTAAGGGAGGAGAACCTCCAAGAAGGGAGAGAAAGCTCGTGAGTGAGGCCTTGGTTTATGAGGCCTATTTTACCCTATGACACTACCCACCCACTTGATAAATCCCAGACCCTGCCCTGACCAGAGAGCAGAACACCAACCAGCTGCCTGGATGACGGAGGCAATCCAATACACCCGGCTGGGGAGCACAGCATCACTGTTGAGGACCTCTACCTTCATCCCCTTCACGACATCTTCCCACTGGTCATAAAGGGGTACCTGTGTGGTGAGGAGAGCATTGAAGGGCTAAGAGGAGCTGTCTCAGGCCTGAGCCATCATGTCTGTCCCCTAACCTTAACATCATACATCATGCACTGTGCAGAAGACTAGGAATAAAGAGGTAAACAAGGCATGTCCACTGTCTAGAAACGTGGGATGGCAGAGTGCCATCAAACAGAGCCATGGGAAGAGGGTTAGAGGCACAGACTTGAATTCTCATCATTACAGAGCCAGCTCCTAACTATCAGTATAGACACACTCTGCATCCTCACCTGTTATTCTGCCAGCTGTACAGCAGTGTCTAGCACAGAGACTACCCTCTTTAACATCATTCAACCTGAGCTTTCACACAGAGCCGGCAGGACACACACACTCATCCCAGCCCTTCCCAGCTTCCGGCTGCCTTACCAATGCCTAACCCTAGACTTGCTGCCAATGGTAAGTTGATCCCCTTTGGATCTTTCACTATCAGATTCAGCCTAAGCTACACAGGCAATAATCCATCTCCCAAGGCAGACAGGCTCACAGAGGCCTGGGGCAGCATGCAGTGGTCCAGGTACACAGGCAAGTTTTTTCTGTTTTGTTTTGTTTTGTCTTTTTTTCCGAGACAAGGTTTCTATGTGTAACAGCCCTAGCTATCCTGGATCTTTAGACCAGGCTGGCTTCAAACTCACAAAGATTCACCTGCTCTGCCCCCAAGTGCTGGGATTAAAGGCGTGTGTGTGTCCCACCACTGCCAGGCTCCACAGGCAAACTCTTTACAGGGCTTCTTTTATATTGTGTTAAATGTGACCTAATTTCCTTACAATACAACTGTAGGGAAAAAGAGAATGCTTTCTTCCCCTGCAAGAAAGACACATTAGCAACTCAGAGAAGGACATTGTAGGACTTAGGACCAACCTGTCATAGTTGAAGACAAGTGGACAATCCAGGAAGGCCAGGCAGCTGGCTCACTCTGCTCAAAAGAAAGCCTCAGGAGGCCTCTCTGACATTAGGAGACAGGACTGAAAGCCTAAAGAAACCAGGCTTGAGGAATGCCTTTAATCCCAGCACTCAGGAGGCAGAGGCAGACAGATCTCTATGAGTCCAAGGCCAGCCTGGTTTATAGAGCGATGTTCCAGGACAGCCTCCAAAGCTATAGAGAAACCCTGCCTCAAAAACAAAAAAACTGGTCTTGATGGCTGATACCTATGTGCCAGCACTTTTGAGACAAAGGCAGGAAGACTGCCCTCAGGCTAGTCTGAGCTATAATGTGAGACCCTGTCTTGAATTAAAACAAAAGACACAAAAATGAAAGACAAGACTGGTAGTACTGGCACATGCCTGTAATCCCAGGACTAGGACGCACAGGCAAGTGTTGTGCCAGCCTGGTCTACAAAGTGAGTTCCAGGATAGCCAGAGCTACACAGAGAAACCCTGTCTGGAAACAAACAAACAAATAAATAATAAAAAGACAAAAGACCCGCTGTATCATTCCAGGCTAGCACAAGGAACAGCTGCTGAGCACTATCACATTCTTGGCCACAAGCTCATCCAAATCAGCCAAACAGGACCCTTTATTCTTCAGGAAGAACCAGAAGGTAGTCCCCCAATGGGATGTTTGGTATTAGAAAGGTCCTCAGACAAGGGCTAAGGGTGCAGCTTGATGATATAAAGTGTGTGCAATCCCTAGTGGCAGAAGGCTGGGCATGGTGGCACATGCTTGTGATTCTAGCAGTTGGGAGGTAGAGGCAGGAGGACCAGAAGTTCAAAGCTATCCTCAGCTACATAGGAAGTTAGAGGCCAGCCTCAGATATATGAAATCCTGCCAAAACAAAACAAATTAGGGCTGGAGAAATGATTTAATGATTAAGAGCACTGATTAAGAGGACCAGGGCTTGACTCCCAGCACCTACATGGCAGCTCACAACCATGCAAAGAATTCTACTTTGGGAGGACCTGATGCCCTCTTTTTTGTTTGTTTGTTTGTTTGTTTGTTTGTTTTTCGATTTTTCAAGACAGGGTTTTTCTATGTAGCCTTGACTGTCCTGGAACTTGCTCTGTAAACCAAGCTGGTCTTGAAGTCACAGAGTTCAAGAGTGCTGGGATTAAAGTGCTGTGGCCAGACACAAGCCACACCAGTGTCTGGCCTGGTTTTTAATGGGGGGGGGGAATATCAAAAATGAAAATGAAAAATGAAAAAAAGAACACCCACTGAACTCAAACCAAAATCCAATTGTGTAAATAGTATGTAGACACTTCGGAAAGCAGGATCAGTATTTATGCCTTCTTTCTTTCTTTCTTTCTTTCCTTCTCTCTCTCTCTCTCTCTCTCTCTCTCTCTCTCTCTCTCTCTCTCTTTTGATTTTTCAAGACAGGGTTTCTCTGTGGCCTTGGAGGCTGTCCTGGAACTAGCTCTTGTAGAGCCACTATACCTGGCATATATTGTATAAGTATATTGTATCCCATGGGAATACAGTTATAGATGGTTGTGAGCTGCTATGTGGGTACTAGGAATTGAATTCAGGACTCCTAGTGGAGCAGCCAGTACTCTTGTCATCTCTCCAGCCCTGAAAACAAAGAATTTCTGGGGAATGGCCACTGTTCTCAAAGATGCTGTCCAGCCTGGCGCAGCTCAACTGAAGTGTGTGGGTAGCAATGTGGCAGGCAGCCTGAGATGTCCCCTGGCTATCCCTGGTTGTTCCTCCCTTATTTCCAGAGTACTCACGTGTTTAAAGCAGCTGACAGGAGCAGCCTTGTAACTGTGGTCCTTCAGGAACTTCCCCCAGTCGAACCCTAAGACCAGAGCTGCAGAGCACATGGGTAAAGCTGAAGCAGTATCTACAGCAGCCATGTTAGAACAAGAACCTGGAGGCCCCATTGGGCTCTAGGAACAAGTTCCTTTATTACCACCAATGGCCATCAGCATTAGTATTCAGGCATCTGTACTGGCGTGTCTTTGAAGCTGACAGGATATGTCCTCAGCTGCAGCCACTAAGAGCACCACCTGGGCATATTCACTATGTTCCCTTTTAAAAGGGCCCTGCCCACCTCCCATCCTTCTCTCTTTCTTTTTCTCCCTCTCTCTGTCTGTTCCCCTCTCCCCCTCTTTCATTTGTCTTCTCTCCTGCTGCTACTGTTTTCCAAGGCTGGTCTCCCCACTTCCCCTTTCCCCTTTTTATGATCCATTTCCCTAATTAGAAAACAAACAAACAAACAAACCCTCTGCTTAAACCCTGTTTCATGGTGTCTTTCTCTCTCATGCAGTTTTTTAATTGAATTACAACAATCAGAACTGCAGAGCAGAGGGGCATCCAAAGAGAAACTTCACTCTTCATGCTCCACAGAAAGAGGTGATTAAGTCAGATCTCATGGGATTAAATTCCTCCTCCAGCACATCTAATGGGCAAGAAGAGCAGCAGACTGCCCACCCGGCTGCACAGTGCAGTCTCAGCCTCTTGGAGGCTTTGTGTAATTTGCTCATCAATTGCTATGCTTAGAAAACTGAGAGGCCCCTTCCACCTGCTCCACATACCCTGGGAGTCAGAGCCATATAGACAGATGCTAAGTGAAATGAAGCAGCTAGCATTTGGTTTCTGGGTGCTCTCAGAACCAGGGAATTGAGGGCCACTGAAAGAAATGCCTAAGATCATTTCCACAAAAGTCAGATGGCAACAGCTCATGGTAGGCCTAGAGCCTCAACTTTACAGCAGTCCACCTTTCTCCCAGGCAAGGCTGTTTTCTGCCATGGTCCCTACCCCAGGGTTCTGTCTCACCATCTTGTCCTGTGGGTGTCCCATCTGCTAGCTGTCCTGTCCCCTGGGCATGAAGGAAGGCTCCAATTTTGGCAGACCAGGCTGCCTTGTGCAGCACTTTGGCTTTCTTGGTGGGCGGCTTTCCCTGGAGGGCAAGAAGAAAATCATACAGGCTGGCAGTTATGCATCAGAATCAGTTTCTGTTTTGCTTTGTTTCTTTGAGATATCATGGCCTGGAATTTGCAGCTCTCATGCCTCTGCCTCCTGATTTCTGAGATTCTAGGCATGCACCACCATACCAAGTGGGAAAGCAGAGCTTGGTTGGGACTGCTGAGGCCAAGCTCCTGGTCTTGGTCCAGCTAGTTAACTTTCTTTGAGCTGGAGTTTCTTTTGTAAAACTGCTGATGAACCAGGTGATGGCGGCACATGCATTTAATCCCAACAGAAGCAGGCAGATCTCTGTGAGTTCAAGGCCAGCCTGGTCTACAGAAAGAGTCCCAGGACAGCCACAGAGAAACCTGGTCTCAAAATACACACACACACACACACACACACACACACACACACACACACACACACACACACACACTAAAATAAAATAAATAAAAATACTGATTATGAGAGAGAACACTCAGGAGATGGTTCCAGAAGGATGGGGTCAGTGGTGCTGCAGATGAGGGAGAGACATGCATGCATCATTCAGACCTTTGACTTCTCAAGAAGCCTCTCCCTAACATTTTCCTGCAGTCCTCTCCATGTTCCCAGCTCCCTGGAGAGCTACAACTGAGGGGCTGCAGAGCAGCCAGAAACTCTCCAAACCCACCAACATTTTGTACATTTGCAAACATCCTCCAGAACATTATTGAGAGCTTTCATCAGGGCTCAGGGAAAGCTCACTCATACAAGATAATTAATTAAGCAACAATACAAAGGCCAGGAGTCCACCCAATATACCAGATAAGCAGAGTACACCTGCACTGAGGTCTGTCCCTAAAGCAGTGGTTCTCAACCCCTTGGGAGGGGGCGTGTCAAACAACTTTTTCACAGGGGTCAAATATCAGATATCCTGAATATCAGTCATTTACATTATGATTTTTTTTTTTTCGAGACAGGGTTTCTCTGTGTAGCTTTGGAACCTATCCTGGCACTCGCTCTGGAGACCAGCCTAGCCTTGAACTCACAGAGATCCGCCTGCCTCTGCCTCCCGAGTGCTGGGATTAAAGGCATGCGCCACCAATGCCCGGCTACATTATGATTTATAACAGTAGCAAAATTAGTTATGAAGTAGCAACAAAATAATTTTATGGTTGGGGTCCCCACAACATGAGATATTGGCCAGGCCTTGGTGGTGCATGACTTTAATCCCAGCAATCAGGAGGCAGAGGTGGGCGGATCTCTGAGTTCAAGGCAAGGCTAGTCTACAGAGTTAGTTCAATGACAGCACTACACAGAGAAACTCTGTCTCAAAAAATAAAACAAAATGAAATGGGGGGAGGGGAGAGAACCCCAGGAAGAACTGTATTAAAGGGTTGCAACATTAGGAGTGTTGAGAACCATTACCTTAAAGTCACCATAAATTTTTTTTTTTAAAGATTTATTTATTATGTATATAGTGTTCTGCCGGTATGTCAGCCTGCAAGCCAGAAGAGGTTACCAGATCTCATTATAGATGGTTGTGAGCCACCATGTGGATGCTGGGAATTGAACTCAGGACCTCTAGAAGAGCAGCCAGTGTTCTTAACGTCTGAGCCATCTCTCCAGCCCCATAAATTTTTGAGCCTTTCAAAATAGGAATTGCTAGTTGGGTGTTGGTGGCGCAAGCCTTTAATCCCAGCACTCGGGAGGCAGAGGTAGTCGGATCTCTGTGAGTTCAAGAGTGGTCTAAGAGTGAGTCTACAGAGTGAGTTCCAGGACAGGCTCCTAAGCAATACAGAGAAACCCTTTCTCAACAAACCAAAAACCAAAACCAAAACAAAAACAAAAACAAAAAAAATATGTGAACTGCTGGACGTAGTAGGCATACCTTTAATCCCAGCAATAGGGATGTAGGGGAGAAAGTTGTGAATCTGAGACCAGCCTGGTCTACATAGTGAGTTTTAGGTCAGAGCTACACAGTGTGACCCTGTCTCAAAATAAAATAAGGGGCCGGGCAGTGGTGGTGCATGCCTTTAATGCCAGCACTTAGGAGGCAGAGTCAGGCAGATCTCTGGAAGTTCAAGGCCAGTCTGGTCTAAAAAAACAGTTGCAAGGCAGCTAGGGCTGTTACACAAAGAAACCCTGTCTCAAAAACAAACAAACAAACAAACAAACAAACAAAAACAAAAACAAATAATTAAATTAAATAGGGGTCTGGTAAGATGGCTCACTGGCTAAGACTACTGGCTGTTCTTCCAGAGGATCCAGGTTGTTTCTAGCACCTACACAGTGGCTCACAACTGCCTCCAGGTCCCAGGGCACCTGACAGCCTCTTTTGGTTGGGGGGGGGGGAGGAAGGAGTGGGTGGAACTTTTTGAGGCAAGTTCTCATGTACCGCAGATGACCACTATCAATGAGCTCCCCAAACTAACTAAACTGTCTGCTTCCAATCATGTCATGGCCCAGCTCAGCATCTGGGACCTCGAGAAGTGTGTGAGTGGCTGCTCTCACCTGTAGTCTAGCCAAGATACTGGCTTTCTTGGAGTTGGAGGAGTAGCTCCTGGAACACGAGACGCTGCAAAACCTCTTGGTCTTTGAGAAGAAAGCATCCCTTGTGCCCACGATACCACACATCTCACAGACAGCTGGAAAGAGACCTTGACATAATCACTTTAAGTCGAACAAAACCACAGGCTCCTCAACCATGTGAGTGTTAGGCTTTAAGGCTGATAGAGTGAGAGGAGGAGGTGGTGGACAGTGTGTGGAGTTCTCTTCCAAGAGCAAGTCTCACTACCCTCAAATTTGTAGGTTCAATAGACCCTCTTCCATCGGCATCTCTAGCAGCTGGGACTACAAGTGTGTGCAGCTCCATCTAACCTCTTAAGATGATATGTGGTTTCCTTTGGCTCTGTATCAAAATCCAGTGCTAAGGGGCTGGAAATCCACATGAACAGAAACTGATCAACAAGTTTTAGAAAGAGGAAATTGATAAGAGAAAAGGTGCTGAAATCACTTAACATTTGCAATTCCTTGCTCTCACAGGGAGTAAGTGGACAAGCTGTGTCTGTCTGACCATATTAGGTCACTCAACAGTGCTGTGGCCTGGGCTCCAGTGATACAGCATCTAAAGTGCTTTCCCAGCTTCCCAGATGACAAATCTGCAGCCAGGGTCACGAACCAGCCCCTAGACTAGCTGTTCTCCCTAGTGATCCCTGTTAGTATTCAAGTTCTCAGATTTTGAGAAGGGCTAGAAGACAGCAGGGAAAAAGATGGGGAAAATGGGGGAAGGAGAAGCCAAGCTGATTGGAAGGAAATCTGACCCTACTGCCAAAGAGTACAAGTATGAAGGAGGGAGAGGTGCTGTCCACAGTTTGGAGCCTGCCTCTTTTCAAGGACATACTGTTCACACTCTAGAAGCCCTTACACAGGGTCTGTCAGTCATCCAAGAACCACCTCTTCCAAGTCAACTGGCTTCCAGAAGATCCTAGGCCACTACCTTTTGCCCACCTCCATACCTGCCCTCTGACATGAAGGTCACTATCCCTACAACTTTCCAGCTTGCAGCCCATAAGCTTAATGCACTCACATCGTTGAGTGTCTCATGGTCTTCACAACACACTTAGGGACTACCAGGTTACTCTCACTAAGGTAATGGCATCTAGATGTGCTGAACAGACACGAGGTATCAGAGAATTATACTGTGAAACTAGACCGCAGGAGAGGAAATGGCCTTCGAAGACAGTCCCTTACAAGACAGTCCCTCACACATCTATATGGCTCTGCCCACATTGCCTATGTCCATCCATGCCCGATTCCTCCACAGACTCCTGACTACTCTCCATCTAAGGACACTGTGAAGGCACCTGGCTCGGAACCACTTCCATCCAAGGAGCGGGTATTCCCAGGGTTGAGCAAAGGCAGAGGTGAGGTGGGAAGCTCCCCTGCTTCACGGTCTTCATTTTCTGCTTCACTTGACTCCTCCAAATAGGAGCTGCTCTCACTGCCTGCACTGCTGTTGTAACTCCGGAAGCTATCATAGCCCCCAAAGAGTTCCAAGTCATCATCCTCCTCTTCTTCCATTGGCTCTGAAGATGGCGTCTCCTAGTGGAAGAATGACATTGTTTAGCTTGGGAAGAAAATTTGCAAACCTGGTAATGACCCAATGTGGTTGGGGATTTGAACTCAGGTCCTCTGAAAGAGCAGTAAGAGCTCTTAACCACTGAACCACCTCTTCAGCTCCCTACAGGATATTTTAATATGGACAAAAGAGAACACAGATGGAGTTATAGCTGGATAAACCTACCATAAGCTAAAATATTATAAATTGAGCAGCTGGAGAGATGGCTCAGTGGTTAGGACCACTGGTTGCTCTTCCAAGAGGACCCAAGTTTGGTTCCCAGCACCTACAAGATCAATCATAACCTTCTGCAGCTGCAGTCCCAGAGGATCTGATGCTCTCTTCTGGCCTCTGTGTGCATCAGGCATGCATATGGTGCAGACATACATGCAGGCAAAATGACTATACAAAAAAATCTTTTTTTTAAAGATTTATTAAGTATATAGTGTTCTGTCTGCATATATCTATGCAGGCCAGAAGCGGGCACCAGATCTCATTATAGATTGTTATAAGCCACCATGTAGTTGCTGGGAACCAAACTCAGGACCTCTGGAAGACCAGCTAGTTGAAAATCTTTTTAAAATAAAAATAAAATGCTGGGTGGTAGTGGTACACACCATTAATCCCAGTAACTTGGGAAGCAGAGGCAAGCAGATATCTGTGAGTTCAAGGCCAGTCTATTCTACATAGCTAGTTCTAGGACAGCCAGGGCTAAACGAAATCCTATCTCAAAAAAAATTATATACATATTATATGCTGAAAATTCATTTAAGACATCTAGGAGGCCGGGTATCATGGTGCACACCTAATCCCAGCATTCAGTGGCAGACTCATCACTTTGAGTTTGAGGCCCACCAGGTGTACACAGCAAATTCCAGGTCAGCAGGCGTTAGATATCTCCTTTCTTTTTTTTTTAAAGGCTCACTTTCTCTGTGTATCCTGTCCTGAAACTCATTCTATAGACCAGACTAGCCTTGAACTTAGAGATCTGCCTACCTCAGTTTCTGGAATGCAGGGATTATAGGTGTACACCAACACTGCACAACCCTCTCTTAAGGAAAGAAAAAGAGGACATCTAGCCTACCTTAGCTTAACAATATGGTGCACAGCAGGATATTGGGTTGTTTCCCCTAGTGACTGCATGGCTAATTGCAGGCTGTAGGTTGTGCCTCTGCCCACCACCAACCTCTCATATGGGTAGCTTGGGTACAGAGCAAACTTCGAACTTCAAAGTACAATGTCTACTGAATAAATATTGCTTTCACGCCACTATAAAGTCAAAACATTATGCCAGGGATCAGAGTTCTATACAATAATGTGGAAATATCCCAAGCACCACACAAAGAAAAAATTTCCTGGGCAGAAGGCATTTGAAATCCATTCTTCCCTGTTCAGTATACGCACACCTGAATGATTTTGATTCAAAACAATTTTTATTTTGAGACAGGGTCTCTCTGTAGACCAGGCTGGCCTTGAACTCAGAGATCCACTTGCCTCTGCCTCCCGAGTGCTGGGATTTAAAGGCGTGTACCACCACCACCTGGCTCAAAAACAAATTTAAAGCTGGCAGCAGAGTACTCCTGCCACTGCCTAGCCCATTGTTCCTTGCAGTGTATTCAATAAACCTATTTCCTTCCTAAAAGGGGGCGGTGAGAAAACTGAGACTGGGACTGTCCCTGGCAGACCTGAGTAAGATGCCACACAGATAGTAGTAGTTTGGCAGCGTGTATCACAGCTTATAGGTGAGCTCTGACCCTAATCAGCTACTGATCCTTGGGTCATTTAACTTATGGGGACCTCAGTTTTCTCATCCATGAAAGAATACTACATAAAAACCCAAGGTTCAAATACCATCTCCAGTGCTTCCTATAATCCACAGCAAGTCAACTCCCATGGTCTCAGCTTCCAAAATGAGGACAATACCACTATTTAATAATATTTTGGGAAGAAGGAATGATAAAAGTAAAACAGTCAGAAGAGTGCTCAGTAAATGTTGGCTATTATTACTTTCGAAAAAGGAAACACACTTCAAATGCAAGGTGTAGTGGGTAACGGGCTGCTGTACCCCATGGAAAAGCATAGCAAGGTTTTGGGAACTGACATCCTTAGCGCCAACCTCTTGCACTTCCCAGCTGTGTCAACGTCCTGGGGGAATCCAACAGGCTGCTTGACCCCCTCCCTACAGAATATGGCAGTGCGTATACTGGGAGACAGACACGTAAAAGCTCCAGCACGGAGTAATAACCAATTTCTATTTCCCTTGACCTCCCGCGTGGAAGCGACAGGCCGCACAATGCCTAAAGCGCCGAACCACGAAACCAAGAAGACAAACGAATGCGTCAGAGTTTGAAGTCCAGTTCCAATGCCCCTGCATGGGGAGGCGTCTCCTCCTTCCCTAGACCCGAGCCCACAGCGTAACAGGAGCAAAAACGAACCCGGCTCGTCTCCGGTCGAACTAAACTCCTGACCTCAGTTTACCAATCCTGCAACTCTCCACCCCAAAGGCGTCGCTAAAACGGGGCGTCCGCCGAGTGAGGCGTTCGGGGCTCTCTTCCTCGGCAGGGCTGAGCCCCTTCCCTCTTACCTCAGTGCCCCGTGGTTTCTCCATGGTACCAAATTCAATTTCCTCAACCGTCACCAGGTGCAGGAAGCCATATTGCCCTCGCCGCTCACCCAGAGCGTGCTCATTGGCTACCACGCCTGATCTGCAGACCAATCACTCCGTAGGAAATAGGAAAAGCCGGTTCCGCGCTACCCGAACCCCGCCTCCATTACAGAGGGGCTGGGTAGCCCAGGCGGTTATGGGAGTTGTAGTTTTCTCCGGGGTGCTTCTCTCATCATCCTCTGTAAACCCACTTTCAATCCTTCCCAGTACCTAGGATGGACGCGTCCAGGCGCCAGACAAATTTTCGCACCCTCTCAGCTAGGAAGTAAAGGTGCTCTTCTACTAGGATGCCTAGAAGAAATGCCTAGTCTCTCTTTCAACTCAGGCAGGCAGAAACTGAATTTCTTTCTTTCTTTCTTTCTTTCTTCTTTCTTTCTTTCTTTTTTTTTTGGGGGGGGGTGGGGTGGGTTTCGAGACAGGTTTTGGAACCTGTCCTGGAACTCTCTCAGTAGACCAGGCTGGCCTCTAACTCACAGAGATCCGCCTGCCTCTGCCTCCTGAGTGCTGGGATTAAAGGTGTACACCACCATGGCCCCGCAAAACTGGAATATTCTTAATCCCTCTGTATGCTATAAATGCTCTGCTCGCTCAAAATACTCAGGCTGGGGCTGGTGAGATGGTTTAGCGTGCAATGGAGCTTGACACGCAAACCCTTTTACCTGAGTTCAAATCTATGAGCCCCTGACATAAAGATGGAAGGAAGGGCTGGAGAGATGGCTCAGAGGGGTTAGTTAGGAGCACTGGCTGAAGTCCTGAGTTCAATTCCCAATAACCACATATTGGCTCACAACCATCCGTAATGAGATCTGGTGCCCTCTTCTGGCCACAGGCATGCATGCAGGCAGAACACTACAAAATAAATAAATCTTTAAAAAAAAAAAAAGATTGGCGGGGCGGTGGTAGTGCATGCCTTTAATCCCAGCACTCCGGCGGCAGAGACAGGCAGATCTCTGTGAGTTCGAGACCAGCCTGGTCTACAGAGCGAGTTCCAGGACAGCCTCCAAAGCTACACAGGGAAACCCTGTCTTGAAAAACAAAAATAAATAAATAAAGATTGGAAGGAGAGAATCGAGTCCATGAAGTTGTCCTGACCTCCATATACACACCCACACTCACATCAAGCAAACACACACATGCTAAATAAATAAAAGCATAAGACTGGAGAAATGGTTCAGTGGTTAGTGGCTGTTTTTTCAAGAGGTCAAGGGTTTAATTTCCAGCACCTACATGGCAACACACAAACGTCTGTAACTACAGTGGATCCTTACCCTCTTTTCTGACCTCTGAGGATGACAGACACTAACATGGGGCATGCACACACACAACAAAACACCTATATACATAAAAATTATAATAATGATATATGTTATAACCTTCAAGCTAGGGCAAATGACTCAGGCAGTAAAGTGATTGCAGCTAAAGCATGGAGACCTTAGTTCTATCCCCTGTACATGATGGAGTATGCCTGTAATTTAATCCCAGCACTGGGTAAGCAGAGACAAAGGGATCCATCCACATGATTTTCTGGCCTGCCAGCATAGCTACGGTGAGTGACAAGAGATTGAAGATACCTGAAGTCAACTTCTATCCAACTCCAGTACACACACAGAGTCCTCACAACTTTCTGGGATCTCAAGGATTATTGTGTAGCCTCACAAACATCTGAAACCAGAGAAATCTAGCCACATCTTACTTCTCCTAGATCCTCACTCTCATCTCCTTACCTCTTTTTGTTGCCTTTTCTTAAAAATTTTGTTTGTTAGTTTTTGAGAAAGGGTTTCTGCCTGTAACAGTCCTGGATGTCCTGGTTCTTGCTTTGTAATCCAGGCTGTCCTTGAACTCACTGAGATCTGCCTCTGCCTCCCAAGTGCTGGGATTACAGGCGTAGCCACCCTCCAACTATTATAAATTTTTTATCTATTTATTTTACGTTTATTAGAGTTTTGCCTTCACATATGTCTGTGAACCATGTGAGTACCCAATGCCAGAGAAACCAGGTGAGGGTATGAGACCTCATGGAAGTGGAGTTACAGACAGTTGGGAATTGCCATGTAAATGCTGGGAATCTAACCTGGTCCTCTGGAAGAACAGCCAGTGCTCTTAACTACTGAGCCATTTCTCTAGATCATTGTTTTTGTTTTGTTATTGTTGTTGTTGCTATTGTGTTGACTTTTTTGTGTGTGTGAAAGAGACTTACTATGTATGTAGCCTTGGCTGGCCTGGAATTCACTATGTGGCTAGGCTGACCTTGAACTAAAAGAGATCCATTTGTCTCTGCTTCTCAAGTGAGTGCTGGGATTCAAGTCAAGCATCACCATTCCTGGCTTTGTTACTGGTTTTTAAAAAGCCTTTGAGCTGGGCAATGGTGGCATATGCTTTATAATCCCAGCACTGGGAAAGCAGAGGCAGGTAGATGTCTGTGAATTCGAGGCCAGCCTAGTCTACAGAGCGAGTTCCAGGAGAGCCAGGACCATTTCACAGAGAAACCCTGTCTCCAAAACCAAAAGGAAAAGAAAAAAAACCTGACCCCCCAAATCTATCTGCTATCCATAGTGCCTCACTTAAGAGTAGGAGCTCACAAACCCCTTCCCTCCCCATGCTGGGATGTTGATCTGCTTGATCTTATAGTAGCCCCAGCTGCTATAGATTCATAAATGTGATGTCATGTCCGGTCATGTCTGGAAGACATCGTTTAGCTCTAATCTCTGTAAAATTTACCAACTTACCCTGTGGTGGTAGCACATGCCTTTAATCTCAGCATTCAGGAGGCAGAGGTAGGTGCTTCTCTTGAGTTTGAGGCCAGCCAGATCTACAGAGTGTTCCAGGACAACCAGGGTTACACAGAGAAACTCTGTCTCAAAAAGAAAAAGGAAAACAAAAATTTACCAACTGTGTTTTGTGATCCCTGAGGCCTAGGTGGTGGGTGTTGTGTATTGTCCCATTTGTGCCTGAGCACTCCACTGACACTCAGTATCTGCAGTGTGACCAGTTTGAGTTTCTGCAAACAGTATTGGATTTTAGTGAAGGGTTTCTTTATTTTTTTCTTTTTTTTTGGTGTTTTATTATTTTCAGGGTTTTGGTTCAGAGACTCATTATGTATCCCTGACTGGCCTAAAGGTTGTTTTGTTTGAGAGAGTGTCTTTCACTGAACCTGGAGCTCACCAATTGATGAGACTCCGTGGCCAGTAAGTCCCAGGGGTTGTCTGTCTCTGCCTTCCCAGCACTGGGATTGTAGGAATCTGCTGTAGGACACAGATTTTACAAGGGGCAGAGGATCGATCCCAGGTCCTTGTGTTTGCATGGAAAGTATTTTATTGACTGAGTTATTGTCCTCCTCACACTGAATGTTCACCTTTAATCCACATAAATGAGTTTTTTTTTTCTCTTTCTGGTGCTGGGGATAGAATAAACAGACATGCTAGGAAATAAATAGTTCAAATTTTGACTTACATTCTAAATCTTACAGGAGTGATGTGGTCATTTCCTTACCTCAAATTCCTAGCGGCCCGGCTGGAGAGAAAGCTCAATATTGAGAGCACTGGCTGTTCTTGTAGAAGAAACAAGTTTGTTTCACAGCACCCATGTTGGGCTTATCACAGCCACCTGTAACTCCAGCTCCAGGGGAATCCAACCTCTGGACTCTGCAGGCACTCGCACTCACACACACACACACACACACACACACACACACACACACACACACACTATACATGTAATTAAGACTAAATTTAAAACAAAACAAAAACTCCCAGCAGTTAAAAGCCATGGCTGTTCTTCCAGAAGACCAGTGTTCAATTCCTAACACTCCGTGGCAGCTCACAATTGTGTGTAACTCCAATTTCAGAGGATCTGACACCTTCACACAGATATGTGATGATGTGTCTCATACAAGACATAAATCCCTTGAGCTCAGGACTAGAGAGACGGTGCAGTGGTTAAAGAGGATCTGGGTTTGATTCCCAGCATTGTTGTGTAAGAGTCTCTTCAAAGACTAAAATTTTCCATCCTTCAGGGAAGCTCCCTAAACAGGGAGGCCAACAACAACAAAATAACTTCAAGGGCTCCCTGAAACTGACCAGATTCAACAGGTCCCTCCCAGCAGGAATAATCAGAGCCCAGAGGCAAAGACAACTCTCAGACCAGAACAGCTGCCTGGAAGGGGTTTGTAACTGAGACACCTGGAAAGGACACTCTTCAACATGTTGAGTTGCCTGTAGACTATGCAGTGTGCTCCAGGGTCCCAGTTTTGTGAGCTGTCACCCATGCTAGGATGGACCTTAGTGATACAGCTGTCTTTGAGTCAGTTCTGCTCCTGTAAGCAACCCCAACAAAACTCATTGGCTCACTAGGTTGGACATCAGCAGTATCTGTACTTTGGTTTGTTGTGGTTTCCCTATTTGGGGAAAGTGGATGAGTGTATTTAACCTCCCCAGGAAAAGCTTTGTCACATATAAGCACTCATATAGTGGCTCACAGCTTGCTGTAATTCCCCATCTAGGGTATCTGATGCATCTCCTGGGCACCACATTGCAAATGGTAGCACATACATGCATGCATGCAGAATACCCACATGCATTTTTTTTTTCTGGTTTTTCAAGACAGAGCTTCTCTGTGTAGCCCTGGCTGTCCTGGAACTTGTTCTGTAGACCAGGCTGGCCTTGAACTCACAGAGATCTTCCTGCCTCTGCCTCCCAAGTGTTGGAATTAAAGGCGTGGGCAATCACCCGGCAATCATGATAAATCTTAAAAAAAAAAAAAAAAAGCTTGCTGGACAGTGGTGGCACACACATCTTTAATCCCAGCACTCCAGAGGCAGAGACAGGCCTATTTGAATTGGAGACCATTCTGGTCTACATATTGACTCCCAGCCCATCCAGGGCTATATAAAAACCTATCTTAAACAAAAGTCCTAGCCGGGCGTTGGTGGCACACGCCTTTAATCCCAGCACTCGAGAGGCAGAGGCAGGTGGATCTCTGTGAGTTCGAGACCAGCCTGGTCTGCAAGAGCTAGTTCCAGGACAGCCTCCAAAGCCACAGAGAAACCCTGTCTCAAACAAACAAACAAACAAAAAAAACCCAAAAAACAAAAGTCCCTTACCTCACTCTGTGTAACCCTCTTGGGAAACTTGTCTACATGTGCGAACTCCATGACTTCTCCTTGTTCCTCCTTCCATGTGTCTCCCCATTCCACAAAAATTTAATTTGGCTAGGACCACCTACCTCCAGCTTCTCTGATGTCTGGCTGTTACAGGTAAAAACGTTAAAACATTGAGGTTGAGCCAGGAGGTGGAGGTGGGTGGTGCACACCTTTAATCCTAGCACTTTCCACTTTCGAGTTGGATGCAGAGGCAGGAGGATCTCTGTGAGTTTGGGGCCAGCCTGGTCTACAGAGGAAGCTCCAGGACAGGATCCAAAGCTACAGAGAAACCCTGTCTGGAAGCACCTGCACCAAAAAACACACAAACAAAGAACATCAAGGTTGAGAACACAGGGAAAAATAAGGCTTGCAGCTCAATCTGAGATAGCCAAGCTGACAAGATATGAAGGATTGAGTTCTAGGAAGGACAACAAAGCTGGTTGCATCAGACTCATAAATACCATTTTCCTCAAATAAGAAAGTACAACAATGGGCTGGAGAGATGGCTCAGAGGTTAAGAGCATTGACTGCTCTTCCAGAGGTCCTGAGTTCAATTCCCAGCAACCACATGGTGGCTCACAACCATCTATAATGAGATCTGGCACATTCTTCTGGCCTGTAGGGATACATGCAGGCAGAACACTGTACATGTAATAGATAAATCTTTTAAAAAGTACTATATGAATTAAAAATAGAAGGAAATTTAGATCCCCTCAAAATGTATCCCTTCCTTTTCCCAGAGCCAGAATGGATGATCGGCTATATTTTTTATGTATCCCACCCCTCCCAGAAAGGGTTTCTCCTGGCTGTCCTGGAACTCTTTGTAGGCCAGACTAGCCTTGAATTCAGACATATACTTGCCTCTGCCTCCTGGTACTTTTAACTTTAAAAATTACTTTGCACTAGCAAAATACCACATTAGGTAAAGGTGCTTGCTGCCAAGCCTGAAGCCTTAAGTTCGAGCACTAGAATGTACATGTTGGAAGAAAGCTTGTCCTTTGACCTCCACACAGTTATCCAGATATACAAAATAAATGTATATATGTAGGAGTCAGGGGGTGACTTTTGGGAGGCAGTTCTCTCCTGCTACCTTATGGGGCCAGACATTGAACTCAAGTTATTGGGCCTCTTAATGTCAGGCTATCTTGCAGGACCGATAGTTCTTATTTATCAGACAAAGCATCTCTATGTAGCCCAGGGTGGCTAATGATTTTTCTTTTTTTAGTAGTGTCCCTAGACATCCCTTTCTTTTTCTTTTTCTTTTTTTTCTGAGACAAGGTTGCTCTGTTAAACAGTCCTGACTGTCCTGGAACTATTTGTGGACCAGGCTGGTCTTGAACTCAGATCTTCTGCCTCTGCCTCCCCAGTGTCGGGATTAAATGCATGAGCCACTACCACCTGGCTTGTTTTTTAACTTTTAAAAGATTTGAGACAGGGTGTCACTATGTATGCCTGGCTAACACAGAACCCTCCATAGAAGTCAGGCTGGCCTCTAACTCAAGAGATATGCCAGTCTCTCTCCCAAGTGCTAAAGGCAAGCACCACCATGGTCTGATTTCTTTCAATGAGGGTCATAGAGACATTTGGGGGAGAGGGAGAGTGGTGGTGGAGGGACAAACCCAGGGTCTTAGCTTTCAAGGAAGCACTCTACAAACTCAGCCACACCCCCAGTCCTGTTCAACTAACTAGTGCATACAGACCACCCACACCCATTCATCCCAGAGGAAGCCAACATGAAGGCACAGCCAGCTTTCGCAAGGGTGGGGAATGTTTGTATATTTGGTCAGACAGCCCAGAAACAGGTGCTGTGTCTGCTGGGTGAGCTGATCTGAGGCAAGGTTGTCCTTGGTGAACACTAGCATGTTGAAGCCCATCCTTTTTTTTTTTTTTTCCCTTAATTTTTATTCTTTGTAAATTTCACATCATGCATTCTGATATGACTTATCTCCCAGTCCCCTCGAACCCACCCTCTGCTCTTGCAACCTCCCACCCAAAACAAAACCTAATTTGGAAGAAAACGCCCGAGCTGGGCATTGGTGGCGCATGCCTTTAATCCCAGCACTTGTGAGGCAGAGGCAGGCGGATCTCTGTGAGTTTGAGGCCAGCCTGGTCTCCAGTGCGAGTGCCAGGATAGGCTCCAAAGTTACACAGAGAAACCCTGTCTTGAAAAACCAAAAAAAGAAAAAAAGAAAACAAAAAAAAAACGCCCAAAGCAAACCAAAGAAACAAAAGACGAATCTTGTAGCTGTAGTGTCGTCTGTTGAGTAATTTTTTTTTTTTTTTTTAAAGCCCGTCTTATAGTCCTATATTAAGATAATGCTTTTCAGGGGAGGGTCTAGGCCCTGCTCCAAATGACAACAGACTTTGAAGATCCCCCATGGAAGGCCTCATCCTGAGGAGCAGAAAGGGGATGGGATAGGGGGTTGTGGGGGGCAGGGGAGGAAGAGGGAAGTGGTATTGACAAGTAAAACAAGCTTGTTCTAATTGAAATTTAAAAAGAAAACAAAACAACAACAAGATAATGCTTTTCTATTTCAAGACTGTAAATTCCATCCTTCATCCCAGAGACAGGGTTTCTGTTTAACAGCTCTGGTTGTCCTGGAAGCATGCTGGCCTCCAACTCAAGAGATCCTCCTGCCTCTGCCTCCCAAATGCTGGGATTAAAGGCATTTGCCACCACCGCCCAGCTCAATTGTAAAATCATATGATGAAATAATTTGGGCTATGGGTAGTGTCACAATTCCTGTAATCCCTGTATTCAGTATGAAGAGCAGGAGCATTGTTTGAAGTTTGAAATCAGGACTACTTAAGAACCTGTCTGAAAAAAAAAAAACAAAAAACAAAAAAAACAAAACCAAAACTCCAAGGACTCCATGGGCCCGAGAGCTGATAGTGTCTTTAATTGCTGCCCGGATAATTGAGTTTAGTCCCACAGTGTAATGAATGGACTCTGGCCAAGCTTTCTAACTTCTACATGAGTCATGACTTGTTAAGTGTAGACACAAAATAACAGTAACACATAATAACTAAGTAAATGTAATGATTATTTTTTTAAAATGTAGTGATTTTTAAAAAGGTCTTTCTTACAAGATACCAAGTCCTGAATCCTGTAAGACAGCATCTTTGTTGCCAGTAGCTGTCTGAGAACCTGTCATGTAGACCAAGAGATCTGCCTGCCTCTGGCTCTCAAGTGCTGGGATTTAAGATGTGTACCACCAAAGGCTGCTTTTTAGGAGGCAGTGTGACTGTGGGGAACAGGATCTCTATCTACTGAACTTTGGAAAAACTCATCAAAATTTAGTAATTTATTCCATGTAACTTAGTGGGCATGCCAATCCTTTCCCTTGATCTTGGCCCTCTATAGTCTTGCTAAGTAAGTAGCAATTTCTTTTTCTATGTGCTGAGATCCACTGAACTGTTTTTATTCAGGTAGCCCACACTGTCCACCGATTTGTGGCATAGCTGAAAATGACTTTCAGCTTTCGATCGTTCTGTCTCTATCCTCTGAGGACTGGGACTGCAGGTACATGCCAAATGGGATGTTGGTTGGGGACTTGTATATGTTAGGGAAGCTGTCTACCAGTTTCACCTCTGGTCCTAACCTTCTCTAAGACTAAGATGAGCATTAAAGAAGTAAAACAAGAGCTGGAAAAAAAAGTGAAACAAGCCAAGGTCTCTGTCTCACACAGTTTATTTAACAATAGGTAATAAGAAATCAAATTTAACAGTCTATACAGTGATCCAAAGTTCATATTTATAAGTAATCAACTTTAATTGCATGATTTACAACAGTTGAGGGTTTTTGCTTTCTATTTTCAAGTTTTACAGAAAGTGTATGTGTGTGGGGGGGGCAGAGTAAGGAAGAAAGCAAGCCAAGAAACCTCAGACATTTGCATGTTAAAATCACCCCACTGGAGTAGTTTCTTACCCTCTTTTTAAATTTTTTCCTTTGTTAGATGTAAAAATAACAAAAAAATTCTCTCAAGAAACAGAACCACAATATTATAATACATCAATTTGGCAGCTGCCCCTGTATATTCTGAAAAAGTCATTTTTTTTTTCTCTACATGTACAAATTATCTTAATACTTGAAGTTTTACGCTCAGACTTATGGAATAGAAAATCTTCTGGAGCACAAAAGTTGACTTGAGGGGTGGAAAGAGGAGGCTTTTTTTTTTTTTTTTTTAAACTTTTTTTTAAAAGAATGAACATCTTTGCACCCAGAGAAAAAAAATTGGTATTTTAATATATTTATATATATTTTTATATATATATATATATAATGTAATTTTAAGTAACATTAACCCCTTTTGTCCTCTGGTTTTAGAAATGTTCTTTTTTAAATTCTTCCATAAAGTGAGGAAAATAGGGAAAAATGTCAACCATCTGCACCAGTAAATAATAACTATTAATATTACATATTTTCATTAATTTAAAAAAAATAATAAAACCTATTGGAGGTGCAAGGCAGGAGCATATGGTTGGCTTCAGACCTCAGTCGCCTCCCAGTGCACACTTGAACCACACACACAAGGGGGGGGGGAAAACGGCTGGGGTAACCAGCCATAACAAAAATATATTCTTTGTAATCTATTATCCCTCAGGTTCATCTGGCATGTTTGCTTTAAACCACAAACGGTTACTGCACAGTTTTTACATGTTCCAAGGAAAATTGTCTTTTAGGCTAAGAAAGATTCAAAAAAATTGTTTTCAGTACAAAAAGTCTTGTTAAGAGAAAATAATTTTTTTGCTCCCAAAATACTACAAGGTGTCTCTAGTGTATGTCTAGTGTACTCTGTGAGAGGTTTGAATTCAAGTCTGCATTATCGGTGCTCAGTCCCAGGTCCGTGGCGCTTGCACCGTGGAGGTTTGCCATGCCTGGATTGCTAGTGAGCTGTGAAAGCATTGAATTCTGGTCTGGGCTGGCAAAATGCCCTTGTTCCATGGGGTTGGCAGCCTGGGCAGCTACCAGTCCAGGATGTGGGGAACTGGTCTGTGGAGAAACATGGTGTGGAGAAGGCTGAGGCTGCATCCTCGGAGATGGGCTGGAATGGGGGGGTTGAGACTGTGGTCGCGGAGAAGGGACAGGCTGGGGAGAACGTACTTGATTGGAGAGAGAATTAGGGATCTGCTGACCTTGCAGGTGTGGGGACTGTGCCTGATTTGGGAGCATATGCTGCTGTGGACTCATAGGGTTGGGCTGAGCAGGAGACCCCATCTGTTGCTGAAGAAGGCGCTGCTGATAGGCCTGCAGACTGGCTCCTGCCTCTGCCCCCAAAGCCTGGGGGAGCTGGGCCATCTGTCCCATATTCCCTTGCTGCATCTGTTGCATGTGATGCTGCATCCGCTGCTGTTGCTGCTGTTGCTGCTGGGGTGGGTATCCAATTCCTTGGGGCTGCTGGAACTGGTTGTGGTTGGCCATGCCTGGGCCAATTCCTGGCCCTGCTCCCTGCTGTTGCATCATCTGACGTCTTAAAATGTCTCGGAACTGTGACGGCATGGCATTGTGATTCATGTTCATCTGCTGAGCCTGGGGGCTCATTCCTCCCATGGGTGGCTGGAGCTGCTGTTGGGGCTGCTGTTGGGGCAGGCCAGCTCTCTGGACACCTGCCTGCATAGGATTCATGTTCTGCAAGGCTGGGTTGGAGTGGACACCTTGCTGACCAGGCATGGTAGGTGGCTGTAGCCCTGGCTGACCCTGGGGCATGCCAGGCTGTCCAGGGAGAGGTTGTGGATTAGAGTTGGCATATTTGGCAGCCCGCTGCTTGATAAATGCAGCCAACAGTTGGGGGTTGGCGTGAAGGATACTAAGCACCTGTTGCTGCTGTAAGGGAGAACTGGGAGACCTGAGAGTCCGCAAAAGGTTTTGTAAGGCTTGTTGAGACACAGTGCCTGGTTTGAGAGGGCTCACACCTACTTGGCCCAATCCTGGCTGTGGAGCCATGTTCAAGGGCTGACCATGCTGGGCCACTGACATCATGGCAGGCCTTGGCATCCCTGACTGCATCTGCTGTGGCTGAGGCATTCCTCCTTGGGCCCAAGGTGGCTGCTGTTGCATTCCTGTGGGACCCATTCCTGGTTCCAAATGCCCACCAGGACCTCTGGCCATGGGAGGTGGGTTCATGCCCATAGGGGCCATGGGTGCCATCTGGGGCATTTGGTGCTGAATTGGCCTTTGGAAAATTTGTACATGAGCCATCTGGCGCTGTGTCTCTGCTGCCCTCTGAATCTGCATTGCCATTTCTACTGCTGCAGGTGGAGGCCCTGGAAGGGAAGGCTGAGCAGTCTGAGGTGGGGTTGGTGGAGTTACTTGACCCGCTGCCTTACCCTGGGAAACAGGGCCGGCAGTTTGAGTCCTGGGCAAGTAGGGTGGCATGTTGTTGGGAGGAGTGGGCTGTGGTTGAGAGGTGGGTTGGGGCTGGGGTGTCTGTGGGGTTGCTGGCTGTTGGCCAGTTGGGGTGGTTGGAGTAGCAGGAGTTGGGGAAGGCAGGCCCTGCTGCTGCCCCGCCACACCAGTCCGTTGCATGCTGGCCATCCTCCTGCGGAGCATCTGAGCCTGTTGGAGCCGGTGCTGCAGCTGTTGCTGTCTGAGCTTTTGCTTAATGTTGAGGCAGAATGGCACCGGGCATTTGTTCTCCTGGCAGTGCTTGGCATGGTAGCAGCAGAGGGCAATAAGCTGTTTGCAGATGGGGCATCCACCATTGGTTTTCCGTTTACAGCCTTTGGTGTGCTGTACAACCCTCTTCATCTTCTGGCAGGAAGGCAGGGAACAATTGGCATTGCGGCACTGGCAGGCATGTACCAGAGACTGTATGCATCGCTGGATGCTCAGGCGTCGAGAGTCTCCTGGGCTCTGTGTGGCTGCTGCTTGCTGGTTGTTGCTCTCATCATCCAAGCCAAGGCCTAGTTTCTCCATTTTGTGGTCATGATTTTTAGTGTTATAACAGGTAATACACAGGTCATAATCCTGGAGGGGGGGGGAAACACAAGTTGAAGGTCAATTCTGCAAGACTGAAATAATTAAAGCAGCATTTTATATATTTTGCTTGGGCTAGAAAAAAGCTCCTTTTATAAATACAAAACCATTCTCTTCAGCTGTCACTCTCCAAGAGGTGTGTGTTTTTAACACTATATCACAACTCAAATGGGGACCAAAATGGCCTGACCTGCCCTTCCAACAATGTGGTACCTACCTCACATACAGTGCAATGCCAGCGTGTCTCCACATGGTGCTTGCACTCGTTGCAGGTATAGACAAACCGATCTTGACTCTGTGTGTGCAGCTCCACCAGCATGCACATGGTAGACCACTGGGCTCTTCGAAGTGAGGAGAATTCCAGGTGCTTATCCCTTGCAAGGGTGAGGAATGCATCTCTACCATCCATCAGGTCACAGGGGATGAGAGGGTCAGGGTCAACAATGGGAGGCAAGGAATTGGGAGCAGGACAAGCGATGAGGCGGATTACAAAGAAGACCTGCCAAGAGACAAGCTCAATGTAACTCTGGAACTACAATGCCACTGTAGCAGAAACCAGGGGGAACCACAGCAGATGAGTGGATTCAGGGTTAGCGGATAGCCATATTTCCCTTATCTCCTATCCTTGTTCATTTTGAGACTTGAGTATAAAGTATCTAAAGCTCAAGCTGAGCAGTGGTGGCTCACACATTTCATCCATGCACTGAGGAGGCAGGGTCAGGTAGATCTTACGTGAGTTTGAAGCCAGCCTGGTCTACAAAGCAAGTTCCAGGATAGCCTGGGCAGTTACATAGAGAAACCCTATCTCAAAATACAATAGAAAAAGAAAAACAAAAAACCCAAACAAAGGAAAAGAACCCTTAAAACCAATATCCTATTACTTTATTTTAGTAGTATCTTCAAATAAGAACAGTCTAGGACTAGGTGTGGTTGACAAAGACCTTTAATCCTAGCACAAGTGCTTTTTGGGAGTTTGAGATAAGTCTGGCCTACAGAGTTAGAATGTATCTAAAATAAACCAAACCAAGTAACAGACTAGGTCAGGGCCAGAACACATACAGCCACTAGTATACTTTAAGATGGGATCTGTAAGCCAGATGTTGGTGGCACACGCCTTTAATTCCAGCACTTGGGAGGCAGAGGCAGGCGGATCTATTTGAGTTCGAGGCCAGCCAGGTCTACAGAGTGAGTTCCAGGACAGCCTCCAAAGGCACAGAGAAACCCTTTCTCAAAAACAAAACAAAACAAAAGATGGGGTCTGTGGTATTATCCTGAATCTAAGTATAAGAAAGTATTCAGTCTGGGAGCTGGAGAGATGGCTCAGAGGTTAAGAGCACTGATTGTTCTTCCAGAGGCCCTGAGTTCAGTTCCCAGCAATGAGATCTGGTGCCCTCTTTTGGCCTGCAGGCAGACATGCAGGTAGAACACTGCACATATAACATAATAAATAATCTAAGGAAAAAAAACCCCAAAAAACAAAAAACCTCAAATGTTAAAAAAAAAAAAGTATTCAGTCAAATCTAAATGGAGACATTCTGTAAGACCCTGCCTGGACTAATCAACCAACATGCCACAGCACAATAGATGGCTGAGACCTGTTAAAAAATGACTGCTGTGAAGATACAGCAACTCAACACAATTATAATCACCAGCCTGAATGTTTTTCTTGGAAGGTACTTGCTAAAACTGCACAGACAACAAATAAATAGCAAATGGCACAGAGAGTCTACACAGCCTTTTCAGTTATTGATTTAAAAGGTGTGTGTGTGTGTACTTTATATATGTGCATGAGAGCTTTGCCTGCACTTGTGTGCCTTGTACTCCATGTCTGAAGATGTACCGTCAGGCCTCCCTGTCTCGTCTCTAGACTAGTTTTGGAGGATTGATTGATTGATTGATTCATTCATTCATTTTTGGAGACAGGGTTTCTCTATGGCTTAGGAGGCTGTCCTGGAACTAGCTCTTGTAGATCTTGCTGGTCTTGAACTCACAGAGATCCACCTGCCTCTGCCTCCCTGAGTGCTGGCATCAAAGGCGTGCGTCACCACCTCCAGGCTCAGTTTTGGAGGTTTTAAGGTATAAATTGCAGGATGGTGGTGGCGCATGCCTTTAATCCCAACACTTGGAAGGCAAATGGATCTCTATGAGTTCAAGGCAAGCCTGGTCCACAGAGTGAGTTCCAGGACAACCAGGACTGTTTCACAGGGTTTCCCTGTCTCAAAAAAAAAAAAAAAAAAAAAAAAAGAATCTATATAAATTGGCATAAAGACCTACAATATATTACAGTTGACATTTTGCTTCTGTTATCCCATTGCAAAGATCAAGTCATGAATTTCTAACGCACACCCAGAGCCTGAGGATCTAGCTCCTAGATTAGACAATTTAAATCAAATCAATTACCATTAGCTTTTAAACGTAGTAATTTACTCTCAAAATTGGGCCAGGTTATTAGGAATGTATTCTGATAGTGGTATCTACCAGAATGCAGGACCTTTCTTGTCAGTGGCATGGCTGAGGGGATGGGTATCAGCCATAGTTAACACATTTTCTGTTTCACAACCAACCAAAGTCTATACACACTCCTTTCATTCTAGTCAGCCCTCAAACCACGTCTGCCCTCCTCATATTCAGCAACCTGGAGTTCTCATTATAGTGTCAGTTGGGGTGGGCAATTTAGAATATGGCCTACCACACACACCCTTCTAACCCTGAAGGGCGTCTCTTACCTCTTTATGCTTTTCCATGGTGGCATACAGTTTCTGAGACAGGTCATTAGACACATTGGGCATACCAGGCTTCTTCTTATTGCCCCTACTCAGGCTGCTCTTGTTTTTGCTGGTTTTCTTGTTATTCTTCTTCTTAGCATTTTTGCTATCTCCTTTTGTTACCTGTAGGGCAGCATAAAGGAGATATGAAAATGTTTAATAGTTAGGATGGATCTGGAAATAAGATTGAAGGTAAGAGACTCTTTGAAACAGGTATTACTATTTTAGCTGATATTTCTCTAGCTGATCACATCCACTTTTTTTTTAAACACCCAAACTAATGCTTAACTAGTCTTTTCTTTTTGTGTGTGTGTGTATAGCTGTATGAATGTTTGTGACCAGCCATGTGTAGGTTCCTTATGTATATATATGTAGCTGTATGAATGTGTGTCAACCATGGATAGGCGCTTTCCAAGGCTGTCTGATTACAAAACTGGAGTGATAGACAGTTATGAGCTTTCTGCTGTGGGTGCAGAGAAAAGAATGGACTGGGGGCCTCTGAAAGCGCATCAAGTGCTCAATGAGTACTGAGCCACCTCTCCTAACTGCCTTCTAGTAAAGACCCCAACCTTCATTTAATGGGTAGTGGCAGCACACACCTTTAATCCCAGCACCTGGGAGGCAGAGGCAGGTGGATCTCTGTGAGTTCGAAGCCAGCCTGGTCTACAGAGTAAGTTCCAGGTCAGCCATACCTACAGAGAGAACTGTCCAGAAGCAAAACAAAACATAAATAAATGAAAAGCCTCAATTTGCAGAAGTGCTGACTGATGTGTCCCAGATTTGGGACAGGAGTGAAGAATGAGTGGCACCATGGTTGGTGAACAATGAAAGCCACGAGGCATGGAAGAGGGAACCAGCAAGTAGGCTTTGGTTTCCTCTTTCACCCACCACCTATGAATGAATTTAACCAAAGGTGTGCTCCATTAATCCCAGCACTTGGGAGGCAGAGGAAGGCATTGGGGGGCCAGTCTGGTATACAGAGCGAGTCCAGGGCTAAAAGGAAAAACCCTGTCTGGGGGGTGATTTTTGGTAAATTGACAGGGGGAAAAAAAAGAAACAGGAAACAGAAACTTACATATTGTGAAATTCAGCTTACCTTTAATCTGACCCTCCTGTCTCTACCACCCAAATACCGAGATTACAGGCAGGTAACTGCCATGCTTGGCTTAAGAGCCTCTGTATTATGATAGAGAGACTTAACTTCACCTACGGTGCTTGCGTGTTTGTGTATTTATGTGTGAATACCACAGCACATAGGTGTGGAGGTCAGAGAACAATGCATGGGAGCCAGTTCTCTGCTTCAACAATATAGGTCCAAAGAGTGAACTAGGTAAGGGCCTTTACCCAGAGCCATTTTACCTACTACTTTTCTGGACATGGTTTGCTATGCAGAGGTCTGGCCTTAGAATCCACATAAACCTTTCTGCCTTTGTCTCTTGAATGGTGAACAAAAAGGTCCGTATCACCATGCCCAGCCAGCCCTGACTTGAAAGTTGAAACCCAGAAAACAGCCTAGAAGTGTTCAATAACTGACTAGGGTACGAAACCAAGTTTTTTAAAGGAGACAAGTTAAGACAGTTCCTGGCCTGCTTTTATATGGTTAAGTGAGAATCTTACATTTTAAAAGATGGCTTAAAAAGCAGAGACAGGCTATTTGGATACTGCATCTCAGTGGCAGAGAACCTGTTTAGTATCATGTCAGTCTGGGTGTGATCCCTAGCACTTCTGAAAAAATACACCAGAGAGGATATGCAGTCTATAAAGCCTGCACTAGTCATAATTTGTCTGGTTCGTTTTTTTTTTTTTTTTTTTTAAAGATTTATTTATTATGTGTACAGTGTTCGGCCTGCATATATGCCTGCAGGCCACAAGAGGGCACCAAATCTCATTACAGATGGTTGTGATGGTTGCTGGGAATTGAACTCAGGACCTTTAGAAGAGCAAGCAGTGCTCTTAACCACTATATGATTTTTTTTTTTTTTTTTTTTGGGGGGGGGTTTGACAGGGTTTCTCTGTGGCTTTGGAGGCTGTCCTGGAACTAGCTCTTGTAGACCAGGCTGGTCTTGAACTCACAGAGCCTCTGCCTCCTGAGTGCTGGGATTAAAGGCGTGCGCCACCATCACCCGACCCTGGTTTGGTATTTTTGTTGTATAGTTTTTCAGGAGTTTCAACGTCTAGGTAGGGTCTGCTATACAGCCAAGGTGGGTCATGAACTATGTGGCTCAGGCTGACTTTGCACTTCCTGAGAGTAAAATTTGTGCAAAACACTAAGTTGAAAGTATAAACTCCTAGACCAGCAGTGATGGTGTATGCCTGTCATCCCAGCATCGCAGACCTATAGACCAGGCAAGCCTTGAACCACCTGCCTCTGCCACCCAAGTGCTTTGATTAAAGGCGTGTACCAGTACTACCTGGCCTGAGAAGACCTGTCTTGAAAAAACAAACAAGCAAATTAGACATCAAGGTAGACACTGCAGAGAGAAAGAGCCCTTACATCAGTACTCTCATTGCTAGTGTTTTCTTCCCGTTTTCTCTCTTCCTCTTCCTGTTCAAGTTCTTTAATGCTCTCTTCCAGAACATTGGGCCAGAAATCACCTTCAAAGTAGGGTAACTCCTTTGCACTTGTTAATCGATCTTCAGTAGCTTGTTTTAAAATATCCTGTTAAAAACAAATGAACAAACAAATTAAAAACCCCAAGTAAATTACAAATAGGAATCTCTATGCTTTCTTTTTTCTAAAAGGTTTCATTCTATGGCAAAAATAAAAATGTCCTCCAGGGCACATGTCAGAGAGACATTGAGAACACATTTCAAATGGTACCAACAGGGCTAGAGAGATGGCTCAGGAATTAAGAGCACTGACTCTTGTTCCGGAGGTACTGAGTGGCTCACAACCATCTATAATGAGATCTGGTGCCCTCTTCTGGCATACATGCCAGCAGAACACTGTATACATAAAAATAAACCTTATCTATCTATCTATCTATCTATCTATCTATCTATCTATCTATCTATCTATCTATCTATCTATCTTCCTTCCTTCCTTCCTTCCTTCCTTCCTGTTTTTTGAGATTGTTTTTCTGTGGCTTGGTGGCTGTCCTGGAACTAGCTCTTGTTGACCAGGCTGGTCTCAAACTCACAGAGATCCACCTGCCTCTGCTCCTGAGTGCTGTGATTAAAGGTGTGCCACCAGGCAGTTGTATCACATGCCTTTAATCCCACACTTGGGAGGCAGAAGTAGAAGCAGAGGCAGAGGCAGGTGGATCTGTGAGTGTGAGGCCAGCCTGGTCTACAAAGCAAGTGTCAGGATAGGCTCCAAAGCTACACAAGGAAACCCTGTCTCAAACAACAAAACACAAACAAACAAACAAACAAACAAACATACATACATACATATTATTAAAAATATACTTTAAGGAATTAGCCTAATTATAGCAGTTACATGTTATAAGTCAGAACATAAGAGAAGACAGAAAATAGCAAGACTAATACATTTCCATGTTCCAACTGACCTTGTAGTCATGGACAATACGTTCTGACACAGCCTTGTCAAGCATCTTTTTGTACCATTCCTGTAGGCGCTTGGGCTTTGGGATCTTCTGATCAGGCGGATGACAATGGAAGATATAGTCATCCCCTTCACTTGGTGGACATGCCCAAATATGCCCTGTTGTGTATCTAAAAATACAAAGATAAGGACATAAAAAAAAAAATCATTTGTGCTAGAGTGTTGTGAATTTCATTTACAGATGGGCTGACATAGTTCTTGATCCTAAAATCTGTACTTTAAGATGAAAAGACACGGGCAGTGGTCATGTACACCTTTTTTAAGTTCAGTACTTGAGAGGCAGAAGCAGGTGCATCTCTGTGAATTTGAGGCCAGTCTGGTCTACAGAGTGAGTTCCAATACAGCCAGGGCTGTTTATACAGAGAAACCCTGTCTCAAAAACTAAAAGGGGAAATCCTGTCTTGAAAATCCAAAAGAAAAAAATGGATACCAATGACAGTATTAGTTGATATTAAATTTCCTAAATTTAATAGGTACTGTAGTTATGGTTGGGAAAAACCTCCTTGCTCTTAAGAAAATATAAATATTTAGAGTTGAGTTAGATTCCATGACAAATAAATAAAAAACAAATAAAAGATAACTATATTGCAAAGGATTAAGAACCCATTCTAACAAAAGTGAAATGCAAGGTGAACTGCTAGGAGGAATCTTCTAGAAGTTAGATGGCATGTACTCTCCAGGATGTAATGTATTTAAAAGGCCAGGACTACCTTCAGATCTTAACTTAGGAACGAACTTGTACTCTCCAGCCTCAAGCCTCCCATATGCTGAAATTACAAATGCACACCATGACATTCAACTTTTTTCATTGTTTACACCCATTACAAAAGGATCAAGGAAAAATTTCATCTTCAAATGAGTACTATCAACACTTTTTTCAATTTTATTTTATGTGCATTGGTGTGTGGGTGTTGTCTGATCCCCTTGAACTGGAGGTACAGACAGTTGTTAGCTACCAGGTGGGTGCTGGGAATTGAACCTAGGTCCTCTGGAAACTGCTGAGCCATCTCTCCAGCCAATATCAACAACTTTTAATTCAAACTGTAAGCATAACGGTTTAACTACACTACTAATGGATTAGTAAGGCAGGGAAACATATAATGACATCAGATTCATATTACAGAGGTTGTGGCTTCACTATATCACAATCAACATGAGAAGGCCAAATACACACTTACACATTTCCACAATACATTATTTTTAAAAGAGAGTAATTGTTAATATGCTTACCCCAATTTCTTGACATATTCTAAGTATCCAATTAAAATTTCATGATAGACTGCAGTCCTCAAGCATTTAGGACGGAAGAAATGAACACTATCGAGGTAAGATATGTACACTCTCCTATATCAAAAACAAGGAGAGAAAAATGTTCTATCACATAGTTATTATTTACATGGCTAAAAACATCTTCCTTTCTTTCCTGTGCTCACTGTTATTTGTAAATTATCATAGGAAAATCATAGATTGTGGCTGAGTGGGGACCAGAGTTGGCCATAGCTTCCATGTAATTTTTACCTGGTTCATGCTATACATATCATTGTTTCTGCCCAGTGTGTTTTTGCACTAGTTATAGTATGAACCCAATCCCCCTGCCATTCACTCCCTCACAAAATGAGAAGCTGGTCATATTAAGTCAGTCCTACCTTTGGTTGGGTGGGGGGCAGTCAGAGCCATACTCTTGAACATGCATGCCAAAGAAACACAAGTCAACACCATCAATTTCTTCAAAGGCAAAAAGGGCCTTGGTTCGGTATGGAAAAGATTCTGCCATTTCTCCACTATCTACAAACCTACACAATTCAGATTGAAAGGAAACCACATATTATTCAGGTGGAATTTATCAACAGTAACTGACCATGCAACAACTGCAGATCTATAAGAGAAGAAATGGAAATTACTAGACACCTTGCTTTCATGCCTGGTTTCACTTCCACAGTTTTGTCAGAAGCATGAACAACCCTAACAGTGACCTCTCCTGATTCAGGGTGATTTTGTCGCCTTAGAAAGTCATTCACTCGATTCTCCAGAAAGGTACCAAGTCTGGTAGATGGCAATCCTAGGAATATAAAAGTTAAAAGTTACCAAGGTGTGGCCTGGCCCAATTCCAAATATTAAAGAGAAGGAAAATACCATGCATCAAATTTTTACTGTCAATCTAGAGGTTCATCTACAAACATAATCTACTTAATTTTTGTATGGTTGTTTGCTTTTCGAGACAGGATTTCTTTTTGTAGCCCTGGCCATCCTGGAACTCAATCTGTAGACCAGTCTGGCCCCAAACTGACAGATATCTGCCTGCTTCGGCCTCCGCTGTGCAGGGTTAAAGGTATCTGTCACCAGCCAGGTGGTGGTGGCACACACCTTTAATCCCAGCACTCGGAAGACAGAGGCAGGCGGATCTATGTGAGTTCGAAACCAGCCTGGTCTACAAGAACTAGTTCCAGGACAGCCTCTAAAGCCACAGAGAAACCCTGTCTCAAAAACAAAAAAAAAACCAAAACAAAACAAAAAAAACCAAAACAAAACAAAAAAAAGGTATCCGCCACCACATAGGACTATGTAAGGCCTAAAATTACCTCTGCAGTGCTAAAGGGGGAAACCTGTGACAATAATTCTAGTCAATAAATTTTACATATGGCCCACATTTTAACATGTGTCAGAACAGAAAAAAAAAAAATTAACAAAAATCCCTTTTAAAGATTTTTTTTTATAGTTCAGTATATAGAATTATTTCATTTTGCTGGGCGTTGGTGGTGCACGCCTTTAATCCCAGCACTTGGGAGGCAGAGGCAGGCAGATCTCTGTGAGTTCGAGGCCAGCCTGGTCTCCAGAGTGAGTGCCAGGATAGGCTCCAAAGCTACACAGAGAAATCCTATCTCAAAAAACAACAACAACAAAAAACCCAACAACAACAACAAAAAGAATTATTCCATTTTGGTTAAAAAATTTCTTTTCTTTTTATAGAGGGTCTCATTACTTAGCCAACACTGGTCTCAAACTCAGAGATCCAGCTCCCTCTGGAATACAGGGATTAAACACTTGGAACAAACAGTGAAAACTAATTTTGGCTGGTTTCATATTCACTAGCAGTCATAGACATCTGGGATTAAAGGCACAAACCACCACTACTTGGCTATATAAGTTTTAAATAAGAATTATCTCAAATGATACTTACTTTTAGCAGAAAACTTATTTTCTTTCCTAGTACGTGCAGTTTTCTTTAAACAGCCATCACAGACAAACCTAAAATGTAATTCATGATACAGCTTATTATAACATAAAAGTCAATTAGTTCAATAAGAGAGCATTCCACAGTGAACAAATCCTAGCCCCTATGACATAAACTTGAATCTCTTAACTTGTTTTTCCCCCCTGGGAAAAAAGATCAGCTCCTCTCTACAAAATGAGAAGTACCCTTTCTGAATCTCATTTGACTTCTAATTAATCTTTACCATAGTACAGCTATGTAACTTACTGGTCTCCTAGCCCCACAGAGTCATTCTGCATACCATTCCAATTTATGATGTCACATGAAGGAGGACTATGTAGTCCATGGCTTTATACCAACACCTATACCCTTTTAAAGAATGTACTATCAGTAAACATTTTCAAGTATGGCAAATTTAGTTATAGCTTACAGTAGCTTTAATATCAGCATTAAAATTCCTTCCTTTATTTTATGGAGACAGTTTCTCACTGTGTTGTCTAGATTTAAGTTCTTTCTTTATTTTTTTTAAATGTGTATGGGTATCTGCCTACCAAAGGATGACAGGTGGGTCCCATGCCTGTCCAGCCGTTACAGTTGTTTTTTTTTTTTGGGTGTCCAAACACTTTTAAGTGCTTTATCCAGTGAGCCAACTCTTCAGTTGCTCTTTATAGTTTTAAAAAGGGTTTGGACTGATCCTTTTCTAATTGAAGGAGAAAAAAAGTTCTGGCAATATTAGGATAGAACCCAGAGCCTAACTTGTAGCAGGAATGTGCTGTACCAGTAAGCCATATTCTGATCCCAAAGAAAATACTTAGAAGACTGTAACTTTGCCCAGATACAGTAATGTAGCACACCTTTGATCCTAGGACTCTGAGGGCACCAGAGGAGGGTTCTCGAGTTCAGGGACAGTCCAGTCTACATAGCATGTTCCTGGCTACATAGTGAGACCCTAACTTGACCACAATCAAACAATAACTTTGAACATATAATACAGTCTTGGATAAGAATGCTCATGGAAAGAGAACAAAATACTTCTGCCCATGTCCTAAGCCTCACCCAGATGGCCAGATGATCTCATGGTGAAGAACACAGATCTGGTGCATCTTTCTTCCACATTCTGTGCATTCAACAAACCTAGAAATGTAAATGATCAATTCTAAGACTGATCTTGAATTATCAGCAAACAAAATGTTCATTGTTTCCTGTAATTTCTAACAATTCAATAGTCAACCACCTGTCCTGCCAAAGGATTAAAAAATTAGTTTAGTCAAGATTTTTGGCTTTAATGTAATAGGTTAAATGAATTTGAAAACCATTAACGCATAGCTGTTAAATCAACAATCTAAAATTTCAATGCCCAAAGACCGAGAGAAGGTAACTGCTGAGACTATAGAGTCATCCCACCCCATTTTCAGAGTAACCAGAAGGAACCTTTGCTTTTTTACTTTTTTTATTCCCCTGAAGCTAAGGACTGAATCCAGGACCTTGCACTTGCTTTCAAGAACTCTACCACTGACTGAGCTATATCCCCAATCCCAGGAACCTGTACTTTTCATCAGTGCCCTAGGCTCAGAAAGCCAACATGTGGCTAAGGATTCTCCACATGCCCTGGAAATGCAGGAGAGAGCACAGCCCTGGGCAGTAGTAGTGTGATACTTGACAGTGAACACTGAAAGAACACTAACTGTAAGGGTGATAGCCTTAGCCCCGGAATGTTTCATATGTTTTTACTAGCTGTTAACATTTATGACATGGAGATGTTAGCATAAGAATATTAAACTTAAAAAAAAAAAAAAAAAAAAAAAACAATAGTAAGTCATCTCCCAGCACTTGGGAGGAAAAGATAGGTGGATCTCTGAGTTTGAGGCCAGCCTGATCAAGAGTGAGTTCCAGGACAGCCTTCAAAGCTACAGAGAAATCCTGTTTTGAAAAACCAAAATTAAGTTATCTTGGAAAAAAGGCCTAGAGTGCATTGACAATTCAGAGGAAACTACTTACAGTTCAGGATCTAGCGTGTCATTTTTTCTCTTGGAAAACTGTTCTTTATTTATTGTACTAAGGAGAGAAAATAAACATAATAAGAAAAAATACACATACAAAACATAACTTGAATATATAGCAATCTGATGTTTGAACAAAATTCATTTTCTGTATTTCTTTGGTCATAGAAAATTCAGTTGTATGTAAGGAACGTTCTACTTCATAATTAAAGGTGTGTCCTTCTGGAAATGGGGTCTTATTACATGGCTATGGCTGGCCTTGAGCTCACATAGCTCTACCTGCCTCTGCTTCCCTAGTGTTATCATATCTGGCTCTTCTCTTTTAAAGGCTGGTTCACTATATAATGTATACAGTATATAAATTTTATGATCTCTGGTTCCCAGACTGTGAACATGGTGGTTAGAAACTATTTAAGAATAGTTTTAGCCAGGCATAGTGGTGCACGCCTTTAATCCCAGCACTCAGGAGGCAGAGGCAGGTCGATCTCTGTGAGTTTGAGCCCCGCCTAGTTTATACAGTGAGTTCCAAGACAGCCAGAGGTATATAGTCTTAAATAACAAACAAAGGCTGAGGATAGAGAAATGCTTGAAGTTTGATGCTAGTCTAGAATAGAGTAATATCCTACCCTCATTGACACTCCAAAAACAACACAAAAACTAACCAGTTGATATGTCAACCAGAGGTGTGTACCTCCAATCCCCAAATTAGAAACCAACCTGTACAACATAGTGAGATCCTACTGGGGTGGAGTTTAAAAAAAAAAAAAAAAATCACTCCTCACTATTTCAGGGAGGTTTGCTTTTAGGAACCAGATGGTCAAGTACTGTATTTTTCCATGTATATCTGCATACCAGAAGATGGTACCAGATCTCATAACGGATGGTTGTGAGCCACCATGTGGTTTGCTGGGAATTGAACTCAGGACTTCTGGAAGAGCAGCTGGTGCTCTTAACCTCTGAGCCATCTCTTCAGCCCAAGTACTGTATTTTTAAGGAATGGTAGGAACAGATGCTAAATTTATCTCATAGTATTTATTTTCCATGGCTCCCCACACTGCCCTGGACATTTTGATATTATAGTTTTCCCTTACTAAACAATATCCACATCTAAGTGTTTCTAACATAAGCAAAAGCCTTAAAATTCATCCTAAAAATTTAATAGGAGACTCTAATACCAACAGCACCCAGAATGACATGGGGACTTTAAAAAAATTCAGTCTCTTGATTGGACAGACTTAGTAGACTTTCTAGGGGAGGCCTTACCCTCTCCAAGGAGGAGATAGGGTGTTTGTGTGTGAAGTGGGGGAAGCAGGAGGAGAGGGAGAGGGAGCTGGGATTGGAATGTAAAAAACAAAAACAAAAAATCCAGTCTCCTAGGCCCATTATAGACCTGAAGAACCAAGAAGAGAATCCCATTCTTCCTAACCTTGGAACCTTACTGATTTTAAGGGATTACAGTGTGCACAACCCTTCCCACAGCAGAGAAATCACTCCCTATTGTCGCTTTCTCTGGTTTTAAGAGTCAAAATCTCTCTAGGTTCTCAGCATCTGTCCTCCTACACTGGTATTCAGAGGCCTATTACACTGTATTTCAATAGTAACTGAAAAAGTGTTCTGTACAACATAAACTATGAAATTTAAACAGATTGTCTCAGAGGCTTGTTTCACTAATACTTAATCTATTTCAATAACCCCGTAAGACACCATTTTTGTGGAATGCTAAATGGTTTCTTTATACCATAGGTAAATATGAACCCATGGAAAGTTTTACAATTATTTCCCCCTTTAAGACAGGGTTTCTCAGCCCTGGCTTTCCTGGAACTTGCTCTGTAGACCAGGTTAGCCATGAACTCGCTAATTCACCTGCCACTGCCTCCCAAGTGCAGGGAATAAAGAAAGGCATGCGCCACCACCCCCCGGCCTAAAAATCAATAATTTAATTTACCTTAAACTCATTTGTATTTAAATAGTTGGCTATGACTGGTGGGATACAATGTTGGACGAACAACAGTCTAAGACCACTTAGAAATGCCTGAGAACAATCACCTGAGAATGGAGAATCAAAAGAACATTTTCAAAATAATGTAGTTACTTACGTTTGAGGCTGGGAAGGGTCATCCCCCAAAGAAACGCTCTCCCCTTGGATTTCATTGAAACACTTCTCACAGAAATGATACCTGTCGGCAAGAAGGCCATACTGGGGTGAACTGTTCCGTTCACACAACACAGCCCAAGCCAAGCAACGAAGCCACCAATCACAGCAGGCCAAGGAGGGGAACGGGAGCAGAGAGCAGGTCATCAACGGCGACAAGGACATTCAATGATGCAGATATATGGGCCCCACAGTTTGGGTTTGTTTTGTTTTTTTGTATTTTTTTTTTTTGGTAATTTTTTTTTTTTTGCAATCAAAGCCAAGCGCAGACAACGACAAGCATGAAGGAGAAAAAAAAAAACAAAACAAACGAAGAAATGAGGGATTGCAAGACAACAACAACAACAAAAAAACAAAAGCAAGACAGGACAACACAAAGCAGAAAGCCAAGGCAAAGCACATATTAGCAATAAATATCTCAATGGGATCACAAGTAGCAAATGATTATAGCAAATAAAGACCTGTCTATTAGACCCATACTACTTGATTTTACTACTCAGTGCTACTCAATACAGTATTTTTCTAAAAAAGCAGTTAAATATCAGTATGTCAGCACTCAGGAGGCAGAGGCAGGTGGATTTCAGTTAGTTCCATGCCAGCAAAAGCTATAAAGTGAGACCTTGTCTAAAAATGAACATAAAAACAAAAAAAATGAAAAAATGAAGAAAGCACCCAAGATAGCCAGTGAGTGACACATTTTAAAAGAAGTCTATTAAGGTAACATTTAAACATGTCCTGGTGTAAGATGACTACTGTAGATTGCTGTTAGAAATCCAAAAATGGGTGTGGTGTGGTGTTGAAAGCCTTTAGTACCAGCACTCTGGGGGTAGAGGTAGGCAGATCTGTAAGCTCCAGGACAGCCACACAGAGAACCCTGTCTCAAAAAACAACAGTGAAAAGAAAAATCACCCCCCCCCAAAAGGGCCTACATGTGAAGATTCGAACATAAGAAAATTTCTTATCAGTTGTTTTTTGCACCTTTAATAAAAGGGTGATTTTATCACAACATGTGATTCCTATTTTCCTAGCATTCAAAGAGAAAAAGGAACAAATCTGGACTCTATACCTAGAAGGTAGCATTAGAACAATGTTTGTGTAACAAATAAAAAATGAGAATTCTCACAGCCGGAAATGACTATGTAGCTCACAACTTCAAACAAACAGGACACCACAGTGTTGGCAGCATTATACAAGCACAGGGCAGTCATTACTTGGCCTTGTTCTTCTGCCACAGAGGACTGGGAAGAAACACTAGATGAGGTCTAATGCAGGCCAATTACTACCAACAAGAGATTGATTTACTCATGATCAAGAGATTAAGAATACAATTTAGGTGATTACAGCCACTGGGCAAGAGAAAAGGCAGAGAATACCGCATATCCAAGTCTCTGTAGAGAAAAATCATATAGATTTTTTTCCTCCTATTTTTCTTCTTTTTTTAAGACAGGATCTTATACAACCTGGGCTGATCTCATTTTTCCAATGTAGTCAGACAAGGACAACTCTGAAGTGATCCCTCTATCCCTACCTCCTGAGTGCTTGGATTACAGGCATGAACCACGGTTCTCTGTTTATGAGGTACTAGATCCAAACACCTGGTTTAATGGATGCCAGGCTCTACTAATTAGCTACACCTCAGTGCTGGGTGATTTCTTTCCTTTTTAAACTGCCTGACATAGACAATACAAAGAACATATTTTGGAATACTTTTTACACACAATCCAAGAATGTGTTAAGATAATATCCGTAGAACTTGTGAAGTGTTTTACTAGAAAATGGTTTAATTCTGCAAACAAAAGCAAGTAACAGAATTTAATGCTATACAGATGTTTTCAAGCAGATAACATATAAACCATAATGAATGTCTGTGTGCCAATACATCTGGATTGCATGCACTTTATATACAAGGACACATGGTACACACATGGTTGAACTTACCTGTTCTGGTAACTGTAATAAGTAGCATCTCGTGGGATTGTGCATAACTGTTTGCCATAGCAACACAGTGTCTGTGGAGAGAACTCCAACTGAAAAAGAAAGTATTTGTTTAAGAGCACAAAGCCCTGAAGAACAAGGAAAAATAGTTCTAATGGTAAGTCAATGGTACCTCAGCTCTCACTCAGGTAAATTACAATTAGCCACTTGAGCTTACAAATACCACTACAAATTTACTGCACAATTTCACCAGACTGAGCAGGTATATCTGCCCAGCACTATTTCCAGATACTTCCAGGCAACATGGGATGTAACATTGAAACTGTTATGTGCAGGAAAAGTGTCACATGTGGAACAAGGTGGAATTATAGGTGAACATAATGAAGCTCCTACTCCATGAGCTTAGTTTGATGATTCAAAATTCTAAATGGTCAGCTCTGCCACATCATTTTCATCTATGCAAAAAATATCTTCACAGAAAGCACATTCCACATGGACACCACTACATACAATACGTAAACTAAGAGAAAAGGTCTGTTGGGGTACGGGTAGGTAAAGTGATTCAATACTGTGTTTTGGAATCTCTAGCAACATGAGAAAAGGGAAAGGGGAATAGGGAAATGAGAATATATGGGGAGACTTTAAAGTCAGAAACAGGATTTTTTTTTTTTTTTGGTTTCTGAAACACTGTGTCATTTTGTAGCCCTGGCTGAAATGGAGCTCACTCTGTAGACCAGGCTAGCCTTGAACTCACAGAGATCTCTGCCCCTATAGTGCCTGGATTAAAGGCATGTGCAATCACCACCCAGTAAGAAACAGTATATTTTTATTCCAAGTCACCACTAGACTCGAAGTACCCTAGAGATAATAAAGGCAGGTCTGAAAGCTATTTCTTACCTTTCTGCCACAACAATATCCAAGGCTTTGCATGACTGGGTCGATTTCTTGTTCAAACACCTCGGAGAGTTTGGAGCAATATTTGTATACCCTTGAAGTTTTGCGGTTATATAACCAGGCATTGTTGAACATAAGCCAAATGTCGTCTATATATTGCCAGGGCTCTTGGTATTGTCCAGTATCTAACTTCCTCTTGATAGTAGAGAGATCCATGGGACTCTTCACAATATCAAAGTAATCCTAGAAGTATAAGCAACACCACATCACACACTCATGAGCAGGGTATTTAGGGAAGTATCTTCCAATTAGCATCATTAGTTTTCCACATAATGTTGTATGTCTTGATATGTCTACTTCCCAAAAGTTGATCGAAGTATGTCACTTCTTTAAAATATTAATCTACACAGAGGCTATGAGCATTGATTCTCCAAACAATAGGTTCAGACAGTTTCTCACATATATATAGAAGAATCAAACACGAGAAGTACAAGAAGGGGCCTACAAATCCTAGAGAATTAGTTCTAAGGTAACAGGAAAACAATGAAAAAAATACCAAAACAAACTGCGCCCCTAAAAACACTCCAATACCCTACTCAACAACACTTTAGGGCAGGGCATTGTTACAAATGCCTTCAATCTCAGCCCTTGGGATGCAAAAGCAGGTAGATCCCTGTGAGTCTGAAGTCAGTCTGGTCAATATAGTTTGTTCCAGGCACACTAAGCATACACAGTGAGATGACCCACCCCACTCTTATTTTAAAAATAAACAAAACAACACAAATAAACAATAACAACAACAACAAAAACATGGGAGTTAAGGTGAAAAAAGAGGTACTGACAGATGGCTTAGCTGTTACCAAGTATTTGCTTCCTTTTTTTTTTTAAAAGATTTTATTTATTTATTATGCATACAACATTCTGCTTCCATATATCTCTGCACATCAGAAGAGGGACCAGATCTCATAACAGATGGTTGTGAGCCACCATGTGGTTGCTGAGAATTGAACTCAGGACCTCTGGAAGAGCAGTCAGTGCTCTTAACCTCTGAGCCATCTCTCCAGCCCCAAGTATTTGCTTCTTTTACAGAGAATAGTTTAGCTGTCTGCACTCACAGGGTTGCGCCCAACCATTTGTAACTCCAGTTCCAGGGGACTGAACAACCTCTTTTGGCCCCCAGGAACCAGGCATCCATGCTGTACGTACATACAGGCAAAAACTCATTCACATAAAATATAAATAAATCTTCAAAACTAAGGGGCTCATCTTTCTGTTGTGATTTGCAGCTGTGCAAATGACAATATATTGTTGACCCAAAAACTGCACTTTAAGTACACACTAAAGAGAACATAAATCTATAGAGACTTAAAGCACTCCTGTAATCTCAGTGACAGAAGGCTGATACAGGACTTAGAAGTTCAAAGGTAACTTGGGGTATAAATCCAAACAAAAGGGAAGGCAGCACTGTACAGTTATTCACAGTACTCCATAGCCTAAACTTGAAAAAAACCAAATGCCTGTCAACTATAAACACACAGAAAATATAGTAGCATCAACATAACTAATAGTAGATGAGTAAAAGATAGCACAGAATGACCCAATCTGGATTCTCAACACCGTAACATCAAAGCAATGCAACATCCCATAGTGTAACATGAAAAGAAGAGAGTCACAAAATAGTGTATGTGTACATTTCAATGTAATAAAATAAGCAGAATAGAAGAATCCAGAGGAATTAGGCAGCCCTAAGAGATTGGGACTACTGATTTTAATGGATATGGTGCTTATTTGGGGGAGGTCATAAAAATGAATTAAAACTGTGGTGATAGATGTGTAACAGTGAAAATACTAAAACTTGTGTACTTTTTTTTTTTTTTTTCTTTCCCCAAGACATGGATTTTTTTGTGTACCCCTGGCTATCCTGGAACTTACTCTGTAGACCAGGCTGCCCTCAAATCCCAAGAGATCCACCTGTCTCTGCCTCTAAGTGCTGTGATTAAAGGCATGCACCACCAACGCCCCGCAACAAAACTTGTGTACTTTAAGTAGGCTACATTCTGTAACATGTGAATCATGTGTTAAATAAAGGAAATACAAAAATATCAGATACTTACAGGGATTCCTAGAAGCTGTGGGTCTACAGGCTGACGAAAGGGAAGGGATTCTGGATCCTGCCGGTAAAGTGCCTCCAATGTTGGCATCAGAGCCTGTCGTAATTCTTCTGGTTTGAAAACTTTAAGGAGAGTCCATTTGAAATTGGTTATCAACTCTTTAAATTTCTAAAAATATGTGCAAGTTATACTTCTAAAAGTACTTTCTAAGAATCACAGAACACAGCCAGGCGTTGGTGGCGCACGTTGGTGGCAGAGGCAGGCGGATCTCTGTGAGTTCGAGGCCAGCCTGGTCTCCAGAGCGAGTGCCAGGATAGGCTCCAAAGCTACACAGAGAAACCCTGTCTTGAAAAACAAAACAAAAAACAAAACAAACAAAAAAAGAATCACAGAACACACACAAAAGTGACATTATCCTCAGAGAAACCTGACAAAGGGCTCACTTTCTGATTTTAATTCCCACTTTGCATTAAGCACTGCCGGCTAAACAACAGAGCTGTCACTATTCTTGCTAGCTATGTTACTTTTCCAGCTGCAGATTTATTGAGAACAAACTTGACCAAATAGAAACAGAATCAGACTCCTAAGAACACAGAAGAAACTTATCAAAGTAACCATCCAAAAGATGTTAGTGTAAGAGAGGTGTTCAACACAACTGAAAATGTCCTCTATGAGCTGCTGTGGTAGGCGTGACTACACTACCAGCACTAGGCAGGATGAAGAACGAAGGTCTTTGAGGTAAGGCTGGGATACAGAGAGATCTCAAGGACAGTCTAAGCTACATAGTAAGTCCCTGTTGAGAAATAAGTAGAACCATACAATGAAATCTAAACCAATCACCAAAGGCAGGGCTCTATTAATGACACCAATATTTAACAATTTAGAATTGAGACCTGATCTACCCCACCCCTCTCTCCTTGGGTTTTTCAAGACAGGGTTTCTCTGTAGAGCTTTGGAGCCTAGCACTCGCTCTGTAGACCAGGCTCGAACTCACAGAGATCCACATGTGCCTCCGGGAGTGCTGGGACTAAAGGTTCTAGCCACCACCACCTGACCATAATTTTTATTTTTATTTTTTTAAAAGATTTTATTTAACAACATTATGCTTCCATGTATATCTGCACACCAGAAGAGGGCACCAGATCTCATAGAGGATGGCACCATGTGGTTGCTGGGAATTGAACTCAGGACCTTTGGAAAAGCAGTCGGTGCTCTTAACCTTTGAGCCATCTCTCCAGCCCCTAACCAAAATTTTTAAGTTACATTTTTATTTATCTTTTGTGCATTTGTGTACAAATGCCCATATGCCAAGGCATTTTATGGAGGACAAAGGACAATTTATAGGACTTATCACTTATCTTTCCAGCACGGCTGGTGTATGTGTATACGTGTATGTGTGTGCACATACATGCATGAGCCTGTGTTTGTAAACCAAGGATCAACCTTGGGTGGGTATTTTTGTTCAGAGGTCAATGACCTTTTTTTAAAAAAAAAAACAAAAAAAACCCAAAAAAACCAAAACAAAACATTTTTTGATACTTCATCTTATGTGTTAGTATGATGTGTTAGTATTATTACCTAAAATTATGTAAAATGTGTGTGTGTGCTGGAGCCTGAGGAAGATTGAAGAGTGTGTTTGGTCCCTGGAACTAGAGTTACAGGTGGTTATAAGCTGCCATATGGCTGCTGGTCAGTGAATTTGGATCCTCTATAAGAACAGTTTTAAATACTGTTTTGTTTATAATTTTTTTTATTTCTTGTGCATTGGTGTTTGGTCTCCATGTATGTCTGTGTGATGGTGTCGTATACTATGGCAGCTGTCAGCTGCCATGTGGGTGCGTGAAATTAAACCTGAGTCATCTCTTCAGTCTCGGTTCAGCACTCTTGACCCTCTCCACTCTCTGTTATCCTCTGCTAGAACCCTATGTCCTTCCAAGATCTCAACTTACTAGGCAGCAAGCTCCAGTGATCCCCCTGCCTCTAACTTTTCCAGTGGTTGGATTATAGGTGTGCCAAAATGCCCAAGGTCTCACTGTCTACCTCAGCCTTGTCTGGAATTTGCTATGTAGTACACAAGGCTGTCCTTGAATTCAGAGATTCATTTCCCTCTGCCTTCTAAGCATTGGGATATATATACAAGTGCTAGGAAACAAATCCAGATGTTTATTGTTTATGGGGCAAGCATTTTACCAAATGAATGATCTTCCCAGCCTTCACTTACTCTTCTTCTTTGACTGTCCAGGAGCTGGGGAGGACTGCGTAGCAGAGGTACTTGGCTGGTCTTCCTCCTCTTTTGTTTCAGGTTTTAACTCAGTGCCTCTGTCCTCTGTTTCTGTAGGTTCCACTTTAACATCTTCAGCTTTAGCCTAAAATATAAGACAGGAATTTTAAAAAATTCAAAGACTTACACCTGGGAACAAGACCATTATCACCTTATTTACGCTCCATTATGGACATACATGAATTTCCTTTTATAGCAGAACCTAATTGCTCTAGTCTCACCTCCTGAGTATCTTCAGGTTGAGCATCTGCTAGTTCAGGTTGATCCACCTCCATTTTAACCTCCATTTTTACTTCCTGTGAAGGTTGCTTCTCGGGAATGGTCTGAGAATTCACTTCTGTGCTACTAGTAGATGGAGGGTTTGATACCTGGCCTTCAATGCTTACAGTTGGCTGAGAAAGCTGGAGAGAAAAAGGTAAAGCATACACATACACAAAAGCTTGCCAATCATGGAATCAGAATTTAAATTTAAATTACACAAGGCTATTTATATTTGGGGCACTCTCACTGAACCCATTTTATTATTATGTTTTCTCTCACAAAGATCATTTTAAGAATGGATGATATGGGACTTCCCAATGCTAGCTGGCTAGCTTTACTTGAAACAGTTACCAGCTTTTTTGTTATGTGTTTAGGGGTGGATGTTCTAAAGTTGACTATATCAGAGAGGCTCAGAATATTAAAAAAATGACATCAGGGACTATGTAATAGCTCATTCATAAAGGCACCTGCTATCAAGTCTGACAACCGAGTTTGATCCCTGGTATTTAAATGGCAGAAGAGAACTAACTCCTATAGTTTGTTCTCTCTCTCTCTCTCTCTCTCTCTCTCTCTCTCTCTCTCTCTCTCTCTCTCGTGTGTGTGTGTGTGTGTGTGTGTGTGTGTGTGTGTGTGTGTGTAAAATCGATGTACCCCACATAGGTCTTTACTTTCATTTTTCAGCACTGCAACTTAAGCTGTTTCACCCCTGCCCCCCTTCTTTCCTTGCTTTGTTTTTTGAGACAGGGTTTCTTTGTGTAATAACTCTGGCTGCCATGGAACTTGCTTTCTAGACCATGCTGGCCCCAAACTCAGAGATCTCACTGCCTCTGCCTCAAAATATCTTTAAACAAGTACATGTGTATGTGTTACACTAAGCATTGATAAAACTCTTATAGCTTTCAGGCCTCAGATAATCATTTGAAACAGAATGGTCAGTGAAAATTAACCAAAATCTTCTAGCTTTCTCTACCAAAGGAAGCAAAAACAGGCAACAAACACCCAAGTCTATGAATAAAACAAGCAAAGATGAAACAAAAGTGAAAGAAAAAATGGTATAGAAACATCACTGGAGCTTAACTGGTCCTATGGACACTCCAAGACACATCTGCTTACGTACTGGAGTTGAAGGCTGAGGTGGCAACAGTGGTGCTGTTGGGGTAGGAACAGGAGCTGCAGTGCTCTGCTGTGATCGAGGCTGTTGCTGGGACTGGTCAGCAGGAGCAGCAGGAATTGAAGGTTGTACTTGGGAAGGAAGATGTGTTGGTGGTGTTGGTGTCTGTCTAGATGGGGGGTGTAGAGCTTGGGGCTGTGGTCCAGGTGGTATGGCAGGAGGTGTAGGAACAGGAGCTGGAATTGCTGTTGCTGGTGGTTGCTGAGTCCCTATGCTTGGGGGAGTATGATGAGGAGTAGGGGTACGACTAGGAACAGGAGAAGGCGAATTCTGATGAGCTTGTTGAGGCAGAGTGGAACAGTGAATATGGCTCCCTTGAGACCCTGGAGGCATTATAGGAGAGTTCACTGGACAGGAAGAACTGGACATTTGTGCCTGGTAAAATGAAAAAACATACAGTATTAACAAAAGCAGGTCATGTAGTATTTAGAGCACACAGTAGTTATTAATAAATAACAGTAGCAAACTTCTTTATTTCTGAGATGAGGGTCTCACTACATAGACCTGGCTAGCCTTGATCTAACAGATATCCATCCACCTGTCTCTGTCTCCAGGAACAAAATTAAGTGTGCAGCCCTGGACACAATCATAGTTTTCAAAGAAAAAAGGAGGGTACCTTTAAAAATCATACAGGGTTAGAAATAAACTATTTTTGAACATCATTGGATGCCACACTAGTATCAGTAGGAAATAGTATTTGCCATTTAGGCCTGGAAACATGAGCACAATCCCCAGACTCTATGTAAGGGTAGAAAGAGAGAACAGCCCACATATACTGTTGTCCTGTATGTGCATATATGCACACTAAGAAATAAATTTAAATAGTAAAAACATACTTGAGAAACAGGTGCTTGACCACTGGATGGTGTCAAAGGCATGTTTGTTACATTCATTCCTTGAGATGGAAACTGAGTTTGAGAGAGGAACTGGTTCTGACTGGAAGTCTGCTGCATTCGAGGTCCATATCCCATAGGCTACAAGAAAAACCAAAAAAAAAAAAAAAAAAAAAAAAAAAAAAAAAAAACAGAGCACCAATTATTCTACTATTATAATTAGCAATTACTCTTGTCCTGCTATCCAGATGTTTGAGTATAGAAAAGGGAAAAGACAATACTTTGGGGAGGAGAAACATGAGTAGTAAATGGAAGAACCACTTAAAAGCCAAGAATAATAAACTCATAACTACCAACACATCCCTCAAGAAACAAGAGAGTAAAGAGCCAAACATATCTACAACTCTGTCAAGAAAGAAGTAATTGAATACTTTCTTCTTGCTGGAGTATGAATTACACCTGCCTCTGCCTCCCGTGTGCTGGCTTTAAAGGCATGTGCCACCAATGCCCTGCGCTCTTTGCTTTTTTTACTAGTGGGACTGTAACAGCACAAACTTAGAAAACTAAAAGGCAAAAAAAACAAAACAAAGCAAAACAAAACACCCACTCCAACTACAATAAAACACCAACAAGTAAAAAGTCACTTGAGCTTGAGTACTGACTAATGTATTATTCATGACCTGTAAATATGCTAAGAATGTTATGCTTCCTTTCAAAAACTGCCACAAATGAATCAAAACCTTTAATAAAAGGAAATATGGAGAATTAAAAAATAGAAATGTAATATAAGAAATCCACCTTCATCAATTAAAAAGGACAGGACTCCTCCTGGTTAAACATGCAGATTCATGAGATCTAACACTAATGTGAACAATTCAAAAAGATTCAAGAAACAGGCATCCATCCATCCATGCACTCACAGGTACAAGAAAAACAAGATGGAGTTGATATGGAAAGCTGGTTGAGTAATAAGAGTTTGCAGTAGTCGTGAACACCTTTAATCCCAGAACTTGGGTTGGCAGAAACAGGTGGATCTCTGAGTTTGAGGCCAGCCTGTTCTACAGAGCAAATTCCAGATAGCCAGGGAAGTTACACAGAGAAACCCTGTCTCAAAACAAACAACAAAAACCAAACACAATTGTAAAAGGAGCAACAAGACACTTAAGACTCTAGGATGCAACTGCTCCTTCATCACCCTTGTAAAGAAAGTTCTCTGCTTGGAGGAGTAAGGACCTGCAGAAAAGGATAAGAGCTGATAAACTATGAGGCTAAGGCTGGATGATGGTGGTGCACACCTTTAATCCCAACACTCGGGAGGCAGAGGCAGGCAGATCTCTTGTGAATTCAAGTCCAGCCTAGTCTACAAGAGCAAGTACCAGGACAGTCTTCAAAGGCACAGGGCCTGTCTCGAAAAACCAAACCAAACCAACCAACCAACCACCAAACAACAACAAAAAACCACTGATGACAAATATGAGACACTACCTGCTTCTGTCAGCTTTTTAGTACTTACTGCTCTTTGGTTAAAAATTTTATTGTGCATGAATGCATGTCTTCTGTGTGTGTATTCCCCATAAGTGGATGTGCCCTTTGAGGATAAAAGAAGGTATAAGATCCCCCCATAGCTGAAATTACAGGAAGATGTGGACTACCAAACATGGGTCCAGGCAAATGAAGCCAGGTCTTCTGGAGAAACCAGATGTTCTTCTCTAGTGTCATCTCAAGGCACATCCAGCTTAGTTATGTAATTTTTAAAAAATTTTGAAACTCATTTGGATATAAACCCTGAAGTGCCCAGTAGATTAAATTTACATGTTATTCATCAAGAGAATTTTTAACTATATTGGAAGCTATGACACATATGAATTCACTTTAGAATGCAGGACAGGCATAAGGCTTGGAATAAGTGTCATTATTGACTGAACTGTCTAAAAAAAATTATTTCATGATAGATAAATTGCATTTATGTATGTGTGTATTTATGTGCAACAAGAAACATGAAATCAGAGAACAATTTGGAGATGGGGATTAGTTCTCGTTTTACCCTGTGGTCCTAGAGGTTGAACTTAGGTTCCCTGGAATCAAGAAAATTTATCAACTGGGCAGGCACTACATATTTCTGTGTAGCCTGGAATCCTGCTCCCTCTTCAGACCAAGCTGGCCTCAAACTCAGAAATCCACTTGTCTCTGTCTCCGAAGTGCCGGGACTAGGCAGGTGCCACCAAACCCAGATTTCCATATGCACATTTTTAAAAACCAATGTGCCATTTAAAAAATGCAATATATTGCATTTCTATCAGTATTTTTTTCATTTGTTGGTTGTTTGGTTTGTTTTCTGGAGACATGCTTTCTCTGTGTAGCCCTGGATAGACTGGAACTCTGCCCACCTCTGCCTCCTACAGGGATTAAAGGAGAACTCCACCAACTGCAGGATTAACTCCACAATTGCAATTTCCTTTTTAATTTTTTAAAATTTGAGTGAGTCTGCATGTAGATGGACACTGATTAGGCCCTGTGTTAATATGAATGAGAAACTTCTCCCATATGCGTAGGCATTTGAACATTTGGTCTCAAGCTAGTGGCACTATTGGGGGAGAATATGAAATATTCAGCAGGGAAAGCCTTCCTGAAGAAAGTATGACAGTAGGTGTGGTTTGAGTTTATAGCCTTATTAATCACCTTTCAGGTTGACTACTCTGCTCCATGTTTATGGCTCAAATGCAATCTCTCAGATTTCGGCTATTGCCACACCCTTTCATGACAGTATGGCTGTCTAGGCCCCAGAACCATAATCCATATTAAAACTATTCCATAAGGCACTTTTTGTCATCATATTTTATCATAGCAGCAGGAAGGTACCTTTCACTTTATCTTTCTTAAAAAAAAAAAAAAGTTGTGTTGTATATTAATTTCTGCCATTCCATTTCTTTCAAAATTTGCATTTAGCCCACTGTGACAGCACACACCTTTAACCCTAGCATTCTGGAAGTAGGAAGAGAGAGGAGAGGTGGATTTCTGAGTCTGAAGTCAGGCTTTTCTAAAGAGTTCTAGGACAGTCAGGGCTACATAGTGAAATTCTGTGTCAAAAACAGACAAAAAAACCCTTAACAAAGATCGAGGTCTGTTTGTGGTGTTTAGGTGTGAACCCATTATTGCAACTGCTAAACAAGTACTCTATCACTGAGCTATGTATTTAGTCATAACTATCTCATATAAAGGCCAAATACAACAAAACTGTAGCATCAAAAAGGTCTCAGGCTCAAGTAAATAAAGGCACTGGTCACCAAGCCTGACAGTGTTGACTTTCATCCCTAAACACACATGGGAGGACAGAGCTGATTCCTGTAAGTTGTACTTACTCAGACTTCTGCATCAACATTGCAAAGACATGTAATTTATTCACAGAAAAAAGGTGTTCTTCTGGATGTTGGTGGTGCACGCCTTTAATTGCAGCAATTGGGAGGTAGAGACAGGAGGATCTCTGTGAGTTCGAGGCCAGCCTGGTCTACAGAGCAAGTACCACGATAGGCTCCAAAGCTACACAGAGAAACCTTGTCTTGAAAAAACCAAACCAAACCAAACAAACAAACAAAAAAAGTATCTGCTGAGACAGATATGAACGTGTTTTTTTGTTTTGATTTTTTAAGTAGTAACAAAGAAAAAGATCTTTTTAAACAGTGTACAGGTAAAACCAACCGGATTTAGTGCCCCAGACTGTGCCAACTGTCCATGGTGCTGAAGAGGAGAGGGTTGCCGGGGTCCAATAGGGGGCTGAGGCATATTCATCTGCCCAAACTGATTCAAACCTGTGAATACATGCAAAATATTACATTACTCTTGTTGAATTTAATAAGAAGGCATAAGTTTTAATATATGATTCTTCTCATTTGCCCAGGAACAACAGAGTAATATTGTTTTAGTCACAACAGCCAAGCAAGGGCATTATTTAAGTGCATGTATGTCTGTCTATAACTCCAGTTTACAGTGGGAGCTGTCATATGAGTGATGGGAACTGAACCACTGTTCGCAGAAACAGCAGCCAGCATACTTATCTGCTGTGCTCTCTCTCTGGTCTGGACCAATGGCATTATTATTAATAGTTACTCAATTAAAATTTAGAACATAGTAAATTACTAGATTGACATTTTAAATTTTTGAAATAGTTTCACTCTGTAGTGCTGGCTAGCCTGGAACTCAGGCTTGAATTCACAGTCATGTCTACCGGCCACTGTCTCCCAAAAGTTCAAACCCAGCCAATAAATTGGTTATTATTATTGATATTTTTTGAGACACGGTATTCACTATGTAGGTCCAGCTAGCCTGGAATTCATCATGTAGAACAGGCAGGCTTTGAACTCACAAGAGTTCTATCAACTTGCCTGTGACTATATAGGGCTGGGATTAAAGGTGAGCACTACCATGCCTGGCAATTAGTTTTAAATGGATGCTCATTTACTATGATCTACTCCTTGATCTGTCAGTCAACCTGGTCTTCATTTTCCCTTCTTTGATGGATTTATAATACAAGAGATTTTCAAATTTTCAAAGCCAATTATGGGACTTGTTGCTGAAATCAGGAATTAAGATGGCAAGAGTCATTCTGTTATATACCATGGACTCTTACAATTAACCATGTATTTTTTTTTTTTCAAAATTTACCAGGTTGGGGAGTTATCCGAGGCATCATCTGGTTTGGCACACTGCCACGGATCATAGCTGGATCAGGTAGAGGACCATCTAGAGTGGAAGTTAGAAAAAGTTAGTATTCTTTGTTTCTTGAGAACAACAAAATCCCATCAAGTAATACTAGCTTAGAGAAACTCTAACCTCAATCTCAAAGACCTGGCAACCTGAGTCTGATACCCAGGATCTACAGGGTGCAAGTGCATACCTTTAGTCCTAGCACTTGGGAGGCAGAGGCAATCAGATCTCTGAGCTCAAGGTCAGCCTGGTCTACAATGTGAGACCTCCATGTGGTTGTCTGAATGAAAACAGCCCTATACTACAGGTTCATATGTGAATGCTTTGGCCTCCAGAAGAGGAACTATTTCTGGGAAGGAGTAGGAAGTATGGCCTTGTTGGAGTGAGCATGGTCTCGTTGAAGACTATGTCACTATGGTTAAGCTTTGGGGCTTCAAAAACACATACCACAGCTAGTTTCCTCTCCCCTCTTTCTGCCTGTGGATCAGAATGTAAAGCTCTCATGTACTGCTTGCTCCAGTACCACAGGTTTGCTTCGCACCATGATGAACATGGCAAACCCTCTAAAACTGGTTATGACGTCTCTTCACAGTGACAGAACACTAAGACACCTTTTATCAAAACAACAAAACTTTTTTTGTTGTTATATTAGAATGTAGGTTTCTAGTGAACCCTGAGCCTAGTTGGTCTATCAACATCTACTGGGCCCTGTCATATATACAAAGGTGGATGATAGAGCCATTTCCTAGGTGTTACAATTTCAAAAGCTCTCCTGGGTAGTGAAAATAGTGATAGATTTTCATAAGTAATCATACTTAGAATCCTTATATTATTCCAATAGTTTTTGAAAGTGGATGTATTATTTTCTTTATATTAAATATAATAAAAAAGCACTTACTAGTAGTCATCCCTGGTTGTTGCTGTCCCATGTTAGGTCCAGTATTCATAGAAACTGGAACCATGCCAGGAGCATTTGGTATCATGTTTTGTTTCTGTAGTCTAGTCCTCCGTTTTTCTTCTAGCTCTTTCTGGATTTTATAGATCTTCTCAGCTAGGAGGTGGTAGTATTCCGCCTTGAAATAAAATTTAAGAAGAAAAGAGGAGAAAACAGGAGTTGAGTAATAGAAAAACTGAACTAAGGTAAAATATTGGTTTCATTTAAATAGCAGACAAGAACTAAAGCTGGCTGTACAGGGAAAGGCAGACAAACCTCTGAGTTTGAGGCCAGATTGCTCTACAAAGTGAGTTGCAGGACAGCCAGGGCTACACAGAGAAATACAGTCTGGAAAAAAACCCAAAAAACAAAAACAAAAAACAAAAATAGGCAGAAAATTATAAAGACTCTGATATATCTAACTCATTAATAAATGAGCTCATACTTATAATGATACATGACTAGTAATTTTACTATGAAGTTACAAAATAAAATGTAACTTCTATATACACATTTACAAAACACAGACTGGCTATTTATAGGGTACAGAAAGAATGGCCTATCATTTTACTTTTTAAAAAAAATGTTCATTGGTGGTATTTTGCCTGCATGTATGTCTGTGTGAGGGTATCAGAACCCCAAGAAGTAGAGTTCCAAAGTGGTGTGAGCTGCCATGTGGGTGCCAAAGAACTCTTGAGAAACTCTGCAGTGCACGTGTGTGCTTATGTGTGTAAGAAACAAAGAAATATAAAAAAGGGTAAGATTACCGCTTAAAGACATTGCTTTGCTGGAAAATTTTATTTGTAACACATGGAATCCTAGCACCTGAGAAATAGAGACAGGAGGATTAAGAATTCAAGTCCAGCCTCCATTAAGTTTGAGAACAGAAAATTTTACACGTGACTTGCCTCAAACAAAACGAACTGCTTTGTTATTTTGACTGTTTAGTACTAGGAAGATGGAAGAGTAAAGTTGAAGAGACTCCTCCTAAGAAAACCACAATGGGGGAGGGAGGAGGTGAGGGAGAGGAAAAAGGGATTGAAGCAAGCTTGTTCCTAATTTGAACTAATAAAAAAAATTAAAAAAAAAAAACAACACAATTGTTTGTCATATTACAGAAGACAAGAAATTTTAATGTGTGTGTGTGTGTGTGTTTTTTTTAGAGATTCTCCCCTTGTGGCCTCAAACTCATACAGATCTGCATGCCTCTGCCTCCAGAGTACTGGGACTAAAAGTATGTGCCACACTACCTTACCAAGACAGGTAAATCTAAAAATCAACTGTTGTATAATGATTTTAAGATGTGTTACATTTGTTTATGCTATGAAAAGTATGTTTAATGATACAAAGATGTGTTGCATTCTTTTATGTTGCATTTGTTTAACTCTGTAAACTGTGCTACTTTGCCTGTCTAAAACAGCCAATAGCAACGCAGGAAAAAGGGCAGGGATGGACTGGCAGGCACAAAGAACAAACAGGAGGATATTATCTGGAAGATCAAGAATCAAGAAAGAGGAGAGGAAGACTCCAGGGTTAGCCATCCAACTAACAGCAAGCCACGGAGTAAGAAGTAAAGAAAGGTATACAGAAAAAGAGAAAGATAAAAGCCCACTGGCAAAAGATAGATGGGATAATTTAAGTTAAGAAAAGCTGGCTGAAAATTAGCCAAGTTAAGGCCTGATTCTTAAGAACAAGTCTCTGTGCATGATTTATTTTGGGAACTGAGTGGGTGGTTCCCCAGAGAGTCAACAAAGAGCAAAAAGCAACTAACCATAATCAATAGACCCACTTCAGAAAAAAGAAAAACAAACAAACGAACAAACAAAAACAACTTCTTACTCACTCTATTGTTTGCTGATTCATACATGTCCCCTTCTACTTTACGAGCATATGCAACAAGGTTTTCCATCCGTCGGTCTTTTAAAGCAGCTGGATCCGGAGTGGGAAATATGGCTTGAACACTGGAGCATAAAACAGTACCACTGTAGTAACATGTCAGCTTTCCATACAATGACCAGAGAAACACACAATAATATGAATACTGTTTTCCCTCATCAGTGTTAACATGGGTCATTCACAAAACATAAAATTCCTTTTTTGAAGTTATTAATTTCATTAAGCCTCAACTCTTTCATTTAGGTGTTTGACCTGTATGTATGTCTGCATCATGAGTGTGCAGTGCCCACAGAGGCCAGAAAATGGGATCATATACTCTAGGACTGGAGTTACAGACAGGTGTAACCTGCCATGTCGGTGTACTAGTTTGGACTTGGGTCCTTGGCACAGCAGCCAGTGCCCTTAAAGTCACCTCACCTCTCCAAACTCTAAAAAAACCTATTATTTTGCAACACGTCTGCTAGTTTTACTCTTCTCTAGTGGTGCACCTATTTTTGATGTTTTCCTATGGTGATATCTTGCTTGTACAAATAAAGTCTGTCTGGGGGTCGGAGAATGGAGTTGGCTACTAGCTAACCATGGAGGTCTGTACAGAGAGACAGACAGGAAGTGAGGTAGCTGGGCAGAAACAGGATATAAGCAGAAGAAACAGGAATTGCTCTCTTTTCTTTTGAGGTGCTAAGGAAGTAAGGTGTGCTGTGGCTTGTTCTTTCTCTCTGATTGCTTAGTATTTCCCTCTTTATCTGACTCCAGCTTTTTTATTATCTAGAGCAATCAAGAACTCTATTTATTTTTTATTTTTTTTTTTTTTTGTAGGCAGGGATTCTCTGTGTAACACTGGCTTGTCCTGGACCTCAATCTGTAGACCAGGCTACCCTCGAACTCACAGAGATCTGCCTGCCTCTGACTCCCCAGTGTTGGAATTAAACAACTAACTGTGCCACCAAACCTATTGACTATTTTTATTAAAGGAAGATTGTCGCTACAATAAAAAAAGAACATAAACTTAAAATTTTTATTAAAAAAGGGTTTTTGTAATCATGAAAAGTAACAAAATACTTTTTGGGGGGCTAGAGTGACTACTTAGTGATATTTTCTGGGGAGGGGGGTTGAGTCAGGGTTTCTCTGTGGCTTTGGAGGCTGTCCTGGAACTAGCTCTTGTACTCCAGGCTGGCCTATGAACAAACAGAGATCCACCTGCCCCTGCTGGGATTAAAGGTGTGCACCACCAACGACCAGCTTTCAAACCAGGGTTTTATGCACCCTGAGCAAGTACTCTGACAACAATGCCAAAACCAAAACTCAAAGATTTTTATTCACATTGTTTATTGTTTGTGTGCGCAAGGCACAGCATTGGTATGAATGCTAGAGCACATCTTCAGGAGCCAGTTTTCCGTTTCCACCACATGAGTCCATGGGTAGACTTGATAGCAAGAGCCTTTAGTCACTGAGCCCCAAACAACTAAAAATCATTTAATATTTCCTAAAACTAGGAATAACTTATATTTTAACAATGAAAAAGTTGTAAAATAACATTAAAAAAGATGTGTAAGCAGAAAGCAGAAGCTGGGTGTTGGAGGTGCACACCTTTAATCCCAGCACTTAGGAGGCAGAAGCAGGCAGATCCCTCTGAGTTCCAGGCCAGGCAGGTCTACAGAGTGAGTTCCAGGATAGCCAGGACTACATAGACAGAAACCCTGTCTTGAAACCAAACCAAACCAAACCAGAAACAAAACAAACAAACAAACAAAAAAGCACAGAGTGAAATATAAGAAGCCAGGCATGGTGACATATGTATACAACAATCCTAAGTCCCTGGGAGGTGGAGGAAAGACGATCAAGAATTCAAGGTTAGCTTGGGCTATATCGAAAACCTCTCTTGCCGCCCCCACCCCTGAGCCCCAGCAAAAGACACAAAAAGTAAATTGTCAGGCTGGAGAGATGGCTCAATGGTTAAGAGCACTGACTGGGTTCAATTCCCAGCACCCATATGGCAGTTAACAACTGTCTCTAACTCCAAAATCTGACACCTTCACTCAAATCTATGTGTAGGAAAAATCCAATGCAAAAAATAAAAGTATATTATTTGAAAAAAAAAAAGGGGTAAACTGTGAAAATATCAACAGCCTAGCTATACACAGTAATAATGTTTTTGTTGGTAACATGCCCAGCATTTTGGAAACACTATTGACACAATAACTCTTAAGATTGCCATCATCTTACTTACAGTTTATGAACAAGGTGGTTTCGAAGATCCTGAGTAATATCTTCATGCCATTGCTTCCGAATTCCAGTACTAGATGGCTGAGCTGCTGTTGGCAAAGGACCCAGAGAGGCCACACTGGCGTTTTCATTCATCATTGGGCTTTAAAAATGAATGATAAAAAGTGTTACATTTCCTTATGCAGGATGAGGATGAACTCTTGTATTTGAAAAGCCAAGCCCTGTCACCAGGCTATATTGCCATGTGGACACACTTTATCCCACACCAAGGCCCTTGAGCAATGGCTTAAAATAACATTAAAAAGAAACATTCTTTGAAAACTTCAAACACCTGCACAATATATTCTGATGGCATCCAGCACTGAAGAATGGGATGGAGCTGCCACATAGCAAATTCCTATTTCTTTTGGAGGGGTATAGATTAACCCAAGTAAGTGATACAAATGTCAAATAAGGTTACGAAGAGACATGCTGCTCCGTTCCTTCTTAAAATCTATCTGAAAAATCAAGGAAACTAAATAAACACTCAGGAATTCTTAAGTATTTGAAGGTACATGACACAAACTTACTTTTGAGAATTTATGGCTGAATGCAACATGGAGTCAGAAAGAAGATTCGGTGTCTGAACCCCTACACCTCCATTTACACCCATAGGACTAGCACCTAAAGCAAAACAAAGTAAAGTAGAAAAATAAATAAAATAGCCACCATATACTGAATACCATAAACCAAGTGAAGAAAATTTTCAACTCATAAAAAGCAGTGCAATTAAGAACAAAAAAAAACCAATACATGAAGTAACATGACAAACCAGTAAGAAAGGAGGCACAATTGGTAGTGTTGCTACACTAGCACGAGGACGAGAGTCCAGATCTCATGCACATACATAAAACATGGATGTGATGGTGCTCAAATGTCACCCTAATACCAAAGGGGTGGTCTCAATCTAGATAACTGAGCTCCAGGCTATCCAAGAAGACACAGTTTCAAAAAAGTATTAGAGAGTAATAAAGAAAGATATAGACCTTGACTCAAAAAGGAGGAGGGGGCAAGGCATGGTGGCACACATTTTTAATCCCAGAGGTCAGCCAGGTCTAAGAGTTCTAAGACACTAAAAGCTACACAGTCAGACCCAGTCTCAAACAAAAACAAAAAAATAGTGGAAGCAGGAAAATAAGGCTCAGTAGTTAAAAGCACTTGCCGTTCTTGAGGATCTGGGTTCAGTTCCCAACATTCACCTAATAGCTCAAAGCCACACACAGAAATCTAATAACCTCATTTTATCTCCTTGGGCTCTACATGTGGTACACATACAGTCAAGAAGAAACTCATACATCCAGATAAATAAAACTGAGCGAAACTAAGATTGGTTAGCTTAATCTGTCAAGTGCTTGCCACATTATGATGGGAAAGGCAATAGCCCAATGCCTGGAACTGGGCTTGTTAGCAGAGCATAAAGGACATGCTGAAGGTCCCAGTGAGAAACCCTCTCTAGAAAAAACAAGGCAGAGCTAGATATATGGCTCATTCGTAAGACAAATACTGCTCCCCTGTGGGACACACCAGTCTGGTTCTTAACACCCATGTCAGATAGCTCACAACCTGTAATGTAACTCATTCTAGTTCTGACCTATTAAGAGCACCTATACTCACATGCACATATGGACAGGGGCACACACACAAACATACATGTAAATATAAATACTAAACATTAAAAAAATCTTTAAAGACAAAGCAGAGGTGGAGATCATAAGAACACTGGCTACTCTACGAGAGAACCTGGGTTTGATTGCCAGTGCCCATATGGTGGCTCGAACATCTGTAACTACAGTTACCGATTTCTGGACTCTATACAAGCAAGCAAAACATATTCTTACATAAAATACAATGAAAAAGGTAGGACTGAGAAAAGATTCAGAGGTTAAGAACACTTGCTTGGATGCCAGCATGGTGACACAAACGCCTTTAATCCCAGCACTGGGGAGGCAGAGGCAGGCGGGTCTCTGAATTTGAGGCCAGAATGGTGTAGTGAATTCCAGGACAGTTAGGGCTATGAGGAGACCTAGCTCAAAAACAAACAAAATATACAAGTAAACAACAAACAAAATGAACATTTGATGGTACGCCAGCAGAACCAAGTTTAGTTCCTGACATCCTTGTCAGAAGTCTCAAAATTGCCCAGGAGGACTTAACACGCCCTCCTGGACTCCTTCCAAGGTCAGTACAAGCATATATGCATACACAGACACATACCAGTATACAAAAGAAATTATTTGACAGGGTTTGTGTAGTCCTGGCTATCCAGGAACTAGCTCTGTGGACCAGGTTGGCATTGAACTCAGAGATCCACCTGCCTCTGTTTCAAGTGTTGGGATTAATGGCATGCAACATTACACCAAGCAAAAAAATTGTAACTTTTTAAAAACAAGATTGCCTTAGCCAGGTGTAGTGCTGCACACCTTTAATGCCAGCACTTAGGAGGCAGAGGCAGAAGGATCTTTGAGTTTGAGACCAGCATGATCTTTATAACAAGTTCCAGGACAACTAGAAAATTCAGAGATCCTGTCCCCAAAACCAAATAATAGCAACAAAAGCAACCAAATAAAACCAAAACAAGAACAGATAGGGGTGACCAATGAGATGACTCACTGAGTAAAGGTCCATGAGACACAAGGGATCTTATTTCTGGAAATTTAAACTCAAGTGTGAAAAGGGAAAAAGTGATAAAAAATATCAGCACTGGTTATAACTGCTTTCAGCACATGAATATTAAAGATGTCCTTTATGCTATAATTTAAAATTATCTTAATTCTAAATATCATTTAGTAAAAAAACAAAAGAGGGGAGACAGTAGAGGTAGGGAGGGAGAGGAGAGAGAGGGAACATGCCATTATCAAGGTTATTCTTGAATTACACACACTATTTATACATTTAATCTTAACACCACTAGACTAGAAAAGGAACTTACTCATGTTGTTCATGGGTCGCATGCCTTGGGGAGACTGCCCAGACTGCTGGTTTTGTTGATTCTTTGCTTGTACCTGGGGTTGTGGTGGAATCTGGTTTACTTGATAGGGTAGTCCAAGTGCAGCATAGGCTCGCTCTATAGAGCTGGGGTCAATTTGACTAACAGTGCTTAAGCTAGGGGCAGACTGTTGACCCACTCCTAGTGAGCTAGGGTTTCCAAGCCCAACGGGTGCTCCAGTCAGAATTGCTAGAGAAGACAAAGGACACAGTATCAGAATACTAGAATTGATAAGAAAAAGAGACTAAAGGGCTTAATGAAATGTTTTACAGTTTCAATTACTGAAGCGTCAGTATTATGTGTCTCCAATTAGTTTTTGAAAACTTTTCTAGATACATGCTGTATATGTACTTCCAAATTTACCTCTTAATACTAAATATTTTGTGGAAGAAAGATGTGGTAGCTGTACTTTTTTTTTTAAAAAAAAAGATTTTATTTATTATGTATACAACATTCTACTTCCATATATATCTGCACACCAGATCTCATAACAAGATGGTTGTGAGCCACCATGTGGTTGCTGGGAATTGAACTCAGGACCTCTGGAAGAGCAGCCAGTGCTCTTAACCTCCAGCCCTGGTAGCTGTACTTTTTTAATGTAGTATTTTACTTATTACTTTTCTCTGAGAACAATCTCATCTTCACCTGATGATTCTTTTATTTATTTTATAAAATAAAAATTCACATTGACACATAACCACACCCCCCAAAAACAAGAGTTTTAAAAAGTCCAGGGAGTAGTGGTGCATGCCTTTTATCCCAGTGCTTGGGAAACAGGCAGGCAAGGCAGGTCTCTATGAGTTCCAGGCCAGCCATCTACAAAATAAGTTCCAGGACAGCCAGGACTGTTACATAGAGAAAAAAAAACGATCTTGGAAAAAAAAAAAAAAGAACAAGAACAAGAACAACAAAAAAAAACCCAACAAACCCAAACAAACAAAAATATTCAATTTTATTGTTTAAATTCAAATGATCTACTTGGCTGCAAGTGGGTAAGAATAAGCTGTTGAATGCCAAAACAATGACTCTTCAACTTCAAAAATTTTCAAGTAAAGAACAAGTTGTACATGATGGTGCACAGTAATCCTAATACTCAGGAAGCTGAGGCAAAAAAGACAAAAGTTCAAGGCCAGCCTGGACTACATAGTAAGATACAATCTGAAGGCTGGGGGGAGGTATACATTCACCTGCTGTTTTCAAAGGTAAGAGATGCTGAGTCCTTCAGTATGGCATGACAGGACCAGTTTGTTCACCAGAGTCTCACATAGTCAAGCAATACTCTAAACTCTATCAAATGGCACTAATATGTTTCTCAAACTTGGGTATCAATCAGCAAAATGTAATCACTTACACTGTTGGTTTCGCTTATCCCCAGCATTTTTGAGAGGAAGACACACAGGACAATCATGCCTTGTACAATTCTTCCAGTGTGAAATGATTTGTCGAGAAGATGCACAATGTGCCACTAAAACAAAACAGTAATTTTAAGTTTTCTTTACAGGAATAACAGCCAACTTAATAAGTGCCCCAGATGTGGTACCTCTTTAAGAAGTGATATCCCAAGCTATAGTGTAAAAAACATATACCTATAAAACAGTGATGGCACACATAAAACTATTCAATTGGGTAAAACTGTATTGTGTTGGGTCACAGCCCACCTGGTTGTGACTAAGCCTTCAATAGTACTATCTGAGCAGTGCTATGTTGGAACAAATCAACCACCAAATATCATAAAATAGAAGGCTTTACAATGTCTCATCCTACCACATACCCCTCACTTAAAATATTTTGTTGTTGTTGTTATAAAGCAGCTATCTTCATAATTTCCCAAAGAGAATACAACCAAGATTCTTTTATTAAAGTGAGTAAATAGTATTATTTCATCCAGACAACAGCTTTTTAAAGGTATTATGACAGGCAAATGAGGAATGTCCAAGTTGTGAAGATAGCTCAGTGAGTCAAGATCTTGCTGTGCAATCATGAGGACTAGAGTTCAAACCCCTCGTACCCAAAAACTGTCAGTCATATTAATCTCAATGCTTTGAGAGCTGGTGACAATGAATCTCCAGAACAAACCAGCTGATAGCTAGATCAGCCTAATAAGTGACTTCGCTGATAGCTAGATCAGCCTAATAAGTGACTTCTGGCAAATTTAGCAGTAGAGAAATGGCTCAGCAATAGAGTGCTTGTCTAGTATGTACAAGCCTTAGGTTTCAATCTCCAGGAACAGCACAAACAAGCAAATATACACCAAAAAGATGTGATTTCATTGGTCAGGAATGTACCTGGAGTATGAAGTTTCTTTGTTTATAAAGAGGAGTGGAAGCAAATTTATGTATTTGATGTAAGAACATGAGCATGTCCATAATAATGTCATCACCATAACCAAAGTACTAAATAAACAATCACTCCAAAGGCTACTTACCTTGACAGGACTTGCCTGACTGGCAGTGTGTCATGTGGTTTAGAACATTTTTCATGGTTCGACAGTGGGGAAGATTGCATTGCCTCACTTCCCCATTAGCCTGCTCCCGGCGCTGGCACTTGTGAGCATGTAAAAGGAGAACAAGCTGCTGCTGGATGAGCTTGCGCTTCTCTGGATCAGCTGTGTGTGCTCCAGAACCCATCCCAGGGGCGACTGAAGTCACCAGGCCTGGCTGCTGGACAGATGGGGTAGGCTGCTGGCCCTAAAAGATGTGACAAAGATTTGTGTGCTGCCTTTTAATAAGGACTAGATATTTCCTTTTTTTTTAGATTTATTTATTTATTATGTATACAGAGTTCTGCCTGCATGTATCCCTGCAGTGCAGAAGAGGGAACCAGACTACATTACAGATGGTTGGGAGCCACCATGTAGTTGCTGGAAACTGAACTCAGGACCTCTGGAAGAATAGGCAGTGCTCTTAATCCCTAAGCCATTTCTCCAGCCCAGGACTAGATATTTTCAAATTAAGCTCTTCTTGGCAATTTACCATATTCCAGGCTTCACTTTTTTTTTTTAATTTGGATGGAAAGAATTCAATAAACAAATGATCAGGACACTTAATGCAATAAGAAAATACAACACCTCTCAGAAATAGTCAAAGTATGTATATGTAAGACACAGAGAACTAAACAAAATGAAGAACAGGCAAACTCCACATTCTCAGTACTGGAGGCTCAGAGGGTATGATCCAGAATTCAAGGCCAGTCTTTGCTACACAGTAAGTTTGAAGTCAACCTGTTACCAGACCCTGTCTCAAAACACACACAGGGGATTGAGAGATGCTTTAAAGCACTGAGCTTGCTCTTCCAGAGACCTGAATTCAGTTCACAGCACACATGTCCAGAGTTCACAAGTACCCATTAACTCCAACTCCAAAAGATCCACGATCCTCTTTTAGTCTACTTGGGCTAAAATATAGAACACATGCATATATACACATAAACAAAAAGAATTCTTTAAAAAAAATTAAAAAGTATTGGAATTAAAGGAATGTGCCACTATGTCCAGAAAAAAAAGTTTTTATACTTCCAAAAGAAATAAACTTTTCCTGCCCAGCAGTGCTGGCACACACCTTTAATCGCAGCACTTGGGAGGCAGAGGCAGGCAGATCTCTGTGAGTTCAAGGCCAGCCTGGCCTGTATGAGCTAGTTCCAGGTCAGCTAGGTCTACACAGAGAAACCCTGTCTGGAAAAATCAAAAGGGGGGGGGGTTTGATAAATTTTTCCCAATAAGTTAGGACATGCTTATCTTTTTATACTTAAAACTTATATTTAAAAGACAGGGTTTCTCTGTAGCTTTGGAGCCTATCCTGGAACTAGCTCTTGTAGACCAGGCTGGTCTCGAACTCACAGAGATCTGCCTGCCTCTGCCTCCCAAGTGCTGCGATTAAAGGCGTGTGCCAATGCCCAGCTATATTTAAAACTTATAAAAATACAGGCAATGAACATAACAAAAAATACTTAAAAAAACATGTAAAAACTTTAGGACAACATTTAAATTTACAACTAGAAATTGAACCAAATCACAAGAGATCCACCCATCTGCCTCCAGAGATTGAAGGTGTGCTGCACCACACCTAGCATGTCCCCTAAGTGACAAGGTGTCACCTTAGCCATGGTTGGCCTGTAACTTGCTGTATAGATATGGCTGGCCTAACTTTACAGAAAGCCTTATTAGAAATTTTTAAACAGCTGACAATTGCCTACTACAGATGATGATCAATGAAGCCTAACAGTAGCCAAACATGTATTGGGTTCCATCCCAACAGAGAGAAACAGATAATTTTTGAGAGAAATTATTATTATACTAATATAAATAAAATCAGTATACGGAGTCGTTGAGAATAGAAGCATTTATAAGAGTCTTTCTCCAAGCACAGAAAGATTCTAGTTTCCCCTCCTTCAGTTATCAGTAAAGCCTGCTGATAGACCCAATGACTTCATTGCAACACACATTTGCTCTTATTCTGATTGTCTTCCTACTGATCAATACATATGCATAGGGGATAAAAAAACTCCATATGAAAATTTTGCAAAGTGAATCCATTCCAAGGCACAAGGTGCCCCCTCACATGACTAACTCAGTCATGCACCTCGGGCTCCAAGTATGTATAATACCACTGTGTTAAATGCCAGCCTACTGCTCACAAAATGGCTCGGTGGGTAATGGTAATGACCTGATTAAAGTTCAAGATTCACCTCAGGAGAAAACCAACTCCTGTAAACTGACTTCTAAAGTTCACATGTTCACTATGGCTTGTGTGCACACACCCAACCTCACACACACATAAATAAATGTGGAAAACAAAGAGCCAGGTGGAGGTGGTACACAAGTTTAATTCTAGAACTTGGGAGGTAGAAGCAGACAGATCTCTGAGTTCAAGACCAGTATGGTTTACAGAGCTAGTCCCAGGACAGCCAGGGCTACACAGATAAACCCTGTCTCCAAAATCAACAAAGAAAGAAAACAAGCTGGGCATTGGTGGTGCATGCCTTTAATTCCAGCACTCGGGAGGCAGTCAGATCTCTGTGAGTTTGAAGCCAGTCTGGTCTACAAGAGCTAGTTCCAGGACAACCTCTAAAGCTATGCAGAGAAACCCTGTCTCAGAAAACAAACAAACAAACAAAAAAAAACAAACAGAAGAAAAAGAAAAGAAAACAAAAAGAGGAAGAGTCTAAAAGTAATTTTGTACTCACCATGTTGGGCATTCCCCCACCAGGAACTGCCTTTTTGTCCATTGCAAATGGAGATAAGTTATTTGGTAATACAGTCTTGGCCTGAATTTGGAGACCAAGACCACTCGCTCCAATCTGCTGTCCAGAATTCTGAGTATATGGTGAACCATAAGGACTGGGATTGCTCATCATTCCCATCTACGTAAAATTAGAAACAAGATTTCATTTCATTGCTACTAAGACATCACCATTCTCATATAGCATGTTCTATATTACAAAATACTCTTGATTATGAAAAAAAATGCTGAAGGGCCCAACAAGATAGCTTAGCAGGTAAAGGTGTTTACTGCAAGTCTACCAACTTGAATCTGAAGCCAGGATGTGGTGAGAGCACCTTTAAACCCAACACTCTGAGCCGGGTGTTGGTGGCGCACGCCTTTAATCCCAGCACTCAGGAGGCAGCTTCAGGCATATCTCTGTGATATGCCAGCCTGGTCTACATGAGCTAGTTCCAGGATAGGCTCCAAAACAAAACAGATAAACCCTGTTCCGAAAAACTAAAAACTTAAAAGAAAAAAAAAAGAAATCCCAGCACTCTGGAGGCAGAGGCAGGCAGATCTCAGTGAGTTCAAAGCCAGCCTGGTCTACAAAGCTAGTTCCAAGATAGCTAGGACTACACAGAGAAATCCTGTTTCAAAAAACAAACAAAAGGAGAGAATTGACTCCACAGGGCTATCCTCTTACCTCTACACCTGTGCTGTGGGTATGTACCATACACACAATGGTAAACCTAAATTTAAAAACTAAAATACACCAAATAAGAAAGTGTATGTATCTCAAAGTACATTTCACAGATTAAGGTTTAAAAGACAAAAAGCTGAGCACCAGCAAGATGGAGGAGCAGGTCATCCTTAGCTATACAGAGCCAGGGCTACATAAAACTACCTCTGTAAAAAAAGGTATCTTCTGTCAGTTTATTCAAAGCCATACTACTACACATCAATTAACTGTAGAATGTTAAGCAGTTTTTAAAAAAAAAGATTTCATTTATTTATTGATTGATGCATACATAGTCTTCTGCCTGCATGCCAGCAGAGGGTACCAGATCTCATTCAAGGTAGTTGTGAGCCACTATGTGGTTGCCAGGAATTGAACTCAGGGCCTCTGGAAGAACAGTCAGTGCTCTTAACCGCTGAACCATCTCTCCAGCCCTATTAAGCAGTTTTTAAAATCACATTTTTTTTTTTAAGATTTTAGAGCCATCTCTCCAGCCCTCACATTTATTTTTGTATTTACATTTGCACATCCACACACACTTGCATGAAAGTAATTACCACAGGTTATGTACAGAAGTTAGAAAATTACTTGGAGAGTAAAGGACACCAGGCTTGGAAAGTTTTTTACACTACCAAGACATCTCACAGGCAACACTCTCACTAAAGTTGGATCCCGCTGATTAAGGCCAAGGAACCTGGTCATCACCTCTTCGTTGTTGAAATTAAAAGCCCATGCCATCATAGCCAGCTTTTCACATGTGTGCTGGGGACTAGTAAGTCCCTGGACTTGTGTGGCAGGCATTTTACCAAATAATCTTTTCCCAAAGACTAAACCCCCAAATGCATTTTCATATCAGGCTTGGTTCTGTGAGGACTATGATTACAGCCCTTAGGGGGAAGAAGCAGAATTAGCAGTTCCATGCCAGGCACATTAATTAACACTCCTATGTGACTGCCTGTTATTACCTTGCCCTCTGACCCCCCAAAACAAATAAGATCAAAGACGCAATTTTTAAATTTTTCCTTCTTTAATTAGCACCACTTAACAACCTTTTCTTTTGAGACACACTCTCACTATGTAGCCAAGGCTGGCCTTAGAAGTGTAATCATCCTGCCTCAGCCTCCCAAGAGGTGGATCATAAACACCATGTACCACCACCACATGCATCTATTTGATATGTTTGAGTGCTCTGCCTGAATGTATGTCTGTGCACCACTTGCAAGCACTGCCTTTCAAGGCCAGAAGAGGGCATCAGACTCCTTCAACTGGAGTTAGAGTTGGTCACCATATAGGTTCTTCAAATAACGTGCCTGGGTCCTCTGGAAGGAGAGCCAGTTAACTACTGAACCATTTATCAAGTCCTTACCTTATATAAGTTTTAAAGTACTAATATTTATTCTAAGATAGTTATAATGGTGTCCATGTCTATACCGAGTTACAATTTATTACTTCCCTAATTAAAATAGAAATTCATTGAGACATAGAATGAATGCCATTTAACATAGAACTTTGAATGACACAATGAAAGAAGTAACAAAATGTTTATAAAAGTTCACAAAATAGAATGCAGAAATCTGCAAGCTGCCTTGGTGTCTGTAAGTAATTATAATGCCTTTATTCATATATCTCAATACAATCAAGCTTTTCCCTTCAGAATTTCATCTTCCTCTCCTTATATTTTTTGTTTCTTGAAGCCTTTCATCCCCACCAAACAAACAGTATAAGATGGGACTGTATGTGTGTCTGGTACACTGTTATTTGATCTTGTCCAATTACCTACTCTTATACAGATAATTGACCTAACCTAAAAAAGGCAGAGAAATGATCAGTGTTGATTTCCCAGATTGAAACATTCCACCCTAAAGGGAGTTCCTCAATTAAGCTATCAACTCAAAAAAGTTTCAGGAAGGTCCTAAAACTGATCAGATTCACTAGCCCCTACCTGCCTGAGTAAGCAATAATGCTGAGTGTTCCCCACCCCCATCTCCTCAAAGGTAAAAGCTACAGACAAGACTCAAGAGGCCAGACAAGCTACCTAGAAGCAGCTGCCAGGAAAAGGTTTAGACCAGCAGAATCAATTGGAAAGGACACTGTCCAACCTGTTGAGCTGACCACAGGCTGTGTGGTGCACTCCAGGTTCACAGCTTTGTGAACTGTCTGTCACCCTTCCTAGGGTGAGCTTTGGTGATGCAGTAGTCTTTTAGCCATCTATTCCCATGTAAGTAACCCTTCACCCATATTCCTACAACTAAGACAACAAAGCTCACTGGTTCACAAAATTAGACTTTGGTAGTATTTATATTTTGGTCTGTGACTCCCAATCTGGTTAAGTATATGTGTGTGTTTTGTGTCCCCAGGGAAAGTTATGTGGCATAACCAGGAAGTTACAAGCAAAAGACACCCCCCACCCCACAAAAGCCTTTGGAGCATCATTATTCCTTTGCTAAAAACAGACTTGCACATATTAAATAACTATTAATCCATAAATTGCTGCTGAAAGTAAGAAATGTAGTAACATGCATTCACAGACACATTACAAAACAAGAAAGGGTAGAAGCAATAAAGAGCACTTGTTCTTGCAAATAACCCACATTTCTAGAACCTATACGGTAGCTCACTACCCTCTACAACTCCAGTTCCATTTGCCTGTGTGCTTGATGCTTCTGATGGCATCAAGCACACAGGCACACGAAAACAAACAAACAAACAAACAAACAAACAAAAGCACTCTACCAGGCAAGCTCAAGCTTGTAATCTCAGTATTCAGGAGGCTGGGACAAGGGGACCGAATTTGGTAACTCTTGAGGTCTGACACAAAAAATGGTCACACTTTGTGGCACATGAGTATGCCATGTATATTCAGGTCCTCCAGCAGGCCAGAGCCATCAGATTCCCTGAAGCTCTATTTATAGGTGCTTGGGAACCTCCTGACCATCATAGGTACTGGAAACCATGCTAAGGTCTCCTGTAAGATCAATACAAGCTCTTACTGTTGAACCATCAGCTCTACTCTAAAACACTCTTAATCTAAAACTTTAAAGATCAAGAACTCTTGTGCTGGAGTTATATAGCTCAGTTAATATAGTTCTTGCTTACCATGCACAAATCCCTGGGTTTAACCCCTCTGCACCCCACAAACCATTCAGGAAGTGGCAGCAGAAAAATCAGTATTACACAGGAGCTGGAGGCCAGCCTGGCATATTGAGATCCTATCTTAAACAACAATAACTCACCAGGTAGTAATGATGCCAGTCTTTAATCCCAGAACTTGGGAGGCAGAGGCAGGCAGATCTCTGTGAGTTCAAGGCCAGCCTGGTCTATAGCATAAGCCAGAGATACACAGAAATCTTGTATCAAAACTATGTGTGTGTGTGTGTGTGTGTGTGTGTGTGTGTGTGTGTGTGTGTGTGTGTGTACACATATATTCATATACATATACTTATTTAAGGAATAAAAAGCTCAGTGAATAAAAATGATTGGCATGCAAGTCTCATAACTTGTGTTCAGATACACGAAACTCCCTTAAAACACTGATATACACTAGATTTCATAGTGCCAGAAGGTTAATACAGGGGGCTCCTAGAGAAGAAAGTCACCAATGGTCTTACCAAGGTGTTGCAAGCTAAAACACACATCTTCACAGGTAAGATGTACTCAGTGGTGCAACAGTATCCTTACTATTACATGGGTAAACCACAGGTTTCTGACTGGATTTCAGTCCTGTTCAGAGGAGGAAATTCATGCCTCATACTGTAGAAGAAGTCCATAGCTATTTGCTAACTAAGTGAATATGATGCCAAAGTACCTTCTTAGTATTTCCGTTTATACACACTAGTGCTGCTGTTAGCCTTAGTCCTTGGTTAGAGAAGTTTCTTTATGCACTGAGCAATGGTTAATGCAGAATCACATTAATCACAACTGGTCAAGGTGCTTTAGATTAAGTGACTGCTGAGTGTTCAGTGACAAATGGAATAATTGTATCACCCCCAGGCTCAAGGTACATGAAGAAGGACCATGTAAAATGCTAGACACCATATGACTGCTACAATAATGAATTCACAGCAAACGTGATTACTTGAACACAGTCTGCACAAGAGTCAGTAAAATGGTTCAGTGGGTAAAAGAGAGTGTGTGTAAAAGAGAGTTCAACTAAAATCCACTAAAGGTGAAAAGGAGAGAATAAAAAATCAATTGTTGGGATCTCCATATATACCAGCTGTAGGTTACAATGCACACCCACATTTTAAAATGAAAGGGTGGAAAGGACCACAAGGTAGAGGGAAGCCTGTACAAGATGGAGCCCATTAACATCTCATCATGGATAGGGGAGAAATTCATTACCAGTAGCTAACAGTTGCTAGGGAAGGAGAATTCATTTATTCCAGAGATACGCACTGGACTTTGTTGCCCATACTCCAGTAACAGCATGCTCATGCATATGCAATCCTAACTCAATGGGTCACAAGCAAAAATAGTAGACACAAAAAGCTGGGTATAGTAGCCTATGCTCTTAATCCCAGCATTACAGAGGCAGGCAGATCTGAGAGCAAGACCAACCTGATCTATACAGTGAATTCCAGGCCAGCCAAGGATACACAGCAAGACACTGTTAAAAAACTCAAACAAAGCCCAACATTTGGTTATTAAACAACTTAGAGTGCTACTTAAAATTTCATAGGTTTCTTTTTTTAAATCCTCAATATCATCAACAATGCATAATGTTTAAAGTGAAAGATACTTACTCTCACTCATCTTTCCCATCCCCCTAAATGCCAAATAAAAAATTTAAGATGGGGGAAGAGGAGCTAATTAAACCATAGATGGTGGACCATGGAGTCAGAGGAAGGAGAACCACAGGGGTCTGCCTGGTCTATATTGTGAGTTATAGCCAATTAGAGTATATAGCAAGACCTTATCTTCTACTTTTTTTTTTTGAGGAGATTTTTATTTATGGATATGTTATGTGCCTGATGAGGTTTTGTGCACAATGTATATATGTGCATGTACCTGCAGAGACCAGAGAGAGTTGAATCCCTGGAAATGAAGTTACATATAGTTGTGAGCCACTTGTTATGGGTGCTAGGAACTGAACTCTGGTGTTCTACAAGAACAGCCTATGATCCACTAGTCTTCCTAATGGCATGCATGCAGGTGAGCCTCTAAGAAGAACAAATAAATTCTTAACCTAAATAATGTTAATATCTACTATCTTTTTTTTTTTTCTTTAAGACAGGGTTTCTCTATGTAGCGGCCCTGGCTCTCCTGAGATCTCACTGAGATCTGCCTGCCTCTGCCTCCCAAGTGCTGAGATTAAAGGTGTGTGCCACCATCGCCTGGCTTCAATATCTACTATCTTTAAATTGTAATTTTATAAGGAAGCTACAAAGATAATGTGGATTCTAAAATGAGTTGAAAAATATTACAACAGTTAGGCCAGAAAGATTAGGAATTATAGGCGATCATTTTGGAACAATCAAGAAAGTACAGGATACCAGTCAAGTGTAAAATAACGTATTTTCTATAAATGTAGTAAAAGAGCTTAAGACTTTTACCAACACATTAGATCCTTGGCACATAAACACAAGAATAAATGAATAAATTCAAGCTTTTCCCGTTATTACAAAAATAGCCAAATGGATACTTTGAACAGAAAAACAGAACTCACCTTAAGGGGCTGGGGGCCTCTCAATCCTGTTTGTCCTCCCATCTGAGGAGAGCCCTGTTGTAGTGGCTCAGTCAATAAATTGCCAGCATTGCCCATGCCTGGGTTGGGGTACTGCATATTTGGCCGTCCCCGTCCTGCTCCAATTGAACCATTCATGACTTGATTGGGCATTATCCCTTGTCCATTTCCTGCAGCCAACATTCCAGGATTCATGCCAGCATTCATCCCTGTGTTCATTCCCATGGCAGGCTGACTCACCGGACTGTTCATCATACCTGTTGTGGACTGTGTAGGACCCTGATTTGGTCCACTACTGCCCATCCCCATGTTGGGAGAAGTCAAGCCTGTCTGTGCCATTGGGCTTTTGACCATGCTATTTATCAAACCTAATCCGGGGCTGTTTTGCTGGGCCTGGCTGGCCATAACTTGGCTTGGGCCACCAACCCCCATATTGAGGTTAGGAGAACTACCAGACCGTAGCAATTCTGACAACTGTTTATGTTTAGAGGCTGCATCTTGCACTATGCCAAGACTTGTCTGAAGCTGACTAATATCGCCACCATTGGTTAGTCCCAATTCTGTAGAGTTGATTAATTCATCTGGTAAGTCATGTTCCAGGTCAAACAGCGAACCAAAATCTAAAAGCAAATAGAAAAGATAAAGGTTAAGTTTGACACAACCCAGCCAGGCGTTGGTGGTGCACACCTTTAATCCCAGAACTGGGAGGCAGAGACAGGTGGATCTCTGTGAGTTCAAGCACAGCCTGATCTACAAGAGCTAGTTCCAGAACAGCCTCCAAAGCCAAAGAAACCCTGTCTTGGAAAACCAAAACAAAAAACAAACAAAAAAAAGTTTGACACAACCCAAATCAGAAGCACATGAGACAGTTTGATTCTTAGTAAGCATAAATTAATCATATCTACACTCTCCATAGAAAACTATGTTTGTATTTCAGTTTTTCATATATATAGTATGTATTTTTTTAAAGTGCTAATTTTGGTTAGACAAACAGGTAAAAAAATGTAAGAACTGTGCCTAAAATAAGATCAATAGAAAAGAGGGCTTAATGTTGGTATAATACGTACTAAAAGAGTTGCCAAAAAGTTAGTATTAATAACCATTAAAAAGTGTGCTAGATGGGATGGACAGCTCATTGGAGAATGGCACTTATAGTCAAGCCTGGCAGCCTGAGTTCATGCCTCAGAACACACATAAATAAGAGAACAGAGTCCTGTAAGCTATCCTCTGACCTTTTTCACACCCACACTTGTGACCCACAGACATGGACAAACACACAAATTACTAAAAATGTTTTGTAAAAAAATTTGTTTTCTAATTTTTACTTCATGTGTGTGCCCTCAGAGATAAGAAGAGAACATCAGAGTCCCTGGAGATAGAATTACAAGTGATTGTAAGCTGCCTAACTTGGGTTCTGGGAATTGAACTTAGTCCTGTGGAAGGGCAGGAAGGAGGTACTCTTAACTACTAAGCCCTCTTTCCAGCACCTCCCCCCCCAAAAAAAACCCCAAACCTAAAAACTAAATTCAGTATGGTGGCTCATGTCTATAATCCTAGCACTCAAGAGACTAAGGAAGGAAGAATTTGCTTGGGGACATAGTGAATTTCAGGCCTGCCTGGATACAGAGTGAAACCTTGTCTCAAAACAAAAACCTGAAACTTTCAAATTTATACTGGGCAATTACAGTGTTCCTTAGAAGGAAAGTTAAATGCAAACTAAATACTCTTAATATATAGACAACCAATAGAAGTCTGGATGCAGTTAAATAGAATCAATTAAATGTGAGCCACAGCCACAGGCTATCTACTACTGTTTATTGCTTCTCATATCACAAGCATATTCTTCAACAGTGGAGTGAATTTGCTTACATATGACTTGTTCCTTCACAACAGTTCGCCTTAACCAAAATCTAGCCAGAAAGGAGAATAGAACAATGCCTCTGGGTACCTTTAACATACAAACAGCCAATTTCTAGCTCAGCCAAGGAGATATAAGATTTGGGCTCTTCAATATTGGAACTTTTAACATTTCACACCAGCAAATCCTTTGTTGTATTAAGGGGAAGAATGCCTTGTGGTTTTAAAATATTCAGCAGTTACTTCTCTCTGCATTTGATTGCAAAACTTAATTACCAGTTTAAAGTTTGCAAAAGCAAAACTTCAAATGCACACATACACACACCACAGTATGATTTTAGCCCATTGTTACAGCACACTCCTGTAATTCCAGACTTGGGAAGTGAGGCCAGATAAGAGTTCAAAGTGATCCTAGACTACATGAGACACTCTCAAAAACCAGTTTCCATACATCACCAACTGCAACCTGGAAAGGCCAAGTTGTTCTTTGTTGACCTGTGAATTTTAATGACCTGTTGTAAGACTGAAGTGTTTGAGTTTTCTTTCCTTTAAAAGTTTCCAGATAGTTTTCATGTGGAAAAAAAAAATAATGGGAACTGGGTATGGTGGTGCACATTTGTAATCTAGTGCACACCAGAACTTTAAAGATATACAGGAAAATTGGGGGTTCAAGGGCAGCCTGTTCTATGTGAGATCCTATCTCAAAATAAAGCACATTACTGTAGGCTAGAAAGATGACTCAGTAGTTAAGAAACAGAATTCTGATACCAGTACCCACATTGGGCAGCTCACAAATGGCCTCCTGAGGTATTTACACTCTCACAAGGATACCATACCATTCACACAAACACATAATAAAAAAATAATCTTTTGCTGGGCATTGGTGGTGCACGCCTTTAGTCCCAGCAATTGGGAGGCAGAGGCAGGTGGATCTCTGTGAGTTCGAGACCAGCCTGGTCTACAAGAGCTAGTTCCAGGACAGCCTCCAAAGCCACAGAGAAACCCTGTCTCGAAAAACCAAAAAAAAAAAAAAAAAAAATCTTTTAAAACAAAATACATTAACAGGTATTTATTTATTTTTAATTAATTAATTAATTAATTAATTACGTGTGCCGTGTTCTGCCCAGGCCAGAAGAGGGCACCAGGTGGCATTACAGATGGTTGTGAGCCACCATGTGGTTGCTGGGAATTGAACTCAGGACCTCTGGAAGAGTAGCTAGTTCTCTTAACCTCTGAGCCATTTCTCCAGCCGCATTAACAGGTATTTAATAAATAAAGATATTTGAACCTACACAATCAAAACTTAGTCCAGGGTGAGAAATGGCTAAATGGGTATTAAGATTGAAATGTGGAGTTTGGATCCCCAGAACCTGTAATTCCAGTGGGAAGGAAGCAGAGACAGAGAATACCAAAACAAAGCTGCCAAACAGATCAGATTTGGTTCTCAGTCAGATTTAAAGACCCTGCCTCAAAATAAAAATGCAGAGTGAGATCCAGATGGACCCCAGATCTCCACACACACATTTGTGTATATAACCACATGGATGCTAATATGAACACCACACACACAAACATACAAAACAAAATTAGTTCATTTCTGAAAGACAGTCACTTTAATGATCCACTTGACTTAAGTATAAGTATGTGGCTTCTTTCTCTTTGTTTTTGTTTTTTTTTGTTTTGTTTCTCTGTGTAACCACCCTGGCTGTCCTGGAACTCTCTCTAGACCAGGCTTTATGTGGCTTTTCTTTCTGGGATGTGATTTGTTTTGTCTTGTTTCATTCATTTAGGCAGTCTAGTCTAGAATTCTCTTAATCTAATGATCTTGACCGTCCAATACTCCTGTCTCCATCTCAAAAGTGTTGGGATTACAGTTGTGTGTCATCACACCTGATTTTATTTGTTTCTAGAGAATGAACTTAGGGCTTCATATGTGCTAGGCAAACAGGCTGAGCTACTGAGCACATACTGTACTCAACTGAGCTACATATTCCTAGCCCTAGAAACAAGTTTTGTTCTTTTTTAACTTTCTTTTAAAGAATCTATCAGGCCTTTTCTATCACAACAATGTAAAAACCATGCAGACGCAGGCAAGACTGTCCAGTGAGTACTGTACTATTGCTGCAGAGGATGCAAGTTTAATTCCTAACACCCAATTCAGGCAGCTCAGAACCATCTGTAACTCCAGCTCTAGGAGACTTAACGTCCTCTACTGGCCTCCAAAACCTGTACATTTAAATGCACAAACCCAAACACAAGTATACAAATTATTAAAATTAAATATTTATTTAAAAAACCAGTTTGGAACATAAATTTTGAGTGAAAGTGATCTAAAGCTACCATCCAAAGAATTGCTTAATGTACTAATACTTTTCCTTCACTACTTCCTTGTTTTTACATTATTGAGTTTTGTTTTATTTATTTTTTTGTCTGAAACAAGAGTTTTGCTGTGTAACCTCCCTGACTGTCCTGGAACTCTCTCTGTAGAGCATGCTGGTCTCCAACTCAAAAGAAATCTTCCGTCTCAACCTCCAAAGTACTGGGAGTAAAGGCATGTGACAACACCATATTAAAATTATTTTATATTTATTTTTACTTTCCACTGGAGTATCCAGGGAAAGTCTATTAGCATACTGAACATAAAGTGAAGGAACTAAAATAACCTTCAACTACTCAGACTTTACACATGTCACAAATTATAGATTAAAAAATTATAAATAAACATAGCAATAAAAATAGCAGGGGCTGTCTACCAAGATGGCCCAGCTAGTATAGTAACGTCACCTTCTGCCAATCCTGAAAATGAGTCTGATCCCCCATACCCACACGGTGGAAAGAGACCACAGTGTCACAGCACACACAAATAAACTTGGGGGTTGTTTAAAAAAATTATAGGGAGCCAGGCCTTTAATCCCAGCACTTGGGAGGCAGAGGCAGGTGGATCTCTGTAAATTAAAGACCAGCCTGATCTACAGAGCAAGTTCCAGGACATCCAGGGCTACACAGAGAAACACTGTCTCAAACACAAAAGCTGGGGTGGGTGGGTGGGTGGTGGTGGTGGTGGTGGTGGTGGTGGTGGTGGTGGTGGTGGTGGTGGTGGTGGTGGTGGAGGAAATACAGCTTAGTTGGTAGAGTGCTTGTTTAACACATTGGATGCTATGGGTGTGTCCGGTCCCGTCCCCCCCACCAAACAAAACTGGGCTTGAGGTGGAGTGTTACAGAGATGGCTCAGCAGATGAGAGTAAATACTACTCAGTAGAATTCCAGCTCAGCTCTCCCACTCATGTGTATGTGTTTAGCATAGGCCTTTAATTCCAGCTATCAGGAGGCAGAGGCAGGCAGATTTCTATGAGTTCAAGAACAACCAGGACAGATACCCTGTCTCAAAAAAAAAAAAAAAACATAAACAGGAGGTGGTGGTGCATACCTTTAATCCCAGTACTCAGGAGGCAGAGGGACAGATATACATGGGGGTAAAGCACCCATACACACAAAAGAAAAATAGGGACTGAGCTTTTTTTTTTTCCTGTTTTTTCAAGACGGGGTTTCTCTGTGGCTTTGGAGGTTGTCCTGGAACTAGCTCTTGTAGACCATGCTAGTCTCAAACTCACAGAGATCTGCCTGCCTCTGCTTCCTGGGTGCTGGGATTAAAGAAGTGTGCCACCATCACCCAGCTGGGACTGAGCTCTTTTTTTTATCAGAAGATAAAAAGCATTTTCTGCTCTTACTGAGGACCCAGGTTCAATTCAAAGAACCCACATGACAGTTCACCCTCTTCTTGCCTTCCTGAGTACCAGGCACATAAGTGGTACATACTCATACACATGAAAAATAAGTATCAGCTGAGTGGGCTAGACACAGGGCTCAGTGGTGAAGAGCACTTGTTGCTCTTGCAAAGGTCCCGAGTTCAGTTCCCAGCACTAAAGTTGGCAGCTCACAACTACCTGTAACCCCAGCTCCAGAGGATTTTACACATTCTGCTGGTTCTGCAAGTACACACACGCATGCACCCACAGATGTGCTCACATACACATTAACAAAATAGTTATGTTTTTTAGTCAACTGAATGGCATATTCACATTAAACCTAAACTGTGTGTTAATTTATCACTACACTTTTGGTTTTCAATAAACTTCAGTTTATTCAAAAGGAGTACCTACAGGACTATAGACTGATAAAATACTGTGTTATTTAACTTTTTAAATCTCATAGAGGCTCCAGAAAAAGATAGCTTAGTAGGTAAAGGCACTTGTCCCACAAGCCTGACTAATTAAATTCAAATCCTAGAACCAATAAAAAGGTAAGGGAAACAACCCCACAAAGTTCTCCTCTAACCCACACACCAAATGCATACTCAATAAAGATAAATAAAATCCCATTGTTTTTTTAAAAGCCTCCAGTCAAGCAGTGGTGACACATGCCTTTAATTCCAGCACTCAGGAGGCAGGTGGATCTCTGAGTTCCAGGCCAGCCTGTCTACAGACAGTTCCAGGACAGCTATTTTGCTATCAGGTTCTCTCCCTGCAACTGATTCTGTGTACATCACCATCAGAATAGTCTTTCACCAACTGCCTTTCTCCTCCTACATTTTTTGCTGTGACAACCAAATAAATGGCAAATTCCTTAGCATATTTGTCTTCTCATCTTCCCAATATCCTCTTCCATCTGTTTCCAGTGAAAACACCCCAAGCACACAGCGTATGTTCTAGCCACATTTGTATTTACTTTATGTGAAATATCCTTCCCCATGTCTAAGAAAAGCCAATTATTTTTAGCCCTAGCAACTTTTGTTCAAATACACATTAAATTATGTGAATTTTTCAGCAACACCTAAGACCTATGCCTGAAATATTCCTATCGGCTTACCCTTAAAGATTACCAGAGCACTGCTTGTAAGGAAACTGTGTATGTGTGTACACCACCTCATGAGATCCTACACTCAAAAGCAGAAATCACCTTGGTTTATCTTTATATCCCAAATGCCTAATCCTTGGTAAATAGTCTATGCTAACCACAAAGGAACAGAAACCAAATGAAGATAGTGTCTTAATTCAGAAGAAACTTCAAACTGTCCAAGTTTTAACTCCCCTAGCATATTTATTCACTCATTAATTAACTAATTCATTCATTCATTCATTCATTCACACACACACACACACACACACACACACACACACACACACACACACAGACATACACACCCCACACACTTCTCTTCCTATAATCTTTTAGTAAATTACCTACCCATCTTCCCCAACTTGAAACTTGAATCTTAGATTTCTTCACCTGGCCACTTCATTGGAAACAAGTTATGTCTCAGCCACTGAACTTCCAAACCTCCCCACTTTTTTCCATCTTCTGTGATAAAGACTAACCCTTACTAGAATCCTTTAAATCTCACTTCTCTTACTGCCTCTTCCCAAATCTTTCTTCACTGTAATATCTTAAATGGCTAAAACGTAAAATGTAAACCTCTATAAGCATTATTAGTCCCGAATGATTAACACCTTGCTCACCTCTCCTTTCTATCCCTCCAGTAAGGTAGGACTTTCAGGTTCTCAGAATGAGCATGTTCTAGCCTCATGTTCTCTCTTCCCTCCTCTGTTCCAGCCAAACAACTCTTACTAGCCCTATCTACTATCAGATTCCAAAACAGAACAAAATTTCTCAAAGATATCCACCAGTGTTTATAAACTAGGCTAAAGGCTCCATATTCATCCATCTGTCCCTGTATTTTCCAAATAAATGCTGGTCAGACTTTTTTGATATCAGTCTTTCCCCTGTATCTTTAATTCCAGGAAGGCAAAAAGAAACCATCTCTGTCTGAACTAGCAGAGTGTTCCATAAACCAAGGATAAATGCACAGCACACAAGCATACAATAAATATTAGTCCAAAAGACAACTGCAACCTTGCTAACTCTTCTCTAATATTCTTTAAATTGTGATTCACAAACTATTAGTAGGCCATAAAACTCAATCAAGGGGGTAGCAATCAGTGCTTCAAAAAACCAAAACTAAAACCTGGATGTGGTGACATATCGCTGTAGGCCCAGCACTAGAGGCTAAGGGAGAAGGGAGGAAATAACCAGAGTTTATTACCAATAGGAGTAGGAAGATGGCTCAGTCAGTAAAGTACTTGTCATAAAGACCCAAGTTTAGGCCCCCAGTACCCTTGTAAAAGCCAAGCAGTAACACTGTAATCCCATCCCCGGGGGAAGCAGAGAGAAGAGAACCCTGAGCCTTTTTTGAATACTGTCTAGCTTAATCAATGAGCTTCAGATTCAGTGAGATCCTGCCTCAAAAAATAAGGTGGGGAGAAGAGAAGACACCCAAAATCCACATACATAAAGGAACATACAAACACATATACAATAATTTCACACTATGACCAAGGTTTCTGATTCTATATATAAATGTAGGTTTTTTTTGCTTGTTTGTTTTGTGTTAGTTTTTTTGAGACAGGGTTTCTCTGTTTACCCCTGGCTGTCCTAGAACTCGCTCTGTAGATCAGGCTGACCTCTTAATTCAAAAAGTTCCACTGTCTCTGCTTCCCAGGTGCTGGGGTTAAAGATGTGAGCCACCACTGCCTGGCCATAAATATAGTTCTTAATCCTTAAACTAGGTGTTGCTGGACAGACCTGTGATCACAGCACACTGGAAGCTCAGGTAGAACTGTCATAGTTTGAATGAAGCCAGCCTGAGTTATGTGTGATAAAAAACAAAACAAAACTAAAAACAGCTATATTTCTCTTCCTCTTTCTTTATAAGAATGTTATCTTTTTGGCCCGGCATAATGATTCTACCCTCAGAACGTCAGGCAGGGTAGGAACATCAGAAAAGATTTCAAGGGAGCCTGAGCTCCTGGGCTATTACAGTGAGTTCCAGGCCACCTTGTAGTACAGAATGAGACTGTCTCAGAACAATAAAAACAATGCCTGAAGAGACAGCTCAGTAGTGAAGAGCACTTGCTACTTTAAGGGTTCAATTCCCAGGACCCACATGGTGCCTGTAACTCCAGTTCCAAAGGATCGAAACCCTCTTCTGGCCTCTATGGTACCCCCCCCACACACACAGTGTACATACATACATGCAAACACCGCACATAAAACTAAAAAAAAAAAAAAAAATCTAGACAAGCAAATGAAAACTGGAAAAAATTAGTACTCAACCACATAACTTTTGTAAAAACTCTTATGTTGAATACTGCCAATAGGAACAATTTGCCGTTTTTCATACTGTTAGTAAATAACTATTCATTTTAATTACTTAGATACGAAACACTGTGTGGTAGGCACATACATTGCTTTTGAGTTGTTTTTGTTTTTTGTTTTTGTTTTTCAAAGAACAAGACCTCACTCTAGTTAAGGCTGGCCTAAAACTTGCAGTTTCTTGCTTCCAGCTGCCAAATTCTAGGATTACAGGTATATCATGATTAAGAGTGCTTTTGTTCTTATTTTGCCTCTTTGTTCCCATATTCTTTGCTAAAAGACTGAATCTTTGGGTGGATGATGTAAAACTCTGCTACAAAACTTACTTGATCACTCTCTCTCTAAACTCTTAAGTCTTTGTCTTTGTCCACTTTATCTGTATGTCCATTAAAATAAAACCCTATCACTAATTTCCTGTAGTGGAGTTGGCAGTACTAGCTAACGTAATGTGCATACATTGTGCAAGCGTGTCTTATTTAATTTTGTCCCAGGGTCATTTTATGTAGCCCTGATAGCCAGAAACTGTATCACTTGGTAGCCTTAACTAAACTCTATCTGGAAATAATAAGTCGCATCCTCCTAGAATTCTGTGATTACAGGTAAATACCACCACATACAGCTTTCCTAAACAGGGAGTTCTCACTCCTCACCACAACCCTGTAATAACGGGTACTACAGGTAAGAAAGATAAATCATAAGTCAGGTTGTTAGCTCAAGGTACAGTTAATAAACAAAGGCACAGGGTTCTCAATTCTAGAAGTCTGATTCTAATACTCATTTAACACCCTCCCCCAAACAGGGTCTCAGTCTTTAGCTCTGTAGACCAGGTTGGCCTCAAACTCACAGAGAGCCGCCTTTCTCCACCTCCAGTGCCGGGATCAAAGGCAGGCAACACTACAGTCAGACATCTACTCAACTTTTTTGTTCATAGGGTTTTTTTTTTTTTTTTTTTGTGACAGGATTTCACTACAAGTAGCCTAGAACTAGTGTTGTAGACCATGTTAGCCTCGGAATTCTTTGAGGCATTTATTTTAAAAAGAATCTACATCTAAAAACATATTATCTGTGGGGATGGAGAAATTGCTCAAGGGTTAAGAATACTTACTGCTCTTACAGAAAACTGGGTTCGGTTCTCAGCACCCACATGGCAGCTCTAGTCTCAGGGGATTTCACACCCCCTTCTGATCTTTGGGCACCACACACTCACGCACGCACGCACGCACTCATATACATGCATACATACAAAATGCAAGCTAAATATTCACACAAAATAAATCTAAAACTAGAAGTAAAATAAAACTCAAATTGCTAAGAGGCTTAATCAATTAATACTTATTCTCTTAGCTTCCCATAATGTGTGTATGTTCATCACAGTATGCATGTGGCAGCCAGAGAACAACTTTGTAGTTGGTCCTCCTTTAAAAACAACAACAAACAACAACAGCAACAAAAAACCCCTATATTTTATGTACATTGGTGTGAAGGTGTCACATCCTCAGGAACTGGAATTACAAACAGCTGTGAACTGCCATGTGGGTGCAGGGAATCAAACCCAGGTCCTCTGGAAGAGTAGCTAGTGTTCTTAACCACTGAGCCATCTCTCCAGCTCTTTTTAACCTTTTTATGGGTTCTTCTGATTGAACTCAGGTCTACAGGGTTGCACAAGCAAGTACTTTTACCCACTCAGCCATCTTGACAGCAACATTTTAAACTCTTCAAGAAAGGAGCAAAAGAAAAATGTATCAAAGTTTCAGAAGGAAACTACTAATCATCATAAGAAAAATAGTCATTTGCAAAAATCAATATTGTTTTTTTTGGTTTCTTAGTTTTGTTTCTTCAATTTTGTTTTGAAATGGGGCCTTACTACATCATACCCCAGGCCGGTCTCAAACTCTCAATCTTCCTTGCCACAGCCTCCTCAGCGATGGTATTACAGATATGCACAAATGAACACACCCAACTCAAATTTTATTTTTTTAAAATATGGAACAACTCACAAATTTTCATACCATCCTTTTCAGAGGGGCCATAATGATCTTTTCTGCATTGTTCCAATTTTAATATATGTGCTGCCAAAGTGAGCACAAAATTTAGTGTTTTAATTTGTCTTAATCTTTAGTATAAGTATTTTTGATTACTCATTAATTTCACTAATGTTACTCACACTCAAAATAACTTCAAGCCAGGTGTAATGCAGCATGCCTAGCTACAAAGGAGGCTGAATTGCAGTCAGTTGAACCCTATAGTTTCCAGACCACCTAGGCAACAAAAGACCCCATCTCAAAAGAAAAAAAAAGAATCTGAAAAACCACAAAATAATTATTTCCTATTTTCCATTAATTGTTGGGCATTATAAACTGGCAGAATGACTTCTGAATTGTTTTTGTAAATTTACCAGAATTATTTTATAATCCCACTTGTATCAGGAAACATTCTTCCTACACTTCTTCCCTTTCTTTAAACATTTAATATATCTACAAATATCACTAAGCATTGATTTTCAGAAGTTTCAAATTATTTTCTTCAATGAATAGACTAGAGGAGATAGAAAATAAAATACCAAAGGCAAAAATCCTCTTCCCCACCACCCCCAGCATCAATTCACTGGGCATGCTAGTAGTCTCTACTTAAGCAATAAAACTCAAGCTCCTGCTGGGAAAAGGAGCCCTTATTATAACACACAGGACTTAACAAAATGTCATTTCTCTCACCGTCAACCAATCTTCTTGAGGTCCCATCAATGAATTTACAAGGCCTTGAGAAATTTAAGGTACAGGGCTAAGTAGTCTGCTATACTGCACAGCAGTCAGCAATACCTCACTAGACCAAGGTGTCACTTTAACCTGATTCAGACAACTCTAATATACACATTTTCTAACTAAAAAACAAAATTAGAACACAATGCCAAGGTCTGTACTAGGAAAAAAAATATCTACAGAAGTATCTAAGTAGGATGGTAAGTCACTTATACAATACTCTAAGAAAAATAAAACAGACATTTATAAAAATGTGTGACTTGTTCCTGTAATCCTAGCACCGGGGAGACAGAGGCAAGAAACCAGTAGCAAAACAATCATCCTTACCAGTTCTCTAGGGTATACATTAGCCTAGTGTTCAAGATTCAAGTATACTTTATATCCTATTTCCTTAGTGCCTTTGAAATTGGGGAAAGGGACTGGTTTGGGGCATAACACAAGCCAATCCAGTTACTTACACAATAGGGCTACAGGAGGAATCCCCCCCACCCCCACCCCCAAGAAAGGGTTTCTCTCTGGCTTTGGAGCCTGTCCTGGAACTGGCTCTGTAGATCATGCTGGCCTTGAACTCAGAGATACACCTGCCTCTGCCTCCTGGAGTTCTGGGATTAAAGGCTTGAACAATCACTGTCCCTTTAAATGTTCTTAAGTGATTTGCAAACAATGACAAAATGTTCAATTAACAAAGTCACCCCAGTCTGGTGGATCTCTGGAGTCCAAAGCCATCCTGGTCTGCAGAGCAAGTTCTAGAACAGCCAGAGTTACACAGAGAAATCCTGTCTCAAAAAACAGGGGATGGGGTGAGGTCACCTTCATCATTGCCATCTCTTAAGATCAGAAATCAGTTTAATAAGTTTTCAAAAACTTATTAACTGTGGCCAATTTTACAACAACAAAAAAAGTTTATAAGTAGGTTTCATGATCTTTTAGAGGAGAAAGGATAGAACAAAGTTATGTTTCAAACAAGACACAGAGGCTGAAAAAGATCTCTTTGAAGCCAGCCTGGTCTACATAGGATGTCAGAGCTAAGCAGTGAGACCCTATCTCAAAAAACCAAAATTTAATCAATAAAAAGTTACAGTTCAAAGTTTTGTACAACCATACCAAACTCATTTTTTGGGGGCGAGGGGGGTATGGTTCCGAGACACGGTTTCTCTCTGTAACATGCCTGGATGTTCTGGAACTCACTTTATAGACCAGGGTAGCCTCAAACTGAGATCCCACTGCCTCTGCCTCCCAATGCTGGGATTAAAGGCAAGGGTCACCTCACCTAGCATAAATACACTTTTTAAGGATCAAATGCAAATACTGAAATACAAACATAAAAGTACAAAAATAAAAACAAAACGTAAACCAATGTTTTTATTCCTTTCCATTTCAAAACAAAGCATCAACCTAGCAATTTCACAATGCATTAGCACCTAATCTTAGAAATGCTAAAATGGGGGGGGGGAGATGAGTTTGAGAATAATCTAGTCTACATAGGGAGTTCCAGAGAAACCCTGTCTTGAAAAAAAAAAAAAGAAAGAAAGAAAGAAAGAAAAGAAAAAGAAAAAGAAAATTCAGAACTTGGGTTTAAATATTATCTATTTTGTAATACTTCAGTTACCAACTCACTGGATCTAGTTGCTTTCTTAAAAAGAAAACACAATCAAACACTCTTGATCAGTATACTTACTCTACAATTTTATTAAAAGCTTAATTAACTTTATTTGTTATCTTGGAGTTTCCTTGTGAAGCCCTGGCTGTACTGGAACTTGCTCTGTAGACCAGGCTGGCTAATTTACTTTTAAAAAATTTGTAGCCAGGCAGTGGTGGCTCAAGCCTTTAATAGCAGCACTCGGGAGGCAGAGGCAGGAGGATCTCTGTGAGTTCAAAAGAGACCAGCCTGGTCTACAAGAGCTAGTTCCAAGACAGCCTCCAAAGCCAGAGAGAAACCCTGTCTCAAAAAACCAAAAATAAATAAATAAAAATTTAGAAAGAAAAAGAAAATTAAAATACAGCCGGGGTGGTGCTGGTGCAGGCCTTTAGTCCCAGCACCCAGAGGCTGAGCAGTCAGATTTCTGTCAGATAGAGGCCAACCTGGTCCAGGACAAGCTCCAAAGCTACACAAAGAAACCTTGTCTTGGGGGAGGGGGAAGGATCAAAATACAGACACTGCAAATTTTACTATCACATCTGTTCCTAGATGCAAAGAACTATCAAAATTGTGACGATACCCTCCATGGTTAAGTTCAGGAAGGGGCAGCATTTTCTTGATACTCATTCCTCTAGCTCTGCCAAAACAAAACCAGAAACAAAGGTTCCTACAATTTAAATTGTACATCATCTGGGTTTGGTGGAGCACACCTTCAGGCAGAGGCAGTAGGATTTTTAATTTCCAGGCCAGCCAGGGTGACGTAGTGATATCTTGTATCCAATTAAAAAGAAAAACAAGGGACTAGAGAGATGGCTTGGCAGTTAAGAGCACTGGCAGTTGTTCCAGAGAACCCAAGTTCAATTCCCAGCATCAACATGGCAATTCACAACCATCTGTAACTGTCTGACACCCGTGGCAAAACACCGAAGCACATAATACAATTTTTTAAACAATTCAAAAAAAAAAAAAAAAAAAAACATAACAAGCCTGGCATTGTGGCACAGGCCTTTAATCCCAGCACTCAGGAGGCAGAGGCAGGAGGATCTCTGTGAGTCTGAGGCCAGTTCTAGTCTACACTGAAGAGTTCCAGGACAGTTGGAGATACATGATCCTATCTCAAAAAACAAAACAAAAACGAAAAAACCTACTGGAAGATAAATTCAAGAAGAGCAAAAAATGAACACTCATTACAATTTTTTGGGAAAAGTTACTATTATTAATATAAACTTTTAGTACCAAGAATAAGCCAATTTCAGTACTGAATTTTTTTCACATTTAAGAATCTAGTAATTGGCACAGGGCACAGTGGTGGCACACAGGACAGTGTGCCACACACATGCCTTTACTCCCAGCACTTGGGAGACAGAAGAAGGTGGATCTGAATTCCAGGACAGGCCTACATAGAAAAACAAACAAACAAAAAAGAAAGAAATGAAGAAAAAAGAAAAGGCTCCAGTAATTGTATTCAAAAATATGCAAAGCAAGTTTTGTTTTTTAACCACGAAAGTCAGCAAAAGCTATGCAAGTTAGCTAAGTATATCAATCAGATATAGAGAATGCAGTAGTACACCAGAACAGAAATGTTTACTTCAAAGCTAAGCCACTTAAACTAGGACTTTTCAAAATAATTCATTTAAAAAGTTTCCCATACAGTATTTCATGTTACTGGTTAGTTCAAACATGGTTAACTTGAGAACATATATTTATTCAGGGGGAGGACAAAAATGCATAGGAGAATGTCTAAAACATTTTCTATACCTACAAAGGAATAATGTCTATTCAAATGAATTCTGAAGACGTAATTTTTAAAAATTCTAAGACTACAGAAATTTCACAGCTGAATGCTCATGCGTAACTAAAGTTAGTGCCTTTGAGAACACTGCAAGATTCATCCTTCTCAATTGCTGCAGGTTAACAAACTCAAAAAGTAAAGCACTTGTTCTCTTATTTTCTTGCTTTGTTAGAAACATGGTCAACAAGTTCTATACAAACTTATAGGGTACATTTAACTCCATTATGCACTCTCACTGGCAGATGGAGGGATGACGTTGAGATGTTTGCAGTAAGGGGGAACATCTTGTGGACTGTCAGATGACCCGCTATTATTCTTTTTCATTATCCTGGCCTCTCAAACAACTCAGACAGCAAAAGAGAACCAGGTCCGGGACCATCAGAATAACTACACTAAACTAACAGTAAGCAGAAAAAAGAACGGGATAATGGAAAGTCTCCCTGAATTTCTCATAACAATGGGGCAGAGTGAAGAAAAGAATTCCTTGATCTTGTAAACTAAAACAGCAAAAATCCAAAAACCAAAGCATACACAAAACCTACTATGTATTTTTAAGCTTGTACAATCACTTTGGTTGGAAGTTCATGACTGGGCCTCTTTCAACTTCTAGTCTCCATTTCAAAGTGCCTAATTCCAGAAAAGCTTTATCTTTTTCTGTTTCCTCCTAAATAAGAGAGTGACAACAAAGTGCAAAGAAAATGCCCCAGGTATCGTCACCTGAAGTCTGAGTTTGAGACACTTTGGTTTCACACCAAATAGACATAAAATGAACTTCGTTCCATACTAAGTCAAGAATGGGAAGAGGGGAACCAAAGAATAGCATTTTGTTAAACTTCATGTTACACTTAAAATCCTGGACCATACATACCCCTAAGACTTTTCTTCTATCCCCATTCCGCAACAGAAAATATGCTGCACAGACCAAGAAATTTACAAGTGGGAAAGCAGAGGAAAAGAATAAAGTGCAATGGGGAGAAAGCTTTGAAATCCCTCACTCACCACCAAAAAACAAAAAACCCACCTAAAAGTGCATGAAAGTCCTTACATACAATTGTACCCATATTTCCCAAATTAAATTGCATGGGGCCAACAATAAAGGTCCATGCAGCACCCACTTCAGAGCTCTTAATTCCAGAACACACAACGATGTGACATGACAGTGTTGCAATGAATGTATCAGAAGGCAAAGAAAATGGTTGGGGTGGCTACTGGACGTCTTCAACCAGCCCATTCAAACACCTTTAAAATTCAACACGGGCTGGGGAACTAGGAAGATATACACAGAAATACAGAGAAATAAAGGTGCAACGAACAGAAAAGACGAAGAGAAATGTGGAAGGCCCGGAGTCCCGAGACTAACCTGTGCCATCGCTGGCCGACGCCGAGAGGGCAGGAGATGAGAGTTTAGGCCGCTTGGCTGAAGGCGGCCCCGGTTCCACCACATTCTCGGCCATTTTTAATTCTTTCGGAGATACAGCCGAGGAAAAACGAGAATCCTGAGGAAATCTCTTCTTCGGCCGGGGGTGCCCGCCCCGCTCCTAAGGGTGGGCTCGGAAGCTCCGCCGCCACCCAAGACGGGTGGGGGAAGTTCCTTTTTCTCTTCGCCTGGTTGCGGTGGCTGGAGAGGGATGCGGACTCGACAGAAATGGTAGGGGCAAGTGCGAGGGGCCGGGCCTAAGCCGGGCCCGGAGGAGCGCACAGCAAAACTGATCCGACGAGCACGTCCGCTGCAGCGAATTCTCGGGAACTCACAGCTCTACAAACGCAGTCCCCAGCCCGCCACGGCGGGCCCTTGCCCAGCCGAGGTCTCTCGGAGCTCCGCCGCCGCCATCAGCCTCTTCCTTCTCGGCGCTGTCCTCCTCCTTCTCATCGCCACAAGGAGGCGGGGGCGAAAAAGGGGGAGAGGAGGAGGCGACCAGAGACTCTCACCTCCTCCCGGTGCCCCCTCCCGGGCCTGCGCCCCCACCCTGAGAGCCCTCCTCCTCCTCCTCCTGCCGCTGCGCTCCGCGCCGCCGCTGCCGCACCGGCCCCTAATGGCCGCACTGAGCTCACCCGAGCCGAGAGCCAGACTGGCGCCGCTACCGCCTCACATCGCGCCGCGTACGGCGGAGGCGCGGCGACGACGCCGAGCGTGGAGCTCGCCGGCCCGGAGGGCCAGGGGGGCCGGGCCGAGTAGGGCCGCCCGCCGCAAGCCCGCGCTGACGCCGAGCCCACCGACGCGGCCTCCCCGCGCGCCGCTCTCTCCGCCTCCGCCCGCAAGCCCGCGGAAGGGAAATAAGTACGGCCGCCTCTCCGGCCCTCACCCCCGGCAGCCAGGTGCCGGGAGCTCCCGCCCCCCCGGGGCTCGGCTCGGGGCCGCCCTGGACGGCGGGCTAAGGCGCCGCGGGGCGCGGGGTTATGTAATGGTCCCCCCCTTAGGCGTCGACGCCGGCCCGGGCCGCGGTGGGGGTGTGTGCGGGCAGGAGGGGGCTGGGGGTCGCCTCAGCCCGTGCGCCCCGGGCCCCCTGCCAGTGTCTCGACCGCGGCCGCTGCTCTCCGGCCCGGTACCCTTCGCACTCCCTGCTCCCGCAGTTCGCACTCAGCTGGGCGTCCCGCTTGCCCCACTCTCGCCCGGTCCCTCTCGCTCTCTCTCCCCCCTAGCCTAGCACACAAACAAGATGGCGGCTGTTGTTTCTTGCCTCTGCCGAATCCTCCTTACAGGATAGCGGTAGCGGCGGCGGCCGGAAATGAGCCAAGATGGGAGGGGGGGAGCAAAGAGGGGCGGGACCTGGCCTCCGTGGGGCGGGGCGAGGGCGGGGCCTCGGACTAGCAGCTCACACAATGGGGGAAGCGGCGGCGGGGGGCGGTGCCGAATCCAATCACGGGATCCGCCCAAGGACCCAACGCGGTAGGCGCTTCCGCAAACTCCCCCGGCGTCACTAGGTGGCTCCCTTTAAAGGGGAGGTCTTGAAGGAGGGGGGGATCGGGGATGGACTCAAAACCTATTTTCAGTCGGTGGACATTTACGGGAGGAGGTGGCTGGGCTGGGTCTCAGCGCAGAAGGCAGTCGGAGCTCGGGCGCTGCTCCGCAAAGAAGCAAGTAAGCTGTAGGAGCGCTCGAATTTTCCCCTCGCAGGCTGATCCTTAGAACCCCATCAAATCCGCCAAAAACACCTGCTGTGTTTAGGGGTAGAGACACATTGCATCCCCTTCATCGCCTTTCCGAAAGGATCGGCTCAATTCCCAAAGTCACACTGCGAGTCCTTTCCATTTTCTCTGAACTGTGTAATTTAAAAGGAAAAATTTGGATTACGAAAACACTGATCATTACAAAAACGGGGGTGGGGGGACCACAGCAGTGAGAGAACTAGACCCCGCATGCATTTTTGCCCTTCACGAGTCTACACATCCTTACCAGGTACCACTCTCAAAAAGAAGCCTTGAGAACTATTTTTCTGAATCTGCCTGAAACTTCGAAGATCCTTGGAAATATTTTCAACCTTCTCTAGCAGATGAGCTTAATAAAAGACCGTGTTAGTGCCTTAAATATAATGTAAGTATGGGAGAAGAAAAAAAAATGTTAAGTGCTAAAGATAATGTAGCCCTAGAAAGAAGTGAGGAAATGCTCCTATGAAGTCCAGTGTGTCGAGCAGCCCAATGTCGCAGCAGAAAGCAAGGAGCATGCTTTTAGGTACCTCAAGTTACAGGGTTTCTGTGTGTGTTGGCACCCTGAAAGCAAGGGAAGATAGCAAGGTTCTAAGTGACACTGAGGGAAACCTTCATGCCATTAGCAGTTGGGCAGGTAGTGGGCTTGCCTGCTGTTCCTGCGGCCTTAAATTCAGTCACTAGTATGCCAGGAAAATAGATTTTTCTCAGATTTGTTTTTTTAATTACATTTAGTGTGTGTGTGAGTGTGTGTGTGTGTGTTGGCATGTGTGTGTGAACATATATGGCTCACTTGTGGCAGTCAGAAGAGAATCTGGAGAGATTCCAGTCTTCTGAACCCTCTCATCAGGTCATATTTTCTCATATTTCACATCTTATCCTGTTTTGCCATTTATCAAGCAGTTTTTGCTGTTTGACTTCTAAGACAATAGTTGGAGAAACTAGAATTAGCTGAGGGGTGGGACATACATGCTTTTAATTGCAGCACTCAGGAGGCAGAGGCAGAGGCAGAGGCAGGTGGATCTCTGCATTCCAGACCAGTGTGTTCTACAGAGCAAGTTCCAAGGTCAACCAGGGCTACATAGAGAAACACTTTCTGGAAGAAAAAGAGAGACTAGAATTGAAGCTATCGAGGTGGCTCAGTTGGATAAGATGATTGTCACTAAGTCTGAAAACCAGACTTTCATCCCCAGAAGCCATGTTTTGACCCTGAAAAAATAACAAAACACCTAGAACTGACAATCCTATGAAGAAACTTTAGTTGCCCACCTAATGAATTCTGTCTTGTGATCTTCAAACATAGTTCAGGCAAACTAGTGGAGGAAAAAAACAGTTCCTAGGAATTGAAGCCAGGGTTTGGCTCAACTAGGCAAGTGTTCTGCTGCTGAGCTACCCCTCAATACTCACCTACCCCCAAAGTGTTTTTGATTGTCACATTGAGACATGTCTCATTAAATGCCCAGGCTAACTTTGAACATACAGTCCTCCTGTTGCAGCCCTCCAGTATGTAATAATAGGTGTAGCCTACCACACATGGCTGGTCAAGTGCCTCCTTAAAACTGTCACAGGACAGGGCTGGGGATGTGGCTCAATTGACTGAGTACTTTCCTATCCTGTGGGACCATGAGTTCAATCTCCAAGATCACTAAGACTGGACATGATTTAGACACACCTGTAATTCCAGCACTTGGAGAATGGGGGTGGGGGGGCAGAGGGGGACATAAAGGCAGGACAAGAACAAGATCATAAGGTTAGCCTCTACTACATCAAAAGTGGGACAGGTGTGGTGGCACACACATTTAATTCCAGCACTTAGGAGGAGGCAAGGGAATCTGTGATCTTGAGGCCAGACTGCTCTACATAGCTATTTCCAGGACACCAGGGATACATAGAAAGACCCTGTCTCCAAAAAAAAAAAAAAAAAAAAAAAAGAGAGAAAAGAAAAGAAAAAACAAGTGGGATTTTAGGGGCTGGAGAGACCGTTCAATGATTAAGAGCACTGACAGCTCTCCCAGCAGACCCAGGTTTGATTTCCAGCATCCACATGGCAAATTACAACCATCTATCTAGAAAATTCTGGTTTGAAGGGACCCTGTGCCCTCTTCAATGGCACCAGTCATGCATGTGATTCACATACATAGTTGTAGTCAAAACACTCACAAATCTTTTAAATGTGGGATTATATCTAATATAACCAAGGGAAATTTAATTGGTTATGGGGTTTCATGTGTAGATTAAGGCTGTGATAGCCAGGCATGGTGCCATATGCCTTTAATCCCAGCACTTGGGAGATGGAGGAAGGCATATATCTGGGAGTTAAAGGCTAGCCTGGGATATACTGAGTTCCAGGAAAGCCAGAGGTACATAGAGACACCCAAAAGGAAAAACAAACTGTGGTCATCGGGTTGGGGGATATAGCTTTGTGGTAGAGCAGTTGTCTGATAGGTGTGAATCTTGGAATCTATCCCCAGCATTGAAAAAAAAGAGAAAAACATTCATGAAAAAGAAGTTGTCTATTGTCAATTGGGAGACCCAGGAGGCAACAGAGCCTAGCAGGTAAGAGTAGGAAAGATGAATTCAGAAAGTCTGATTTTAGAAATTATATGACTTAGACAAATTAATCATCTATAAGGTGAGTTTTATAATCAGGCCTACTTTATTCAATGGCTGAGTGGTAGAGCATGGAATTACCTTGCACAAAGCCTTGGACTCTATCCCCATCACAGGGTGAGGGAAGGATAGTAATACACAGTGCCTGGTACTCGATATATATAGCAACCACCCGATATACCATCACCATTTCACCATCTATCCTATGGAACCCAGAAGTGATGGAAGCAGGAGAGATCTCAAGTTTGAGACCAGCATGAGTGATACTCAAAAGTTATGAATAATAAATCAACGAAAAGGAAAGAATTATATATAACTTAAAGGAGTTACCAGAGGCTTAGGGAGATGGCCCAGTTGGACAAGTGGTTGCCACACAAACATGAAACCCAAGCTGATTCCAAGCACTCCCCCAAAACAAAACAAAATAAAACATGTACCTGTAACCCTGACCCTGAGGAGGAAAAAGATACAAGAACCCTGGAGTTTTCTAGCCAGCTAGTCCTGTGAAACTGGTGAGCTCCAAATTCAATAAGAGACCTTGTCTCAAAAAATAATATTCTTCTCCAAGAATAGAGGAAGACATCCAATATTGACCCCTGACCGCTACATGCATGTACACACATGACGACATACTCATGCATGTATGCATACACGACACAGTTATTAGAAAAATAAAAATAGAATTACAGCACAAATGTGTAACACTGAAACCTTCTCACAATTTTCTTTCCCAGGTGTCCCGATGATTGCCACAGATGGGAACCCTAGATTTTGCATGTAAGAACAGAGGAGGGAATGTGTTATCCTAGTGTGTGCCCATCAGGTATATTTTGTGGAGGCCAAAATACTCTCCACATGATCCACAGGCTAGAGGCCATAGTTCATTTCTGTGTCCCCCCCCCTTTTTTTTTGTTTTTTTGGGACAGGGTTTCTCTGTGTAGTCTTGTATTCTTGATTGTCCTGTAACTCACTTTGTAGCTCAGGCTGGCCTTGAAACTCACAGTGATCTTCCTGCCTCTGCCTCCAAGTGCTGAGATTAAAGGGTATACCACCATTGCCCAGTATCAAGCTCATCTTTAAACAAAAAAAAATTAAGTTGGGTGGTAGTAGCACATGCCTTTAATTCAAGAGGCAGGTAGATCTCTGTGAGCTCAAGGCCAGCCTGGTCTACAAAGAGTTCTAGGACAACTAAGGCTATTACAAGAGAAATCCTGTCTCAAAATAAATAAATAAATAATAAATAAATAAATAAATAATAAAACCTAAAAGATAAGATATATTCAAAAATAAAATACAATTTAAAAGCTGGCATATACTAGAGTTATCCAACAGAATGAGTATGCATTGAAAGAAGATTTGGTGCAGCTGGGAACTTGGCTCGGCAGTTAAGAGCGCTGGCTTCTCCAGGACAGTGGTGGCACACGCTTTTAATCCCAGTACACAGGAGGCAGAGATAGGCAGATCTCTGTAAATTCAAGGCCCATTTGGTCTACAGAGTGAGTTCCAGGACAGCCAAGGCTACACAGCCTGTCTTGAAAAACAAAAACCAAACCAAACAAAGCATGGTCTGCTCTTCTAGAGATCCCAGGTTTGATTTCCAGTGCCCACAGGCAGTTCCCAATGGCCTCTAACTTCTTTTGCAGGGATTCAAAGCCCTCTTCTAGCCTCATCCATCACTAGTCATATATGTGGTACACAGACACACATGCATACAACACACACACACACACACACACACACACACACACACACACACACACACTCATTTTTTCAGGGTTTCTTTGAGTAGCCCTGGCTGTCTTGGAACTAGCTCTGGAGACCGGATTAACCTCAAACTCAGACATCTACCTCTCTCTGCTGCCCAAGTGCTGAGATTAAAGTCATGGGCCACCGCTGCCCGGCATATATATATATATATATATATATATATATATATATATATATTTGTTTTTGTTTTTTTTTGTTTTTTTTTGTTTTTTGAGAAAGGGTTTCACTGTGGCTTTGGAGTGTATCCTGGCACTCTCTCTGTAGACCAGGCTGGCCATGAACTCACAGAGATCTGCCTGCCTCTGCCTCCCAAGTGCACCACCAACGCCCGGCTAAATTTTTAAAATATATAATTTATATATCTGGGCAGTGGTGGCCCATGCCTTTAATACCAGCACTCAGGAGGCAGAGGCAGACAGATCTCTGAGTTCAAAACTAGCCTGGTCTACAGACCGAGTTTTAGGACAGTCTCCAAAGCTACAGAGAAACCCTGTCTCAAAAAATAGATAATAATAATAATAATAATAACAATGATAATAATAATTAATAAATAAATTTTAAAGGCAACTTAGTCCTCTATAATGGGACATGCCTTTAATCCCAGCACTTGGGAGGCAGAAGCAGGCCTATAGAGCTGTGAGTTCAAGTCCAGCCTGATCCACATGATGAGTTTTAAGACAGACATAGTGAGACCTTGTCTCATAGAAATAAAGAGAGAGAAGAAGAGAGAAATAAATAAGGAAATGTGCTAGAATGATTTAGGCTATAGTTCAACAATGTCTGTCTTCATATTGGAGAGGTTGAGAAACAGCAGCTGCCTAATGCATGAGTTTGGCTGTCTGAGCAATCACAACCTGCCAAGGATTCCTTGGGGAATCACTGAAAGATACTTTTCATGCAGGGCAGTGGTGGCGCTCATCTTTAATCCCAGCAGTAGGGAGGCAGAGGCAGGTAGATCTCTGTGAGTTCAAGACCAGCCTGGTCTACAGAGTGAGTTCCAGGACAGCCAGGGCTGTTTCACAGAGAAACCCTGTCTCAGAAAGAGAGAGAGAGAGAGAGAGAGGTGGGGGGGAGGGAGAGGGAGAGGTTTCACATTGTAAGGTTAACTTTTCCCACTTCAATTTACCTAAAAACAAAACAAACAAAAAAATTCCCTTTCAGGTATATCCAGGGATTTGTCTATTAGTTCATCCCTAATCCAGTAAAATTGACAACCTAACATTAACCCATTACAGATAACAAGTGACTTACTTATGTATTTATTTTGAAGTTCAGTGTCATAATGTAGCTATTGCTGGCCTGGAACTCACAGAAATCTGCCTACCTCTCCCTCCTGAGTAGTGAGATTAAAGGCATGAGCTACTATGCCCAGTTTGAGTTTTTACACAGGGCCTCAGTGTGTTGCTGTCTTCAAATTTGTGGCAATCCTCTTGCTCCTGAGTGCTGGAATCACAGGAACGAGCCACTAAGGCCAGTGTCTTAGTTACTTTCCAGTTGTTGTGACAGAAAAGCAGAACTGAGGCAATTTGTAGAAGAGTTTATTAGGGGCTTACCGTTTCAGAGGGTGAGTGTGTAACCATCACAGCAGGGAGCATGGCAGCAGGGAGGCAGGCATGATTATGGCACAGGAGCTGAGAGCTTACATCCCAATCAACAAAAAGGAGCAAGAGAGAGCTGAGAAAAATGTAGGCTTTTGAAACCCCAACAAGGCCACACATCCTAATCGTTCCCAAACAGTGGGGACCAAGCATTTAAATATATGACCTATGAGGTCCATTTTCATTCAAACCACCAAACACAGGCAGTGGTGGCACATGCCTTTAATCCCAGCAATTAGGAGGCAGAGGCAGGAGGATCTCTGTGACTTCAAGGCCAACCTGGTCTACTGAGTGAATTCCAGAGCAGCCTCCAAGAGCTACAGAGAAACCCTGTCTTGAAAAACCAAAAACAACAACAAAAATTTATTTATGTATATGAGTGCTCTATTTGCATGTATGCCTCCCGCCAGAATAGGGCACCAGATCTCATTGTTTGAGCTACCATGTAGCTGCTGGGAATTGAACTCGGGACCTCTGGGAGAGCAGCCAGTGCCCTTAACCACTGAGCCATCTCTCAGTGCCATATATTCCCTTTTCTATAAAGGCCCTTCTGTTAAGTGCAGAGGTAAAGCCTGTAGTCTCAGCACTTGAGAGGCTGAGGCAAGAGGATGATGAAAAGGGGATCCAAAGCTGTATAGTGAGAACCTTAAAAAAAAAAATAAGATGAACTAAAGATGACATCCAGGACCTCTTGGTACTCCACCTTATGCATTGAGGCAGGATCTGTCATTGAACATGGAGGTGCCTTATCTGGATAGTGGAGGTAGCCAGCATGCTTTGGGGAATCATTTATCTCTGCCTCCTAACCATTGAGGTTACAGATAGGCTCTAAAGCCTGCTCAGCATTTTTTGGTTGCTGGGAATCCATCCTTTAGCTTGCACAGCTAGTATTTTGCCTGCTAAATGCAGGCCTCTTTTTACTGAACTATTGCATTGTACAGTAAGAGCCCTCAGTTTCCTCAATACTCACCTAATATGGAATCTTATGCCCATAAGCACCTGTTAAATATGGGATGGAAGGAAGGATGAAGAGTAGAAACGAAGAAAGGGTGGGGCAGTGATGGTGCATGCCTTTAATCCCAGCCCTTGGGAAGTAGAGGTAAGTGGATCTCTGTGAGTTCCAGGCCAGCCTGGTCTACAGAGAGAGTTCCAGGACAGCCAAGTCTACACAGAGAAACTGTTTAAAAAAAGAAAAAAGAAGAAGAAAAAGGAAGAAAGGAGGGGAAAGATGGACAGGAACCTTTGCACATAAACACAGACACAGAACTAATAGCCTTTCTGTAAAATAGGAGGGCTCACGAGATGGCGCAGCAGTTGAAAACACTGGCTCCTCTTCCAGAGGACCTGGGTTTGATTTCCAGCACATCAGGCACACATATGAAGGCGCACAAACACACATACAGTCAAAACTCCTAAACACACAAAATTAAAAAATAAAAGAAAAATACCCGGGCCATCATGGTACAACCCTTTAATCTCAGCACTTTGGAGTTAGAGACAGGCAGATCTCTGTGAGTTCAAGGCCAGCCTTGTCTACATAGTGCATTCAAGGAAACCCAGGACTACAATGGAAAACTAAAAAAAAAAATAAAAGGAGAGTGTTATCACCAGTGGATCCAGAAAGATGGTTCAGTGGGTGCAGTGGATGCTAAACAAGGATGCTGAGCTGAGTCTGGACCCCTTAGTACTGCCAAGAAAATCCAAGTGTGGAGACACATACCTGTAATCCCTGTGCTGGGAGGTAGAGAAAGGAGGATCCCTGGAGTTTGCTGTCTAGCCAGTCCAGCTAATGGTGAACTTTATATCCAGTGACACAATGTCTCAAAAATATAAGACAAAAAGTGAGAGTGGAGAATAACCAACATCAACCTTTGGCCTATATACACATATCACACACATGAGCACTGTCTCAGGTAGGGTTTCTATTGTTGTGATAAACATCATGATCAAAAGCAATTTGGTGGGGGGGGGGCAAGGGTTTATCTCATCTCACAGCTTGTAGTCCATCATCCAGGGATGTCAGGGCAGGAACTCAAGGCAGAAACCTGGAGACAAACTGATACTGAGGCCATGGAGGGATGCTGCTTACTGGCTTCCTCTTCTTGGCTTGCTCAACCTGCTTTCTTGTATCACCAGGGAGCAGCAGCACCCACAGCAAGCTGGGCCCTCCCACATCAAACATCAATCAAGAAAATATAAGCTTGCCCTAAGGCCAATCTGGTGGGGGCATTTTCTCAATTGAGGTTCCCTCTTCTCAAATGACTCTAGCTTATGTAAAAATGAAATAAAACTAGTCAGTAGAAGCCGGGCGGTAGTGGTCTATACCTTTAATCCAAGCACTCTGAGGAAGAGGCAGGTGGAGATCTCTGTGAGTTTGAGGCCAGCCTGTTCTACAGAGCAAGTTCCAGGACAGCTAAGACCATTACACAGAGAAACCCTGTCTCAAAACAAAACAAAACAAAACACTAGTCATTAGAGGATATGCACCCACACACACTAAAACACACACACACACACACACACACACACACACACACACACACACACACACACACACACACACACACACACACACACACACACATGCACACATGTTTGCTGTATGAAAATACATCCTGATTGACTCGAAATAAGCAAAACCAGGGCTCAAAATTGTTTCTTTGTATTCAAAAAAAGGAGCTCTAAGGGATGGGTAAAAGAAGCATGCAAATGAGATATCTTTTCAGTACCTTGCAGTCCCTTAGCTCAGGCCATGCATGGTAACTATAGCTGCAATGTGTGGACCTATCAGAGTGGGATGCTACCTAAAAGATCTCAAAATAGCTCTGCACTGCTTGCTGTGGCAGGCTTGCCTCTGTTCCAATCAACAGTAGCTCATTCTTTACTATTGTTGCTATGTGACAAACTATTGGCTCCCAGCCCGCAGAGAGGGAGGGTGGACAGAGGGTTTTTGGGAGAGCATCTTTCTCAGAATCTAAAGTAACAGGTATGTACTCTGCGGGAGACACGGCCCATTGGAGACACGGCCCAGTGCATCTTGTGTGCAGCCTCAGGAGGACCCTTGTGGCACATGACCCTGGAGATAAAAATATCAAAACAAAACAAAAAAACCCACAAACAAACAAAAAACCTAGCTCAAGCCTGGTGGTAGTGGTAGTGGTGTGGTGGAGGCAGAGGCAGGCAGATCTCTATGAGTTCGAAGACCTGCTGAGGCTGAAGCTGGAGGTTTGGTACAAGTCTGAGGCCAACACAGCCTACATCAAGTTCCTGGTTAGCCTGGGATACAAAACAGGACACTAGCCTGTCTTAGAGCTGTGAATGGGTCTCGGTTTGGAGAGTGGTTGATAGCAAGCACCAAGACCTGGCTTCTATCCCAACACAATATTAACTACGTAGTGGCGTCACACTCACCTCCACATCAGACTCCAGTCCTCCCTGGATACTGGGGGATATTCCTTTACATCGTGTGAATATATGTCAGTGTGATTGGTTTAATAAAGAAGGTGACTGGCCAATAGCTGGACAGAATAGGGTTGGCAGTAAAGCCAGACTAGGAGACTGCTGAGAGAAAGAAGGACAGAGTCTGGAGTCCATCAGACAGACACAGAGGGAGCAGGAGATGAAACTGCCACACTAATAAAGTTACTGCCACATGGCAGAGTGTAAATAAGGCATATGGGTTAGCTAGTTAACAATAAGCCTGAGCTATTGGCCAAGCATTTATAATTAACATTAAGTCTCTGAGTAATTATTTGAGAGCAGTTGTGGGACTGAAACATGTGCCTACACATGGATGCATAAGAGTCTGTCTCAAAAACACAAATAGGTAGCTGGAGAGATGGTTCACTAATGAAGAATACTTGCTGCTCTTCCAGAAGACTTGAGTTTCCCAAATTTCTGCATGCACACACACACACACACACACACACACACACACACACACACACACACACACACACACACGGCACATACACAGACAGATAAGATAGACAGACACATATGGATAGTAATGAAAATAAATCTTTAAAACAATAACAAACAAATAAAAATTCTGGGAACCCCCAGAATTTATAGGCCAGCTAGCCTGGGCTCCACAGCTGGAAACAAAGAGACCCTAATTCAAAGAAGAAGGTGAGGACAGATACCTGAGGTTGCCCTCTCATCTTCTCACCATGGGCCAAGTCAAGCAGGCATTGGAGCTCATACACACCAGTCAATACACACTCAGATGTACATGTCCATGAACATACAGAAAGCAAGCTGAAACCTTACTTATGCCCTTGGGAGAAGCTGAGCAGGTGAATGGTAAAGAATATACTTAGCATGCACAATACCCTGGTCCAAGGTCCAAAAAAAGTAAATAAGATGTCTTCCTCTTTTTGTTGTATTAGAGACCATATGACTTTGAACACAAAGTTACTTAAGGGTTACATATGTTAGGGGTAGAATTGATTAGCTATAGGAATATGAACATCTTTTGTTTCCCTAGATAATATCAATTTTTCCTAGATATTATCAATTTACATAACAACAGCCCATGAGTTGTTGTCAAATTCTCTTTTGGTGAGTGCGTCTTTTTGAGACAGGGTCTCTATTATGTAGCTCTGACTATCCTGGAACTCATAGACTATAGACGGTCCTCAAATTCATAGAGATCCACGTGCTTCTTTCTCCAGAGTGCTGGGATTAAAGGCCTAATGCCATCATGCCCAGCTTGATGATATCAAATTTCTTAGTTTTAGAATCTAACTTGATACATACCAAAGATGCCCCTGAACTTCCTACCCTCCTTCATGAATCTCTCTAGACTAGGACTATAGGTATGACCACAGGACCTGGTTTAGTGATGCCCATCTAACCTGGGCCTATATTATACTCTACCTCTGAGTCACAGCCTCAGGCCCATACCAGCTTTTTTGTTTTCTTGTTAAGACAGGATTTCTCTGTATAGCTCTAGCTGTGCTGGAACTCACTCTGTAGACAAAACTGGCCTCCAAGTCAGAGATCTGCCTGCTTCTACCTCACCGGTACTGGGATTAAAGGCATGTACCTGATGCAGGATATTTGTATACTGTGTGGAGATATATTGCTGATTGGTTTAATAAAGAACTGAATGACCAATAACTAGGCAGGAGGTATAGTCAGGATTTCCAGACAGAGAAAAGGAAGTAGAAGATGAATCTAGGTGAACATCAGACATCAATGAGACAGGGAAGGAGTCAGACATGAAGAATGAAAGAACTGTAAAAAGCCAGGAGGCAAATGCAGATTAATATAAATGGGTTAACTTGAGTTATAAGAGCTAGTAGGGCAACCCTAGGCTAAAGTTAATCTTTTTGTTGTTGTTGTTTTTGTTTTTGTTTTTTCGAGACAGGGTTTCTCTGTGTAGCTTTGGAGCCTATCCTGGCACTCGCTCTGAAGACCAGGCTGGCCTTGAACTCACAGAGAGCCGCCTGCCTCTGCTCCTGAGTGCTGGGATTAAAGGCTTGTGCCAATACTGCCTGTCCAGAAGATAATTTTTTTAAGCCTACTGTACTCAGTATTCCCAGGTGGTCTCCCATTCTAGTACTAACCAGACCCAATCATGATCGGATGAGATAGGGCAATGTTCACTATGTATGGCCATAGATGAGACTTTTTTTTTTTTTTTACAGTTTTTAGAGGGTGCTTTTTTGAGACAGGGTCTCCAGGACAGTCAAGGCTACACAGAGAAACCCTGTCTCAAACAAAACAAAATGAATGTATTGAATTCATAGTATAGGTCTGGTTGGTGCTAAGATCTGAAACCATGTTTATAGGGAGACATCGCTGAATCCAGCAAAGCAGGGGCTGATAAACACTATGACAGGACACACAGAGACACAGGTAGCAGGGACATGTAGTGGTCTTGGAACTGGCAGGAGGACCCAAGTTCAGTTCCCAGCACCCACACAGTGGCTCACAGAAATTTATTTGGAGTGGTCTTGGGAGCAGAAAGGAACAAAAAAGAGAGAACCAGCCAGTGGAAGTGGTTTTAAAGGAAGAGAAGCCCCAGTGGAGGAAATAGCATTTGTGGAAGGAACAGAGCAAAGTCCATTTGAGGAACTGAAAGAAATTCTGAGCAGCCGGAAGTAGACATGAGCCAAGCTTTAGAAGTCATTTGAGAGGCCAGGTAGAATGTGGAGAAAGGACTGAAAGGGACCAGACCAGTTAGGTGTGGTGCTGCATGCCTGTTAATACCAGCCCTTGGGAGGCAGACACAGGAGGATTGTCACAGGTTTGAGAGAAGTCTGTGCGATACAGAAAATTCCAGGCCATTGTGAACTACAGAGTGAGACCCTGTCTCAAGAAAAAAAAAAAAAAAAAAGAAGAAGAAGAAGAAGCTTCTGCAGTGGTGGCTCACATCTTTAATACCAGTATTTAGGAGGCAGAGGCAGGAGGATCTCTGTGAGTTCAAGGCCAGCCTGCTCTACAGAGTGAGTTCCAGGCTAGCCAAGGCTACATAGTGAGATCCTGTCTAATAAAGATAAACAGCCAATAGTGAGGCAGGAAAAAGGCTAGGCAGGGCTGACAGGCAGAGAATAGAAATAGAAGGAGAAATCTGGAAGATGGGGAAGGAGCAAGAGAACAAGGAGAGGAGGACATCAGGGGCCAGTCACCCAGTCATCCAGTCACCCAGCCAGCCACCGAGTAAGAGTGAAAGTAAGATACACAGAAGTAAGAAAAGGAAAAAAACCCAGAGGCAAAAGGAAGAGGGGATAACTTAAGAAAAGCTGACTAGAGCCAGGCATTGGTGGCACATGCCTTTAATCCCAGCACTCTGGAAGCAGAGACAGGTGGATCTCTGTGAGTTCGAGGCCAGCCTGGTCTACAGAGTGAGTGCCAGGACAGCCAGAACTGTTACACAGAGAAACCCTGTATCGGAAAACAAACAAACAAACAAAAGAACAAAAGAAAAGAAAAGAAAAGCTGACTAGAAACTAGCCAAGCTAAGGCCAGGAATAATAATCCCCCATGTGTGATTTATTTGGGAGCTGGGTGGTAGGCACCCCAAAGAGAAAAAAGTAAAGAGCCAAAGAGTAAAAAACAAACAACAGCAGATTCTAAGATGTTGGTAGACACCAGAGGGCTAGGGACTGGATGGTGAGGCCACTACAAGAAGCAATCACTGAAGCTGCTGCCCCCTCAGGACATCTTGGCACAGCTTTTTACTCTATACATGAACTGGGAACTAGGCCTGGGAGACTCCAGTATTTGACACCAATACCTCAGAGGACTATGTCCAGGCCCACATCTATAGAATGACTTTGTAGTAGTAAGAGCTTTTTTTTTTTAATTGTTAGCTAACTTTTCTGCCAACTCACCAACCGCTGTGCAATGAATATTATAGTCTTGAAAAGTAAATAGCTGGGCATAATCCCAGTACTTGGAAGGCAAAGATAGGAGGATCTCTGTGAGTTTGGGACCAGCCTGCTGATATAGCCAGTTCCAGGACAGTTGGGACTACATAAAGAGACCCTGTCAGAAAACAACAAAAAAGCCAGCAAGCCAGGCATGGTGGCAACACTTTTGATCCCAGCACTGGAAAAGTAGAGACAGGTGGATATTTATAGTTCAGGGCCAATTTGCTACAAAATGAGTTCTAGGCCCGCTAGGGGTATATAGTAAGACTCGATCTAAAAGTAAATAGTAGATAGATAGGTAGACAGATAGATAGATAGATAGATAGATAGATAGATAGATAATAGTAATATGAAACATAACAAAGCTAAGGAATTTCTTTGTGATATGTGGCAGATAATATTTATTTATTTATTTAGAAATAGTATTTAAAGCCATTTGTCTAGCTGCCAAGTTCGGACTTTTTGTTTGTTTGTGTGTTTGTTTTTGTTTTTGTTTTTTGAGACAGGGTTTCTCTGTGGCTTTGAAGACTGTCCTGGAACTAGCTCTTGTAGACCAGGCTGGTCTTGAACTCACAGAGATCCGCCTGCCTCTGTCTCCTAGGTGCTGGGATTAAAGGCGTGCGCCACCACCGCCTGGCCAAGTTCAGGCTTATAACCCATTGCCTAAGGTATCCATCTGGTTGTCAAGTCTAAATAACTTATGAGCTGATGATCATATTTAGTTTTCATGTATTTGTGTGTGTGGTATGTTAGTGTTATATGCATATTCATAAGTGTGTGGGCACGCTTCTGTTCTGGATCATGTAGTAGCCCCAAACTGACATCAGATGTCTTCCTTGAATATTCTCCATCTTATTCATTGAAACAAGGTTTCTCCATTGGGTTCAGAGTTTGAGGCTGTAACTAGAAAATACAGGCAGCTTACTCTAGGGATCTCAGCTCTGCATTCCAAGAACTAGGCTTAGAAACAGCCACACTTCTGGCATTTTCACATTACAGATGGTTGTGAGCCACCATGTGGTTGCTGGGAATTGAACTCAGAACCTCTGGAAGAACAGTCAGTGCTCTTAACCCCTGAGCCATCTCTCCAGCCCTTGTTTTTTGTCAAGTAGACACAAGCTAGAGTCATCTGGGAGAGGGAGCTTCCATTGAGAAAATTTCTCCCATTTGTTTGTTCATTTGTTTTTTTGAAACAGGTAACTCTACATAGCTCTGGCTGTCCTGGAACTCACTCTGTAGACCAGACTGGCCTCAAACTCACAGATAACCACCTGCCTCTGCCTTCCAAGTGCTGGCATTAAAGGTGCGTGCCACCAACACCTAGTTTAAGAATGACTTTTAGGCAAGTCTCTGGAGCACTTTTCCTTAATTAATTTTTGATGTGGGAGGATCCAGCCCAATGTAGGTAGGAGGGCCTGGGTTATATAAGAAAACAAACTAAGAAAACCAGGTGGATCAAGCCAGTAAGCAAGTTCCTATATGGTCTCTGCTCAATTCCTTCCTCCAAGGTCCTGCTCTCAGTTCCTACCCTGACTTCCCTTCATGAAGGACTCTAAGCTGTAAGGTGAAATAAACCCTCCCCAGGTTGTTCTTGGTCATGTTATCACAGCAATAGAAACCTAACTAAGGTACCAGGCAACCTGAAGACCTGAGTTCAATCTCCAGAAGCCACTTAAAGGTGGAAGGAGAGAACTGCCTCCACACAGAACACTATGGTAGGAATGCCACCCTTTCACACACAAACATCATGCACATACAAAATGATTATAAAGAAAACTAGAAACACACATAGGTTGGGCACAGGCTGCTTAGGAAGCAGAGCATTGAAAGGAATCTAATGAACTAGCAGGAGCAGTTTCCTTAATAGATGAACAATTAGTAACAGAGAATTTAAAGACAGAGCATTGAAGATTGGTGGGGGGGGAGTACGGGGAAATGTGGAAATGGCATGCTCAGTAATTGTAAGTGTTCAATCTGACACCACTGGTGCTTGTGTGGAGGAAGACAATAGAGCCAGGTGTGATAATGCACACTATCAATCCCAGCACTTGGAAGACAGAAGAAGGCAGATCTTTGTGAACATGAGGCCAGCATAGGCTACATAGTGAGACCCTGTCAGAGAAAGTTACAGTTACAGTTAAGTGAAGTTACAGTTAAACCATTACACCTACCTAGCATTTATGGCATTTCTGGGTCCTGGGAGCTCAGCTTCTAATCCTCAAATTTGCATAGTAAATGCTTTAACTACTGAACATTCTCTCCAGCCCCCTCTCCCTCCTTTTTGTTTTTGTTTTTGTTTTTTGTTTGTTTGTTTGTTTTTCAAGACAGGGTCTCTCTGTATAGCCATGACTGTCCTGGAACACTCTGTAGACCAGGCTGGTCTCAAACTCAAAGATTGCCTGTCTCTGCCTCCCAAATTCTGGGATTAAAGTCATGTTCCACCACTGCCTAGCTTTGCTTAGCTTTTTGATAAGGTAGGAGGAAAGTGTATCTCATCCTGTTGGTAGGAGCTTGACCTCACAATCTTTCCCAATTAGCGAGATCAATTTGAAAGGGAAGCTTTTGTGATAGTTCATGTGTTAGACAAAGAGAAACACTGAAAGATAGGGAGGTTTATAGAATGTTTGTCATGGGTAGGCTAGCTACCTTTCTTGGGAAAGAGACCTTTACACACACACACACACACACACACACAAACACACAGAGAGAGAGAGAGAGAGAGAGAGAGAGAGAGAGAGAGAGAGAGAGAGAGGTACACACACATACACACATTTGAGACAGGGTCTTTCTGTGTAGTCTGCTGCCCTAGAACTCTTTGTGTAGACAAATAGGCAAAGCTGGCCTTGAATTCACGGAGATCTATCTGTTCATCTCTGCCTGCCCAGTCCTGGGATTAAAGTTATGTAGCATTGTGCCCAGTTTCTTACCGCTATACTTGACAGTGAGGGTTTTACAGAAAAGGGAATGTAGCTAGATGGTTCATTTTATAATCCCAGAACTCAAGGGCCTGAGGCAAGAGGATTGCCACAAACTTTAGGCTAGTCTGAGCCACACACTAAGACCCTGTCTCAAGAATCAAATAATCTGGGCTAGGCATAATGGCACACGACTTTATGCCCAGCACTCGGGAGGCAGAGGCAGGCAGATCTCTGTGAGTTTGAGGCCAGTGTGGTCTACAAAGGGAGCTCCAGGCCAACCAGGGCTATATAGAGAAACCCTGTATTAAAAAAATCAACAACAATAAAAAAATCACTTCCTGAAATGTCCAGGTCTCAGACGCTACCCTTCACCATTGCATTCACTGATACATTAACATAGAAAAGTCTATCCAACACTCAGGTAATTAATATCAACTGGCATATGCTAGAATAATGATTCCCAAAAGATTTCTATGTTCTTAGAGGCATAGTGATACATGTATATAATCCCAACACTTGGGATTCCAGGCAGAAGCAGTGTTAGTTCAAACAAACCTAGGCTATGTGGCCAGCTCAACCCAAAAAGAAAAAAAAAGAGTCCTAATCAATGCCTTTACGCCCAAACCACTATATTAACATATATAGCCAAAGGGGATTTTGTAAATGTAATTAAGGATGACAAATGGGATTATCTTGGATTATTTGGGTGGCTCTGATATAATAAGAAGGTCTGCAAGGAAGAGAGCAGGAAGTACAGAAACCAGGCATCCTGACACACTCTTGTCATTCTATTCCTTTGGGCAGCTGAGGACTGAGAAGCACGAGTTTAAGGCCAGGCTGGGCTGCTTCAGTTTGTTCTAGGCCAGTATCAGCCCCAAAGTGAAATTCTGTCTCAAAGGAAAATAATCATAACAGAATTGAGAGAAGGCTCACTGTGTAATGTGCTTGCTGTACCAAAGGAAAGACCTCAGCTCAGCTCTTTAGCACCCACATAAAACCTAGGTAATTCACATATGCTGGTAATCCCAACACTGGAGGCACAAAGACAGGCAAATTCTGGGGTTCAGTGAGCAGTCAGTGTAGCTGAAGATGCAAGTACTGGATTCAGTGGAAATGCTGTGTCAGCAAATAGAGCAAATAGAGAGCAGCAGAAGAAACTTCTGTCTCTGGCCTACACAAACAGACACACACACACACACACACACACACACACACAACACATAAGCCATAAGCAGCTGGACATCGAAGCACATGCCTAGAATCCCAGCAGAGGCCTGAGGATCAGGAGGTGATGATCATGTTTGCTAAAAAGTGAGTTTGAGGCCATCTTGGGCTATATAAAGCCCCGTCTTAAGACCAACAAAAGCCAGGTGGTGGTGGCGCATGCCTTTAATCCCAGCACTCGGGAGGCAGAGACAGGTGGATCTCTGTGAGTTGGAGACCACCTGGTCTACAAGAGCTAGTTCCAGGACAGCCTCCAAAGCCACAGAGAAACCCTGTCTCGAACCCCCCTCCTCCAAAAAACCCCAAAACACAAACAAATAAAAACTGGTGATGGTGGCTCATACCTATATCCCAATCCAGGAGGAGACAGGATGGAGTAGAACTTATAGTTAAACCGTGCATCGAAAAACTAAATATGGGGGCTGGCAAGTCAAAAGCACTGGCTGCTCTTCCAGAGGACCCAGGTTTGATTCCCAGCAACCACATGGCAACTGAAACTATCTGTAACTCCAGTTCTGGAGGACTAAATGCCTTCTGGCCTCCAAGAACACGAGGCATGCAAATGATGCATATATGCATGAAGGCAAAACACTCATATACATAAAATAAAATAAATCTAAACAGGGGCCAGGCATGGTGGTGCATACTTTTAATATCAGCACCTTGGAAGCAGAAGCAGGTGAATTTCTCTCTGAAAGTTCAAAACCAGTCTGGTCTACATTATGAGTTCCAGCCCAGTCAGAGCTACATAGTGAGATCCTGCCCCCCAAAACAAACAAAACTGAACAGGGACTGGAGAGATGGATAAATGGTTAAGAGCACTAGCTGCTTTTGCAGCAGACCCCAACGTGGTTCTCAGCATCCTCACTGGGTAGCTCACAACTGCCTCTAACTCCAGCTCTAAGTGACCTGATGACCTTCTCTAGCTTTTGTGGGTTCCCACAGGCCCACACGCCCAAATAATAAAGTAAAGCTTTTTTAGTTAGAGACAGTAAGTGTTGGAGAGCTGCACTCAAGGAGGCAGAAGCAGGCAGATCTTTGTGAGTTCAAGGTCAGCCTAGTCTACATAGTAAGTTCCAGGACAGCCAGAGCTACATAGTGAGCCCCTGTCTTGAAAAAATAAAAAAGTAAAGAGGTAGAAAGCTGAAACAGGACAAATAAAACTGGGCCTGGTGGTACAGGTTTGTATCCGAGCCACTGGACGTGCTGAGTTCATGCCCTTACAGGCTACAGATGGCAAAAGCTGAGTTCAGATGGGAGTGGTAGCACATGCTTATCAATTCAGCAATGATAGGTAAGGATCAAAAGTTCAAGGTCACACTGGGCTGTCTACTGAGTTTCAGGCCAGCATTGGTTATACAAAACCCTGTCTTAAAAAACATGAGGGGAGAGAACGGAAGAGGAGAAAAGCAGAGACGTGTGTAAAGAGCGCATGTTGGACAATCTTATTCATATAGAATGTCCAGAAGAAAATAATCAGTGCAGACAGAAAGCAGATAAATGCTTGTAAGGTCATGTTGAAAGTGGGGGCCATGGGAGTGATTGTTAATAAGTGTAAAGTAAAAAGAAGACCAGGAAATACATAAAGTGTCCTTCAAATTCTGTAATTTCTTAAAACAAAACAAGGTGTTTCTTTACTTTCTTTCTTCCTATTTATTTATTTATTTATTTATTTATTTATTTATTTATTTAGGTTTTCCAGGACAGGTTTGGGCTGTCCTGGAACTCACTCTGTAGACCATTCTGGCCTCAAACTCAGAGATCCTCCTGCCTCTGGCTCCTGAGTGCTGGGATTAGAGGCCTGGGCCACCTCCTCAGGGTAGGAAAATGTTTTAAAATTGACTGTGGTTAGCCTTGCTACATAGAGAGTTCCAGGCTAACCTGGACTAGGCTATGTGAGACCCTGCCTCAGAAAACAAGCCTAGCAAATAAAACAGGATGGTGCCAAACTTCCTGCAAGCATGTGGCTGTGCTGAAAACCAGGGAACTGTTTGGGTCCCAGAGGATGGATTTCATGGTGGGAACCATCTAAAGAATGTGGAAGCGATGGTTGAAGGTGTCTCTATCTTAGAGAAGAGGCTGGAACAGGAGAAATAAGTTGGAAGCTATTGGACTGAGACAGGAATGAGCAAAGTGACACTGAAGGGACACAGACCAGTACAAAAGTCTGGCATCAAGTCCTGGGCTCTTCCACAATGGAATGGAAGACACCCCCCCCCCAGGATCAATAAGACGTCTGAGAATCCTAGAAACTGTTGATTAGGGGCTGTCAAGGGCTCCGTCAATAAAGAAGTTTGCTACCAAACTTGATGACCTGAGTTCAATCCCCAGGACCTACGCAGTGACTTCAGCAACTGTCTCTGGCATCCATACATGCATCACAACACACACCGTAGAGCATGTGCATACCCCCAGCCATGATATACGTGTGTGTGTGTGTCTGTGTTTAAAGACAAGGTTTCTCTGTGTAAAATTCCTGTCATGGGTCATGGAACTCACTTTGTAGACCAGGCTGGCCTCGAACTCACTGAAATTCATATGCCTCTGCCTCCCAAATGCTGGGATTAAAGGCATGTGCCACCAAAGCCAGACAAATTGAATATTTTTAAGGCAGACAAGCTGGAACCAAGAGAGAATAGGAAAGAACAAGCCGTGGGAACAAGCTGAGTGAGGTAAGGCTATCAGGATACCACAGGGTCTATCTCAGGCTTGCCTGCACCTTTGACAAAAAAAAAAAAAAAAAAAAAAAAATGAGCAGTGGGCCCAGCTGAAATCTCCCGCCAAAGTGGGGATAGGTAATTTAAAGGAAAAGGGAATTATCTAGTGTCACCCACACCAGGGACAGTCTCAGCTCTGCTGCTAATGGCCTCAGTGACCATAGGAATGGCCGTGCATTAATTCATCAGTGCCTCAACAGGACTAGTCTTGATAGCCCTGAAACTGTAGCAGTGTTTGTAGCCCATGCAAGCTGCCTAGAGCAAGCACAGTAATTGGGTGGTTTTTTTGTAAAGATTTTTATTTATTTATTATATATGCAACATTCTGTTTCCATGTATATCTGCACACCAGAAGAGGGCAATAGATCTCATAACGGATGGTTGTGAGCCACCATGTGGTTGCTGGAAATTGAACTCAGGACCTCTGGAAGAGCAGTCGGTGCTCTTAACCACTAAGCCATCTCTCCAGCCCCACAGTAATTGTTAATAGTCTCTGGTTCCTCACACTGATGACTAGCTGTGGTACTTGGTCAGTTTATACAACTCTGGCTTTTCATTTAAAGTATTTAAAGGAATATTAATAGGGGCTTCAGAGATGGCTTAGCAGTTTAGAGTCCTGGCTGCTCTCCCAAAGGAGCCAGATTCAATTCCCAGCACCCACACGGCAGCTCACAAGTGTAACTTCAGTTCTTGAGGGACCTGATGCCATCATACAGACAGACATAGAGGTAAAACACTGATGCACATTAAATAAATAAATACTTTTGTAAAAAAAAGAATATTAGTAAAATCTACTCCATCTCTTCCATAGATTTATTAGCAAGAGTTAGAAGAGAAACTGCCTGTGCATTTAGATAGGATTTGGAGCACATAAGGGCCCACAGTTAGATGTGCCTGGGATCAGAAGTGGAGCTAAGTTGGTAAAGTGCTTTGCTAGCATCCACAAAGTCCAACTGAGTATGTAGCATATGTCTGTAATCCCAGAACTTGGGAACTGGAGATATGAGGATCAGAGGTCCAAGGCCACCATTTATATAGTGAATCTGAGGCCAGGCCAGGCTGTACCACTTGAGACCTAATCTGGAAAAAAAAAAAAAAAGACTTCGGTGGTCCCTCCTATCTGTCTCAGCCCTTGCTCAGAGGCATGTCTGCCTCTCTCCTCTTGAATGACCATCAGGTAATAAGCACAGGGCATGGAGGGAGAAAACAAGCTTTTTTCATGTTTCATTGAGACTGGATCTCTAACTCATTATGCTGGCCTCCAACTCTTTATGTAGTTGAGGATGGGCCTAGAACTCCTGATCTTCCCACCTCTGCCTTCCCAGTATAGGGTCCTAGGAAATGCTGAAGGAAGACCCCCAAACTCAAATAGTATGTAACAGCAAATAGCATTTACTATACCACATGCATGTGGGGTTGTTCACCTGTACAAAATGGTGACGAACCCCGAACCCTGAGAGGAACGTGCAGGCTCCTTTTAAGCATAAGTAAGGAGAGTTTCAGGAGCGATTAGGTCATCTCAAATGTAATTGGTTAACCAAGCATCAGTTACATTAGTATATTTCTAATTGCCCAAGGTTTACTTTTATCACATCTGTTTAAGCTTGGACATGACCCAGAGGGGGCTGCTGGGTTTGTCCTTCAGCTATTGTGATGCTGACTTAGGCCTTTGATGTGTTTTTCTTCGATGCCCCCCCACCCAATTTAAGGGTATAGTGAATAATTAGCCCTTTGTTGGAAGAGACACCTGTGTGTCCTTATCAGAGAACTGAATCCTAAATACAGTTGTAAAAGTGGGCAAATGGAACCCCTTCTCCAGTACTGGGGTTTCAGGCCATGTACCAGCATATTCAGTTTAGTGAGCAGGTTTACAACCCCAGTTCAGCCCTGCTGGAACACAGTCTTCTGAAGGAGCCTCAGAAATTACAGTCTGACACCATGGGATCACCCAGGGCATGCAGATGGAGTGCAGAGCTTTAGATCTTCAGGAGCTTCGGGGAGGCACACTAAATTTCTTCTTCTTTGTTTTTTTTTTATTAAAGATTTATTTATTTATTATGTATACAGTGTTCTGTCTGCATGTACCCAGGCCAGAAGAGGGCACAAGGTCTCATCACAGATGGTTGTGAGCCACCATGTGGGTGCTGGGAATTGAACTCAGGACTTCTGGAAGAACAACCAGTGCTCTTAACCATTGAGCGATCTCTCCAGCCCCTAAATGTCTTCTTAAGATGGCACTGGGGATATGATTGCTGCTGTTGCACCCAGAGGGAACAACTGCACAGGAGCCGTTCTCTGTCAAGTCCCTCACACAGGTCCTGCTTAACCTTGAGCAGCTGTGACCCAAGGCCAACAGCTGGGTCATAAATCATCAATGACACCGGCAGATCAGCTCAGCATGATCTGCACTTCTCCTTGGGGTGAGGGTGGGGAACAAGCAAAATCTCCAGACCCCATCTCTTCCCCTGCCAACATTACCCATTGCATTCAAGCCAGGGGTTGTTTTCCTTTTGGCTTTGAATGTTTGCAGTGAAAATGCTGTCTTCAACAACCAGAGGTTTGGAGACAGCACAACAGAGCAACATAATGCTAGGTCTAGAATATGGCATGGGGGGTGTCTGCAATAAAGTCACTCCTTCACAAACTATGGGACAAGGAGCCGGGCAGTGGTGGTGCATGCCTTTAATCCCACACTCGGAGGCAGAAGCAGGCAGATCTCTGTGAGTTCGAGACCAGCCTGGTCTACAAGAGCTAGTTCCAGGATAGGCTCCAAAGCTACAGAGAAACTCTGTCTTGAAAAAAAAAAAAAACAGAACCCCCCCACCGCCCCCCCCCAAAAAATACAAACTATGGGACCAGGGAGACCAGAAAGCCCTCTCCTATGTCCAGAAAGCTAGTGTAAACCGGAAGCAACTCATCTGACAGTCCACTAATGTTCAAAACACATGTTCTGAGCTGGGAGCCTAGAGCCTGGAGCCCAGAGCCCAAGCCATGGCCAGCCACATCCAATCATCTTCAGCAGCTAGGGAAACTGCAGCCCGAGCACATATTCACTGTTTTATCAGTGGGTTACAGGCCATTTACTTTGCTACAGTTTGATTCCCCTTAAAAGCGTGGTAATGGCATTTGTTTTTGGTTTTTTGCTTTTGTTGTGTTGTTGTTTGGTTTTTGTTTTTTGAGACAAGGTTTCTCTTTGTAGATTCTCTTTGGAGCCTGTCCTGGCACTTGCTCTGTAGACCAGGCTGGACTCTAATTCCCAAAGATCTGCCTGCCTCTGCCTCTGCCTCTCTGCATCTCTGCCTCTCTGCCTCTCTGCCTCTCTGCCTCTCTGCCTCTCTCTGCCTCTCTGCCTCTGCCTCTGCCTCTGCCAGTAGATTCATAAAGGTAAAAAAGCAGTTGAGAGTGGAAAACAAAGGTACAGGTCTGTGTGCCTATGATCCCAGTCCTTGGGAGATAGAAGCTGGAGGATCAGGAGTTCAAGGTCATCCTTAAAGCTAAGGAGTGAGTTGAGGACAGCATGGGCTCAAAGAGAGAAAGGCCCAATTCAAGGTCTGGTGTTAGGATGTTTGAATTACATGCTTTTGCTTTATAGCCCAGGCTGGCTCCCAACTCAAAAGAATGCTCCTTTTTTCTTAGCATCCCTAGTGCTAGAATTATAGGTTTTACATTTTTTTCTTCAATTAAAAATTTTAAGTTGGGGCTGGAGAGATGGCTCAACAGCTCTTCCAGATGGCTGCTCTTCCAGAGGACCAGGGTTCAATTCCCAACAACCACATGGTGGCTCACAACCATCTATAATGAGGTTTGGTGCCCTCTTCTTGTGGGCAGACATATATACAGGTAGAACACTGTGTATATAATAAAGAAATAAATCTTTTAAAAAATTTTAAGTTGGCTGGGCGTTGGTGGAGCATGCCTTTAAACCCAGCACTCGGGAGGCAGAGGCAGGCTGATCTCTGAGTTTCAGGCCAGCCTAGTCTACAAGAGCTAGTTCCAGGATAGCCTCTAAGCCACAGGAAACCCTGTCTCGAAAAACCAAAAAAAAAATTTTAAGTTGTACTACAGTTTTTATTTATTTATATAGTGTGTATATATGCATGCATGTCTCCAAACAGGCATGCCACAATACATATGTGTTGATCAGAGGGTGGAAAGAAGGCACAGTCCTCTTCCAGAGGACCTGAGTTCAGTTCCCAGCTCCCATATGGAAACCATCTGTAACTCCAATGCGTGTCCTCTTCCACATGTGCTGCTACACTATATACAGTCAAAAACCCTGAATCTGAACATCTTTGTTTAGCTTTTTTCCTGAACATTACCAATAACAACTTGTAACCAATCCCTCTAAAAAATGACGAATATCCATCACCCACTGAATGACCAAAAACCACCCACCCCACCTCTTGGGAATGTGGTCATCGCATCCTTAAATTTACTTCTGTCTGGAGGAAACAGCATATTTAGGGGATTCTGAAAAGAAAAATTTGGGTTAAATGTCAAGTCCTGGGAGAGATAGCTGTATCATTTGTTGTTCAGTCTCAGAGTGAAGTGAAAGTGCAGGACTTGTCTTAAGTTAGTCCTGGCTAAAGTAGTCTGTGAGGCTGGATCATCTCAGCTAGACAACTCGAAATTGTTCTGAGTAGTTTGTAGTCCAAAGCTGTTCTTTAAGAGGTGTTTTCATCTTAGTGGTGCTTTTATAGTCCTGGTGGAATTGTCATTGTGGGTCCTATCCTTGTTTTTTGGAGACTTCAGAGATTGCATTAGGTCAGATTATTCCTTTTCTTTTCTCTTCTTTTCTCCCTTCTACTTTGGCTTTCTATTTGTCCAAAGATTTTTAAATTCCTCAAAGTGCTTGTTTTTATTTTCCTGGAAAGACAAAAACAAAACCCTGCCCCAACCCTAACTTTGGGAAGGTTCCTAATCTAATCTTTATCAATTTTTAAAAATATTTATTCTTATTTTATGTACATTGGTGTTTTGCCTGCATGTATGTCTATCTGAGGGTATCAGATCTTAGAGTTACAGACAATTGTTAGTTGCCATGTGGTTGCTGGGAATTGAACCCTGGTCGTCTGGAAGAGCAGTCAGTGCTCTTAACCTCTGAGCCATCTCTCCAGCCCCCTTCATCAATTTTTTTTAAGTGAGAAGTTTTATTGGAAAGGGGAGGGAAGGGGAGAGGAAAGAGAAAAGAGGTAAAGAGACACAGAGACAGAGAGACAGAGGACAGAAGAGAAGAGGGAAACAGGAGACGTCCTGTCTGCTCCAGGAGAACATCGGGAAGAGAGAATGGGGAAAGAGAGCAGAGAGAGCTCTTTATCAATTTTGATTTAAGGTTTCTCCTGAGCTTTTGTTTTCTCTACTGTAGCTGTTCTATCACCCAGAGCAGCATGCTTTCTTACAATAGGAATTAGGTTCTTTAATTGCTCTGGGAAGGAGTTTCCTCCACAGTTACAGGAAACGACAGAACTGCCTTTGGCAAAGGAGTCTTTAAGGGGCCCCCCAATGAGTTTTCCAATGGCAAAGGGTTACCTTGAATGTTCCTTGTTGATCTGCATCCACTAGTCCAATGCCTGCCTTTGCCACACATGCTGCATACTCAGAAGGGAAGGGTGTTCTGTTTGGATTTTTCCCAGAAAAAACATTGTTTCTAGAAATGCCCTGTTTACAATGGCTTTTAAAGTGACCTTGTTTGCCATAATTGAAACACTTGGCATTTCAATTTTTCTTCAAACCTCTGGAAGTCACCTCTCCTATCCATGCATCATCATGGTCATGAGATTCAATATTGATTGTATCTCGGATCCATTCCTCCAAGGATGCTGATCTTGCCTTTAATAGCCTAATTATTCTTTTGCATTGGGCATTATCATTTTCTTTTTTTTTAAGATTTATTTCTTTATTATGTATACAACATTCTGCCTTCAAGTATGCCTGCATGTCAGAAGAGGGCACCAGATCTCATTACAGATGGTTGTGAGCCACCATGTGGTTGCTGGGAATTGAACTCAGGACGTCTGGAAGAACAGCCAGTACTCTTAACCTCTAAGCCATCTCTCCAGCCCGGGCATTAGCATTTTCAAAAGCCAAGTATTATTTATCTAGCTTCTGAATTTGGTATCATTCTTTGTAAGAATTACAAACCCCTTTGTAAAAAAGGGGTTTCTTTTGGGCCCTATATAACTTTAGTAAATGACTCAATCTTCTTCCCTACTTCATCAATTCTGTCCCAAGCATTCAAAGCTGCTGCACAGCATAAAGTCAGGATATGGCCATCATATAGGGATTGCCTTTCTATGGCAGCATAATCTCCTTCTCCAAGAAGTTGATCTTGGGAGATTTCCATACCTCTACTCCTTGTTCAATGATTTAAGCCTCTTTTTTAAAGCAGGTCCTCCATTGTAATTGTGGACCAGGATCCAAGACAGATGTAACCAAGTCTATCCAGTCATAAGGGATAATTCTATTACAGTTGACCACAGTTTAATATCTGCTTTACAAATGGTGAATGCATGTCATATGAGAGTATTGTTTCTTTGAATCTCATAAAATTTATTATTGTCACAGGAGTCCAATCAGCTCTTACATAGCTTTTATCATTTGGCAATTCCTGCAAGGTTACTGGATATATTAAGGTTGGTTGTCTGAGTTCCTCTCTAACCTTATAATGGCACTCATACCAAACAACTTTTTAAAAGATAAACCAAGAACTATCAAAATGACAAGGATTATTAAAAACAGAAAACTAACAGTATTTCTATCCCAGTTAAGTTGGTTATCCCTTCATTTAATTGTTCCATTTATTTATTTATTTATTTATTTATTTATTTTGAGACAGGGTTTCTCTATGGCTTTGGAGGCTGTCCTGGAACTAGCTCTTGTAGACCAGGCTAGTCTCGAACTCACAGAGATCCTCCTGCCTCTGCCTCCTGAGTGCTGGGACTAAAGGCATACGCCACCACGGCCCAGCTAATTGTTCCATTTTAAATCATGCAGAGACCTAACTCTCTCCATTGTAATAGTGTTTCCCATTTTAATGTGGGAAAAACTCTCTTTTAATTACTCCTTCCTTTAAGAATTCCCAGTTTTGGGCTGGAGAGGTGGCTCAAAAGTTAAAGGTTAAGGGCACTGACTGCTTTTCCAGAGGTCCTGAGTTCAATTCCCAGCAACCACATGGTGGCTCACAGCCATTTGTTATGAGATCTGGTGCTCTTTTCTGGTGTGCAGATATACATGGAAGCAGAATGTTATATACATAATAAATAAGTAAAATCTTAAAAAAAAAGAATTCCCAATTTTTCCACCAAATCTGCCAACAACAATGATGATGATGATGTGAGGCTGACAGTTGCTGCATAGGACAGTCAAAGCCTGACCAGATATCAAGGCATCGAGAAGGGGGCCCAGGGAACGCCCCACCCTGAGAGAGAGGAAAGGAAAACCTAGCTGGTAGGGCGGTGACTCTGACTGCTTGTAGCTCCAGCCAATTATTCCATTGGCTGCAAAGCCCCAGGAAAACGGCTCTTTTGTGAATTCATACCCCAAAAGTTGGGTGCCAGATATAGCATGAATTCTCTTTGGTCTTAATAATAAAAATTCAGAGTTAGATATTAGGGTTAATGCTGAAGATCAGAGAAGCAACCACTAGAGAGTTCTCACCTCCACCAGTGCTCAGACCAAAGAGGAGATCCTGTTCTCAGACTGCATCTTCAGACTGCTTAGACTACACTGCTCCTCAGACTGCATCTCTCCCTTGTCTCCTTCCACCTTATATTCCTCTCTCCACCCAGCCCTATCTCTCCTGTCTCCACCTCTTTTGTTTGTTTGCTTGTTTGTTTTTTCAAGCAGGGTTTCTCTGTGGCTTTGGAGGCTGTCCTGGAACTAGCTCTTGTAGACCAGGATAGTCTCGAACTCACAGAGATCCTCCTGCCTCTGCCTCTGCCTCCCGAGTGCTGGGACTAAAGGCATGCACCACCATTGCCCGACCTTTGTCTCCACCTCTTTAGTTCTGGAATGAAAACATGGGACCCCAGAGGCTAAAGAGATGGGTCATCGGTTAAAACACTGCTCTTCCAGGGGACCCGGGTTCAATTCCCAGCAACCACATGGCAGCTCACAACTGTCTGTAACTCATACAGACATATATGCAGGCAAAACACCAATGCACATAAAATAAAATAAAAATAAACTGTTAAAAAAAAAAGGTGTGGGGTCCCAAGTGTTGGGATTACCTTTGTGTGAGCTCTGTTTCTCGCTTAGACTGGGTCAATTTCGTGTAGCCCAGGGTGGCCTTGAACTAACAGATATCTGTCTGCCTCTGTCTCCCAAGTGCTGGGATTAAAGGTATGTGCCACCATTGCCTGGCCTCTATGGACAACCAATGTGGCTAGCTTTGCACTCTGGTCTTCAGGCAAGCTTTATTTGTTAGATCATAAACAAAATATCACCACAGCCCAGCCCATTGTGGGTGGACCCAACCCAGGGATGGGGGGTAATTCTGGGTTTTGTAAGAAAGCAGATTGAACAATCCAAATGGCACAAGCCAGTAAGCAGCACCCCTCCATGGCCATTGCATCAGCTTCTGCCTCCAGGTTCCTGCCCTGTTTGAATGCTTGTCCTGGATTTCCTTTAATGATGGACTATGATGTTGAAGTGTAAGCCAAATAAATCCTTTCCTCCCCAATTTGCTTCTGGTCATGATGTTTTATCATTGCAACAGTAATGAAGATAATATACTATGCCCAGTTTTGTTTTGTTTTGTTTTTTAAACAGGCTCTCACCTAGCACCAGGCTAGCCTTCAACTTGATATGTATCACTAAAGATGACCTGTAGCTATTGACTTTACTTTTACCTCCCAAGTACTGTGGGAATATGGACCTGAATCATCACTTCTAGTTTTTGAGGTTTTATTGGGTTTATTTATTTTATTTTGTGTGTGGTACATGTTTGCAGGTCAGAAATAACCTGTAAGACTCAGTTCTGTATTTCTACCATGTGGGCCTCAGGATTGAATTTGGATGGTCTACATTGGAGGCAAGTAACTTTATCAACTGAGCCATCTCTCTGGCCCCTTATGTGTGTGAGTCTTGTTATGTAGCCCCAGCTGGCCTAGAAATCACTGTATAGATGAAGCTGGCTTGCATCTTGGGATAATCCAGCTTCAGTGTCCAGTGCTGGGAGTACAGGCAGACTTTACCATAACAGGTCGTTTTTCCTTTGCTTTTTGAAGGCAGGGTTTCATGTATCTCAGGCTGGCCTTGAATTCACTTTGTATCCAGGGGTGACCTTGAATTACTGATCCTACTGCTTCTACTTCCCAAAGGCTGGAATTACAGGCTTGTGTCACCTAAAATGTTTACTGTCTTATCATTTTCATTTCTTTTGGGGATATTGTGGATTAAAATTATAGTTCCATAACCAAATTGCTTAACTACTGAGTTCTTTACTAGCCTCTGCCCTTCTCTGTGGCTACAAGATGTTCCTTTGTCAAATACCCTGTTAATGACATTTAGATCATTCCTTTTTTTGTTTGTTTGTTTTCAGACAGGGTTTCGCTGTGTAGCCCTGGTTATCCTAGAACTCACTCTATATACTTGGCTGGCCTTGAACTCACAGAGATATGCCTGTCTCTGCTGACATTTAGATCTTTTTTTATCATTTGCCATTACAATACTGTAATATTTAGATGTTCTCATGTTATTTTGCAGATGGTAGATCACAGGATAAGTTCCTAGAATTGGAGGTTTAGCTCAAATGCACAAAATTGTTTGTTGGTTTTGAGAGTTTCCGTAGCTCAGGGTGGCCTCCAACTATTAGCAATCCTCTTGTATCTGCCTCCAACGTTCTGGAACAAACATCACCATACACCATGGAAATTTTTGCTTTGTTTTGTTTTAGGCCTGGTCTTTCTATGTAATCCTAAATGTCCTAAAATTTACTATGTATACCAGGCTGGCTTTGAACTCACAGAGATCTGCCTGCTTTTGCATCCTGAGTGATGGGATTAAAGGCTTAAGTCACCATGTCTGGTCCATTAATTTTTTTAATGAGTATTGGTGTTTATCCCACATGAGTGTGCCAGATCCATGGGAAGTTGAGTTACAAACAGTTGTGAGCTGCCAACTGGGTGCTGGGAATTGAACCTGGGTCTTCTGAAAGGGCAGCCAATGCTCTTAACCACTGATATAATTGCACATTCTGTGCAATTAACTAAAGATTGTGAGTTTCACCTTTTACCTCCTGGGTACAAGGCATTGTGTGGAATAGTCACAGGACAGGCTGGAATCTTCACTTCTGCTTTTTCACATAGCATCCATGGAGTAGCAATTCATGTTGCAACTTTGTCTTTCTGAGTCTCTTCTGCAATGGCTGCTTAGCATTCTGAGGGGGTAGAAGAAATGGTATCATGTAATTAGCCTTTCTCTTATCAGTAGCTTTCATTTACTCCTATTGCTCTATAATTCTAATTAGAAAACCCTTCAAGTTTTGTGTGAGCATGTGGTCCTGCCCTTGCACATGCTGGACAAATGCTTCAAATTCCCCCCCAGCATTATTTGCTTTTTATTTAGCCCACGTTAGCTTGGAACCTATGCTTCTCTTGACATATACCACCAATCCTCATTCTCATAAGTACTTTGCTACTGTTTTTGCTTTGATTCATTTTAATTTTTGTTTTATTTTGAGAAAGGATCTCCCTATGTAGCTGTGGCTGTGCTGGAACTCTATGTTGACCAGGCTGGGCTCTGGGCTCTGTGATTAAAGGCAGGTGTCACAATGCAGCCTTTTGTTAGTTAGCTTTGAACTTGCTATGTAGCCAAAGATGGCCTTCCTTTTTTTTAAAGGTGGAAGTCCCCTCCTATCACCAAATAAATTCTGGGGGTTGAATTCAGGTTGTCAGGCTTGGTGGCAATTGGCTTTACCCAGTCTGTCATCATTCCTCTGGCCTAGCCAAAGATGGTTTTTAATGCCTGTTCCTTCCTCCTGCCCCCACTTCTAAAATGCTGGGCTCATATGTGTGAAACACTTTGCCCAAACAAACCATGGCTATCTTACAGTTAAATAGGTCAGGCTTGGTGGCATGTACCTTTGATTTTAGCACTTGGGAGTCAGAGGAAGGCAGACCTTTGTGAGTTCTAGGCTAGCTTGGTCTACATATCCAGCTTCAGGCCAGCCAGGGCTCCATAGTAATACTTTGTCTCAAAAACAAAAGGTGTGATGGTGCACACCTTTAATCCCAGCACTCAGGAGGCAGAAGCAGGTGGATCTCTGTGAGTTCAAGACCAGCCTGGTCCACCAAGAGCTAGTTCCAGGTCAGCCTCCAAAGCCACAGAGAAACCCTGTCTTGACCTTCCCCCCCAAAAAAACCCAAACAAAAATGGACAGTTGGGCGGTGGTGGCATATACCTTTAATCCCAGCACTTGGGAGGCAGAGGCAGGTGGATATCTGTGAGTTTGAGGACAACCTGGTATACAGAGTGAATTCCAGGACAGGCTCCAAAGGCTACATAGAGAAATCCTGTCTTGAAAAACAAAACAAAAACAAAAAACAACCAATCAAATATATATATATATATATATATATATATATATATATATATATATATGAATTTCGGTGTACTTTAATTTTTAAAAATCCGTGAGATATTTATAAATATTTATTGTAATTAAAATGCTTGCCTTATGACATAAGGTATAAGCCTCTGAAGGGAATGTGTGTTACACACATACATCTCTTAGTAGACCACTATTGAGGAAACTTTCTATGGGGCAGTGAGCAACATCTACTCACAGCACAGCCTTTACCATCTAAGTCAATGTGCTAGTGACAACCTGTATGAGTCTCTCAACAAGAGTCTAGATAGGGCACCAATGACAGCTCAAAGCAGTGACTCCATGTAAGTAGAGCTTAGTGAGCTTGTGAGGGTATTGAGCTTACTTACAGTAGCATGGGTGAGAACTTACCCAAATGGCTGCAATGTCCCACTCTGGCATGAATGATACTACCTCTCTAAAGATGGAAATCTCCCTTTAGTTGGCATTCTACCTCATATGTATCCCAGAACCTTCCTATTGGAATAATTATACTCATTTAAGTGTTCATAGGCGGCCATGCCTGTATTTGTATATGTGTGTGTTGGGGGCCCAAATTGAAGCCAAAACATAACTCTCTAAAGTCAGTTCTCTCCTTCATGTAGAGAAAGAAGAAACTTAGATTATCAACCTTGGTGGCAAGTACCTTCATCTGCTGAGCCATTTCTCCCAATTTCTCTGGGACCTTCTGAGATCATGTGTATCTGGGATAGAATTACACACAGCTGCCAAGCATGGTGGAGTAAGCATTTAGTCCCAGCACTTAGGAGACAATGACAGGCCGATCTCTGTGAGTTTTAGGCCAGCCTGGTCTACAAAAGCAAGTTCCAGGAGGCTGGAGAGATGGTTCAGAGGTTAAGAGCACTGGCTGCTCTTCCAGAGGACCCGGGTTCAATTCCCAGCATCCACATGGCAGCTCACAACTGTCTATAACTCCAGTTCCAGGGGGTCTGTCACCTTTGTACCAATGCACATAAAAAATAAAGTTAAATATATTAAAAAAAAGCAAGTTCCAGGACAGCCAGGGCTACAGAGAAACCTGTCTCTAAAAAACAAAACAAATCAAATTCCACATATTTAGTCAGGGTGCACAGGAGGAACAAGTTGGAGTCTCAGGTGAAGGTCTACCATTTCTTTCAATGAAGAACTATCAGCAGATCTGCTCTTGTTGAGTCTCACGCAGGTTGTCACTAGTAAATTAAGTTGGTAAAGGTTAGGCTGTACCATGACAGCACTCCAAAGTCACCTACCTCGGTTTCCTTCCCACGATGATTTAGATTTATGGATGGAAAATTGTATCACTTTATTTGCTGCAGAGGAAGCGTATCATTGGGGGTTGGGGATGAAGCTCAATGGCAGAGCATGCTGTCTATAACCTTGTTCCAGTCCCCAGACCTCCCACAACCCCCCAAACAAGGCAACTTACTTATCAGCATCAATACAAAAGTCAGTGTACCCGGACAGTGGTGGCACATGCCTTTAATCTCAGCACTTGGGAGGCAGAGGCAGGCGGATCTCTGAGTTTGAGGCCAGCCTGGTCTACAGAGCCAGTTCCAGGACAGCCTCCAAAGCCACAGAGAGAACCCCTGTCTGGAAAAATAAATAAGTGGAGAGTGATTGAGGAAGATATTTAACATCTACTTGTAGCTTCCACATGCATGCACACACATACCTGTGTGAACATGTATGCACACACACATAGGCATGCACACAGGAACGGGGGTAAGGGGCAGGGGGAGGGAGAACCTGCTGATAGGAGTGGTGAGCCGCCGGGCAGTGGTGGCGCATGCTTTTAATCCCAGCACTTGGGAGGCAGAGGCAGGCAGATCTCTGTGAGTTCGAGGCCAGCCTGGTCTACAAGAGCTAGTTCCAGAACAGCCTCCAAAGCCACAGAGAAACCCTGTCTCAAAAAAAAAAAAAAAAAAAAAAAAAAGAGTGGTGAGCCAAGACTCTATTCCCAGGCTTCAGTAGGCAAATACAGAAACCTTCTTGGGCACTTACTACTTGTTCCAATACTACTTGATCAGAAAACACTCAAATATCCCAGCTGACCAGTCCAATCAGTGGGGTATTACCACCTCCTCCCAGCATCCTAGGACTATCCCAAGGCAACTACACCCCAACCCATGCCTCTCTTCTTAGTTTCTCTTCCTGTTGCTGTGATTAAAAAACAGAAACAAAACAAAACCCAAAAACCTTTGACAATAGCAAACTAAAGGAGAGAGGGCTTATTATAACTCACAGTTCGGGGTTCAGTCCATCACCAAAGGGAAGTCAAGGCATCAGGTCCCTTAAGCAGCCGGGCATATTACATCATCAGTCAGAAGAGAGCAATGCCTGTAGCTGCTGCTTTCTTCCCCTTCTCCATTCATGCAGTCCAACCCACAGTCAGTGTAGGTCCCCCCACAACAATTAACAATTGATGTAATTAAGGCAATGCCCCCACAGGCACACCCAGAGGCCCATCTCCTTGGTGAGACTAGATCCTGTCACGTTGTCAACACAAACCATCTCATTTCACCAAGCTGTTGCCATAACAACAGAATCCCTTCACTAGTATACCAGAACTTCCCTCAGTAATGAGATGCCTCAGTCAATTGTTATATCAAACTGAGTCACCACCTCATCTTTCTGTGTCTTACTGTGTAGATCCCAATAGTGGGGCTTTGGAGACATTTGCCATTCCTCTTCTTTCTTCCTTTTTTTCCTTGTCCTTCTCCTTCTTTCTTCTCCTCCTCCTTTTTTTTTTTTTTTTTTTGGTTTGAGACAGGGGTTCTCTGTGTAACATCCCTGGCCATCCTGGAACTTAATTGGTAGATTAGACTGGCCTTGAACTCAGAGATTTGCCTCTGTCTACCAAATGCTGGGATTAAAGGCATGCATTACTACTGCCCACCTATTAAATACTTTATCAGTCTGAAGGAAAATAAGCATGCAGAGAAACTAGCTGATGAGGTTTCAGACCAGTGAGTTGGCAGAATAAGGAGCCATACTGTGACACCTGGGAGAACTGCTGTGTGCAATGGAGTGTGCACCAAATAGGGGGAAATGTGAGACTTTTTTTTTTTTTTTTTTTTGGTTTTCCGAGACAGGGTTTCTCTGTGTAGCTTTGGAGCCTATCCTGGCACTTGCTCTGTAGACCAGACTGGCCTCCAACTCCTGCCTCTGCCTCCCGAGTGCTGGGATTAAAGGCGAGACTCTTGTTATTACTGTAATTGCAAACTGACCACTGGCAAAAGGAACATCCACTATGTGACATCATAGAGACTCATCCCCTAAATGAGCTGGTGAACCATCACAGACTTGGGTGACCATGTAACCAACTCTTATGAGATGGGAGAACCTGAGTCTGGCACGGCAGGATAGATCTTGAACAAGAATTCCCTAAGAGACAGTGACCTCTCTGGTCATTTAATACATGTATGTTGGGCTTTTGTGGTAGTTTGAATGCAAATATTGACCAAAGGTTCTGGTAAAAACTTGGTCCCCAGTTGGTGGCACTACGTGGGAGAGGTTTATTAGATGTGGTCTTCGTGGAGGAAATGTTTAATTGGGGGTTGGCTTGGACGTTGGTTGTGATTTGAATAATGGCCCCCTTAGGCTCTATATTTGAATACTTGATCTTCAGTTAGTGGAACTGGTTGGGAAGGATTAGAAGGTGGTGGTCTGTTGGAGGGGCTTGTCATTGAGGGTAGACTTTGAGGTTTCAAAACCTCATTCCAGCCAGGAGGTGGAGGCACATGCCTTTAATCCCAGAACTTGAGAGGCAGATGCAGGTGGATCTCTGTGAGTTCAAGGTTAGCCTGGTCTACAAAGTGAGTTCCAGGACAGCCAGGGCTGTGACACAGAGAAATCCTGTCTTGAAAAAAGCAAAAAAAACATGAGGCTGGAGAGATGGCTCAGAGGTTAAGAGCACTGACTGCTCTTCCAGGGGTCCTGAGTTCAATTCCCAGCAACCACATGGTGGCTCACAACCATCTGTAATGCCTGGTGCCCTCTTCTGACCTGCAGGCATACATGCAGAAGGAACACTGCATAAATAATAAATAAAAAAAATCTTTAAAAAAAAGAAAGAAAAAGCAAAAACAACAACAACAAAAAAAGCCATGACATTTCTGCCAAGAAGAAGAGCCATATATAGGGAGTGGAACTAGCCCAAGAGAGAAAAGTGTGCTGCAGTCTACAAAAGTGAAGGGCAGAGAAATCTAAGACCTTTGACATCAGACATAAAGCTACTGCCTTTAATTCCTGCACTCCAGAGATGGGAGGAACTCTGTAAGTTTGAGACCAGCCTGGTCTACACAGAGAAACCCTGTCTCAAAAAAAAAAAAAAAAAAAAAAAAAAAGTAAGAAAGAAAAAAAAAGATTTTTCCCTGCTGGCTTTCAGTATTTCTTTGATCAAATTTATCCTCATTATGCCCCCTTTCCTCCCTGTACAATGGTAATGTATATTCTGTACCACTGTATGCTGAAAGTATGTAATTTACACATTGATTTTACTGGGAGTTACAACTAATAGGTTTTCTATATCTTGATAACAGGTTTCTCCGACAATGTAGTAAGCCAGATCAAGCCAAACTGAAAAAGTAAAAGAACAGGTGTATTTGAGCAAAGCAACTCCCAAGTGAGTTCTCCAGTCCTAGAGATCTAGGCAGGAAAAGTCACAAGTCCAAACTAAGCCAGGAAGCTTATATAGCCAGTAGATGAGGGGTGATGGTGACATGTCCATCACAAGCTGGATTTGTACCCAAGTATGGTCAGAAGCTGAATGCTTTAGGTAAGGACTTGGGCCGCTGGCAGCTTCAGGGGAGGAGCTGTCATAGCCACCAAGAATTCAGAACTGGGCTTTTTGACACCTTTTCTTTGTTGGAGATTCTCTGAAAGGGCAGGGTTTGAGAGAGAGGAATGGAGCTTCCTGGTCAAGCAGGAGTAAGCTAAAGGCTCCAACCAAACAACATGAGATTTCGTTGAGTTTCAGAAGAGACTTTGGACATTTTTCTGTTGGGTGGGGGGTTCGTGACAGGGTTTCTCTGTGGCCACCACCGCCCGGCGAGACTTTGGACTTTTAAACTATATTGAGAGTGCCACCACGGCCTGGCCAAGACTGAAAGACAATGGGAACTTTCAAAGTTGGACCAAATGTATTTTGCACTATGACATGGCCACAGCCTACAGAGGCCTAGAATGAAATGTGATTGTTTGAATAAAAATAGCATAGCTGGGCCGGGCAGTGGCGCACGCCTTTAGTCCCAGCACATGTGAGGCAGAAACAGGCAGATCTCTGTGAGTATGAGGCCAGCTTGGTCTACTGAGTGAGTTCCAGGACAGCCTCCCAAACTACAGAGAGACCCTGACTTGAGAAAGAACAAACAAACAAAACAAACAAAAAAGAATAGCATAGCCAGATGTGGTGCCACACACCTTTAGTCCCAGCACTTGGGAGGCAGAGGTAGGTGGATCTCTGTGATTTCAAGCCCAAACTGGTCTACAGAGTGAGTTCTAGGACAGTCAGTGTAACTAGTCTTAGACTAGTTACACTGAGAAGCCATCCTTGAAAACAAACAAACAAAATAATAGCCCTCATAGGCTTCTATATTTGAAAAATTGCCTCTCCCACATTGGTGAAACTGTTTGGGAAGAATTAGGAGGTGTGGCCTTATTGACAGGGATGTCTTACTGGGGAAGAGCTCTGAAGTTTCAAAAGCCCATGCTATTCCAATTAGATCTGTCTCTGCCATGTGCTTATGGATTAAGATGTGAGCACTCAGCTACTCCTCCATCACCATGCCTGCCTACCTGCTGCCATGCTCTCAGTCATGATAGTAATAGATTGTAATTAGCCCTCTGAAACTGTAAACCCCAAATAAACTTGTCTGTAATTTGCCTTGGTCATGGTATCTTATCACAAATAGAAAAGTAACTATGACAAGGTTTCAAACCCACTTGCCATTCCTAGTTCTCTTTTTCTCAGCTTGTGTGATGTGATCTCAGCAGGGAACAGGGACCCTTAAAACTTCTAGAACTGTAAACCCAAATAAATCCTTGGTGGTGTTTCATCACAGCAATAGAAACTAATACAACTCACCATGAATTTCTTTTTCTCTTTTTGGTTTTTCGTGACAGGGTTTCTCTGTATTGTTTGGAGCCAATCCTGGAACTCAATCTGTAGACCAGGCAGGCCTCTGCCTCTTGAGTGCTGGTTTTGTTTGTTGTTTGTTTTTTGAGACAGGGTTTCTCTGTGTAATGGTCCTGGGTGGTCTGTATCACACTATAGAGACCAGGCTCTGCTGAAAGTCACAGAGATCTGCCTGCCACTGCCTCCCAAGCTCTGGGATTAAAGTTCTGGGACACTACCACCCAAAGCAGTGCACACTCTTAACAAACAACCCAGCTCTCTATCCCACAGTCCAGCTTTTTTGTTTGTTTGTTTTGAAACAGGGTCTCTCTAAGTAGCCTGGTTATTCTGGAACTCGCTATATGGACCAAACTATATCAAACTCACAGAGATCTGCCTGCCCTTGCCTCCTGAATGCTGGGATGAAAGGCGTGTGTCAACACACCCAGCTCAGAACAGCTTGTTAAACTGAGGACTATGATCCCACAGGGGGTCATGTAACTCACTCTGGGTAAAAAATACAGCCAAAGCAAAAGGTGTCTGAACCAACAACCACCAAAGTAATTCAAAATCAAACTCAAAATGAATCTGAGGTGCACCACGTGACTCCTCTGCAGCCTTGGTTCTGAGCACAGGACATTCACACTTTGTACTGCCTTCCCTCCATGAAAGACAAAGAATGCTGTCTGAAAAGCCACAGATTTGAGCCTAAGGTATACTATGAATTTTGGTTATTGTGACACTACAGGCTCACATAGCATATGGACTTGACTTTAGCATAAGGAGGCCCCAGCTCTGGCCTGCATGAGTCTAGCCAAGCGTAAATAAAAATCCTATAGGTGCCCCACACCCTGTCCCTTTGAGCAGAGGCCCTGCCAGTCAGGTTGAATAACTTCTTTGCCACGGTGGTGAATGGATACTCAGCCCTGGATTTCTTATATTGGAGATCACTGGCATCCTCCAAGAGAGCCCCTAGTGACCCTAGGCTTTACTTAACTAGATAAACCCCTAAACAGAGCACAGGTTTCAGCTTTCCTTCTGTTGTGGTTTTGAGGTTTTGTCACTAGCAAATTTGGTTGCCAAGCAACCATGTAGCAGTTTAGTCTCCTGATACCCATCCACCTAGGCTGCCTCAGTGACAAGGAGTTGAGTGCTCTATTTGATGTTTTTATAAATTCTGTGCCACTGGATCCCCCACCCCCACCCCCGCTCCTTTTTCTTAAAAAACAAAAAAGAGGCCAGCAAGTGGTGGCACACGCCTTTAATCCCAGCACTCAGGAGGCAGACAGGTGGATCTCTGTGAGTTTGAGGCCAGCCTGGTCTGCAGTGTGTGTTCCAGAACAGGCAACAAAGCTACAGAGAACCCCTGTCTCGAAAAAACAAAAACAAAAAAAAAAAAACAAAAAAAGAGCCTGGAGGTGATGGCACACACCTTTACCCAGCACTCAGGAGGCAAAGGCAGATGGATCTCTGAGTTCGAGGCCATCCTGGTCTATAAGGTGGATTCCAGGAAAGCCAGGGCTACACAGAGAAACCTTGTCTCAGGAGACAGACAGACAGACAGACAGACAGACAGACAGACAAAGTGAGGAGGCTGGAGAGATGACTCAGTGGTTGAGGAGCCAGATCTGGTTCTCAGCATCCACAAGGAGGCTCACAACCACCCTTAATCCCATTTCCAGGAGTTTTGATGCTCTGTTTGTTAGGGTTTCTATTGCTGTGAGGAAACACCACGACCAAAAAACAAGTTGCGGGGATGGGGGGAGAAGTATTTATTCGGTTTACACTTCCATAGCACTGTTCATCATTGAAGGAAAACAGGACAGGAACTCAAGCAGGGCAGACACTGATGCAGAGGCCATGGAGGAGAGCTGCTTACTGACTTGTTCCACATGGCATACTCAGCCTGCTTTCTTATAGAAACCAGGGCTACAAGTCCAGGGATGGCACCATCCATTAAGTGCTACAAGGCCCTCCCCCATGAGTCACTAAGTAAAAAATTACTCTACAGGCTGGCCCACAGACCAATCTTATGGAGGCATTTTCTCAATCAAGGTTTCCTCCTCTTAGATGACTATAATTTGTGTCAAGTTGACTTAATTCTAGGCAGCATAGACAACCTCTTCTGGCCTTCATGGGCACTACATACTCACTGCATACTTGAGGTGCGCGAGCACATACACACATACACACACACACACACACACACACACACACACACACACACACACAGAGGCAAACACTCATGCACATGGGCCAGGGTGGGTTACAGCTAAAACTCAGTGATAAACTGCTTGTCGAGTACATAAGAAGCCCTGAGTTCAATCACCAGCCTTGTAGAAACAAACACCAACAAAGATGGCCACCCAATTGCTGAGGAGGTTATTCTGTTATTCTGTTATTTCTCAGTTATTTCTGTTATTCCTCCAGCCTACCAGACAAGTACAGACTACCAGAGGGAAGACCCAAAGTTAGCAGGTTGGCTATGAGGGTTTGAACAAGATGTTTCCCATTAGTCCTGGGTGTTTGACTGTCTCACTCCCAGTTGGTGGTTGTATGGGGAAGTTTAGGAGGTATGGCCTTGATGGAGGAAGTATGTCAATGGGGGCAGGCTTTGATAGTTTAGAGAATCATATCATTTCAAGTTAGCTCTCTCTGCTTTGTCATTGCAGTCCAAAATATGAGCCCTCAGTTTCCTGCTCCTGCTATCACATGTTCCATCCTCCATCATGGACTCTAACTGTCTGGAAACATAAGCCCAAATAAACACTTCCTTCTATATATTACCTTGGACCTGGGGTTTTATCACAGCAACAGCAAAGTAACTAATACACCACACCTAGGAGGAATCTCTTTTTGTTTGTTTTTGTTTTTTGAGACAGGGTTTCTCTGTGTAATAATCCTGGATGTCCTAGAACTCACTTTGTAGATCAGCCTGGTCTCAGACTCATAGAGATCTGCTTGCCTCTGTCTCCCGAGTGCTGGAATTAAAGGCATGTGCCACTACTACCTGGCTAGCTGGAATCTCTTGGATTTTGTAGGCCAGATGCCATCACCCAAGAAGCACCTTAGGGTAAAGGCCAGACACAGTTGCCATGCTTGTAGGGAGTATGGTTGGTGGCCATCTACCACAAGCTTTCATGCAGCTCAGCTCCCTTTCTGCACCTTCTGGCGTCAGTCAGCTCACTCTTTTTGAGACATCTCAGATTCTGAGCTCATTTTCTCCCTCCAGGCCACCTACCTCATTGTCAAGATGTTTCCTTCTGGATATGTCTAGAGGCACATGCCTGTAATTCCAGCACTTAGGATGTCAAATCATGAGTATTGCCATGAGCCAGGACTACATAACAGTTATCACTATTAAAAATAAACATCACACAGGGTGGTGGTGGTGCAGGCCTTTAATCCCAGCACACTGTGGGATTTGAGGCAGGCAAACTCTGTGATTTTGAGACCAGCATGGTCTACAAAAGCTAGTTCCAGGACAGCCTCCAAAGCCATAGAGAAACCTTATCTAGAAAACAAACAAACAAAAAAAAAAAAAAAAAAACAAAAAAAATCACTATTAACTGCCCCTGAGATAGTTAATTCTCCACACCAACTTTTCTTAATTTAGAAAGACCATTTCTGAATGGGTCTATCCTCGAAGAAACCGGAATAGCAGTAGCGTGAGTGGGGAAAGTCTACCCTCTATGAGGTTGGCGTCATCCAATCAGCTGGAAGCAGAGAGAACAAAATTGGTAGGAAAAAAAGACAAATACAAAAAGACAAATACCAACACCAGGTGTGATGGCATATGCCTTTAATCCCAGCACTCATGAGGCATAAGTAGGTGGTTCTCGGTGAGTTTGAGGTCAGCCTAGTCTACAGAGCAAATCCCAGGACAACCAGGGCTACACAGAGAAACCCTGTTTTGGGAAAAACAAAAGACAAATACCCTCTTCCCTCTCCTAGAACTGGGACACAATTCCCTTCTTGCATTTGGACAACAGAACCCTTAAACCCTCTCACTTTAGGTCACCAGCACATAAATCAGTACCTCCTCCCTGGGGGTTCTCAGGCCTTCAGATGTAGAATGGGAATTTATCCTGCCCTCCCTGGTTCATTTTGAGGCTTTTGGACTATGACAAAGCCACACAACTGGCCCCACAGTATCTTCAGTGTTCAGGCAGCTTTTCATTACTTCTAGGCCTCCATAATCAATGGCCCATTTCCTCTAATAAATTTCATCTCATAGGCAGGTATGACCCAGGGGTAAAGCTTTTGCCTAGAATGCCTGAAACCCTGGAGTGAGCCCCCACATCCAAAGGAAAAAAATATGGGGGGGGGATCCAAATCCAACCAAACCTAAACAGAACCCTCTTACATAGCCATAATCAGATATTCCTTGAGTTCTAGTTCTTGGGGAAACCTGAATAATCAATTCCTGGTATGCTCACAGGCTAGAGGAGGAGCCTGATTACAGATATGGACCCAGAAGCTGGCACAGAATGGAGTCGAGCTCAGAGACCCTGCTGATGGGGGATGTCCTTCTATATGCTGTGAATATATGTTTCTCTTATTGGTTGATGAATAAAGCTGTTTTGGCCACAGGACAGGCAGGATTTAGCCAGGTGGGAAATACAAACAGAGATAGAGAAAAGTAGTAGAAAAGTCAAGGAGACACCATGTAGCTGCTGAGAAAGCAAGAGACCTGGGCATCACCGGTAAGCCAGGACTTCGTGGAGATACACAGATTAATAGAAATGAGTTAATAATTAAGAGAGAGCTAGCCAAGCCACAGAGAGAGAGAGACAGAGAGAGAGAGAGAGAGAAAGAGAGAGAGAGAGAGAGCACTAGCCAATAAGAAGCCTGAGTAATAGGCCAAACAGTTTATAATGAATATAAGCCTCTGTGTGTTTATTTGGGACTAAATAGCGTCAGGACTGGAGGGACAGAAACCACTGTCAACACCCTGCAGCCTACAGGCAGGCAGTGGAAGCTGGTGGTAGTGATGACTTCCTTCAACCACCCTGCACCAGGGACTGTTTGGATCTGGGAGGACATCCATGATAAAGGTATTCTTTCTTTGAAGTAGCATGTTAGAAACATTCAGGTAGAATCTGATGACTCCCTGCTTTGTAAAACTACTTTTTTTCTACACTAAAAAATGAGAAGCCTGGCATAGTGGCTCACACTGGTATTTCCAGCATCCATAAGCTGAGGCAGGAAGACTACCTGCCATGAGTTTGAAGTCAGATTTGGATTATATATTGGACCTAGGTTACAATCTGAGATCCTGTCTCAGAGAAACAGAAAACCAGGTATGGTAAGTCAGACTGAAACAGGAGGAGAGCCACAAGTTATATATTGAGGCACTATCACACAAAAATCAAAAGCCCAAACCAAAATCAAAGCAATAAACGGCCAAAATGAAACATGGGATTTCCACCCACTCGCTTTTCCTGATCCTGCATGAAAATGTGTGTACTTGTACGATTCTCACACACTAGAAGTCACACCCTGTCTTATAGAGTTTGTAACCTAGCAACCCAGCATCCACTGGGGTAACAACCTCTCACTACTCCATTCATCCCTAATGCAGACATTGAGTGAGCTGCTCCCACGCTTGGGATAGGCAGGCACTCAAAAATAGATGTGTTGGAGGAATGAATGAGTGAAGGTGCAAGGATGAATGAGACCCCAAAAGAAGGCTGTGTAGACACACACAAAAGGGCTTAATTCAAGTCATAATAGATGCATATATGCATACATAAATTGAAAAGTGGAAGTCACTCTGTTTGGAAAAAAAACAGTCAACCAAAAGAGAGGGGATTAGTTCAGTCAGGTCTTGAAAGATCAAGAGTTCTCTACCACAAGAAACAGGATACTGCCAGGCATGGTGGCTCATGCCTGCAATCCCAGTGCTCAGGAGGCTGAAGTAGGAGAAGAGTTTGTTCAAAGCCAGCTTGGGCTACATAGCAATTTTTTAAAAATATTATTGTGGGGCCTGGAGAGATGACTGAGTGGTTAAGAGTACTTAGTCCTCTTCCAGAGGACCCAAGTTCAGATTCTAGCACCCATGCCCCTTAGCTTCCAAACTCCAATTCCAGGGGATCCAATACTTCTGTTGGCAACTGCACTCAAATGCACATATTCACCTACCCTACCCCAAAACATCTATACATATAAATAAAAATCAATTCTAAAAAAAAGTTATTTTATGGTGGGGACAGTTTTACATGCCTACGGCAATAGAGCAAAAAACAACTTTGTGTAATGAGTTCTCTTGACTTTTTTTTTGTTTGTTTTTCTTGAGACAGGGTTTCTCCATGTAGCCCTGGTTGTCCTGGAACTAGCTCTGTAAACCAGGCTGGCCTATGAACTCACAGAGAGCCACCTGCCTCTGCCTCCCAAATGCTGGCATTAAAGGTGTGCACTACCACTGCTCAGCCATGTGTGAGTTCTTGGGATGGATGGATCTTAGACCTCCAAACTTGCATTGCAAATACCCTTTACTTGCTGAGCAATGTTGTGGGCCCTGCACAGCCATTTTGAAACTGGCCCAAACTACACAGGGATACTCTCTCAAAAAGAAAGAGAAGGAAAAAAATAAAAGATGAGATGGAGGAGAAGCAGGCGAAGAACCAGAAGAAAAAGAATTAGATGCAGCAGCGGCCTTGCTTCCATTGCTACTGGTGACTCATACCTGTTATCTTAGCACCCCAGTGATGGAAGCAAGGGGATCAAGGGTTCAAGGCCAGCTTAGGTTACATGAAAACTTGTCTTAGAAGAAGGAGTCAGGTGGGTGTGGTGGCTGTTGTGAAACGCTATTTCTGGGGAAGGTGAACAAACATCCACCCACACCAGAGAGGGAACCGGCAGCAGAATGAAGATACCAAAAGCCAACCTGGTGAGGTATGCTGTTTTTTTGTTTTGTTTTGTTTTGTTTGCAGGGGTGAGGGTGGGGTGGGGTGGTGGGTGTGGGGGATGAGGAGTATACTTACAGGAATATGGTTGAGAGTTTGTTGCAGAATCAGAAATGACTCAAATTCCACCTGAGTGCCAGCGACAGCTCATGAAGTCTGGAGACCTGGAGGGCACAGGGCACGAGCTTCCTTTCCCAGTGGTTCAGCATCTGAGCAACCCTGCAGGCAGCTCTTTGTTTCTCTAGCGCAGGGGTTCTCAACCTTGCTAATGCTGTGACCCGTTAATACAGTTCTTCATGTTGTAACCTATTTCCCTTGCTACTTCATAACTGTAATTTTGCTACTGTTATGAACTATAATGTAAATGTCCATGCTTTCCTATGATCTTAGGTGACTCCTGTGAAAGGGTTCTCCGCAGGTTGAGAACTTTTTTTTTTTTTTTTTTTTGTATTTCAACTGCTCTGTTTCTTCCATGGTGTTCAATCTATGCCTCTTCGAAGGAGTTCAGCCAGTCTGAATGTATTTTTACTACTTAGATAACTCTTAGAGTTAGGGCCTTAGGATCAGTTTCAGGGACTTCCTGAAACTATTTTAAATTGTTTACTTCCTTTCTTAAAGTGCTTCCCTCCAAAATCTTAGAGGAAAGTGCAAAAGTGGTACAGGCTCTTTAATCCCAGCTGTTGGGAGGCAGAAGCAGGTGGATCTGAGATCAAGGCCAGACTGATCTACAGAGTGAGTTCCAAGCCAGCTAGGGCTATATTAGCTGGGACAATCAGTGGAACAGATAGTATAAACAGAGATTTCTTTCTTTCTTTTTCTTTCTTCTTTGTTTTTGTTTGTTTTTGAGACAGGGTTTCTCTGTGTGGCTTTGGCTGTCCTGGAACTTGCTCTGTAGATCAGGCTAGCATCGAAATTACAGAGATTCACCTGCCTCTGCCTCCCAAGTGCTGGGATTAAAGGCATGTGCCACAACTGCCTGACTTACTATTTTTAATATCTGTGTGTAGGTCTGTGCATTTGAGTACAGGTGTCTGCAGAAGCCAGATGCACTGAATCCTCTGGTTGGAAGTATAGATGTTATGAAACAATCGACATTGGTGCTGGGAACTGAACTCAGGTCCTCTAGAAGAGCAGTATGTTTTCTTAACCACTGTGCCATCTCTCGAGCCTCCACGTATAGAGATTTTAAGACATTTATCTATGAACATTCAAGCCAATCTCAAAGTGAGGACAGTAATGTCGGTCAGTAGGATGTTTACTGAATAAAGATGACAGAAGGACAGAGAAGGAGGGAACATGATCAGAAGCTATCTACAAGCCAGGCACAGCTAAGAGGCAGGAAGGAGTTCTCACCCCTGGGAAGGGAAGAAGGAGTGAAGAGACTGAGGTGGCAGGACGGAGAAGCCTCAACCAATAGCTCACAGAGCTGAGACTCAGGTTTCCAAGGTGGCCGTGTGACAGAAACTGTTACACCCAATATCATTTCTTTAGTGTGTGTGTGTGTGTGTGTGTGTGTGTGTGTGTAGGTCTGAGGACAATTTATCAGAATTGGTTCTTTCCTTGTGGGCCTTAAGGATTGAACTCTAGTCGTCAGGTTTGGTGTTAGGTACCTTTACCTACTAAACTATTTTTTTTTCTAAATATAGGTCTCATGAATCTTAGGCTGACTTTCAACTTGCTATGTTGTTGAGGATGACCTGGGGCTCTTGATCCTGGTGCCTCTACCTCCAAAGTTCTGGGATTATAGGCATGTAGCACTGAGCTGGGCTGGGTAGGGTTTTTTAGTAAATGCAGCTGATAACCTAAATGCCCAGATTCATCTGCACCACTAGGGAAGCTGGCTGGCATTGCCCGAAGACCATGCAAAGAGCTCAGGAGAAACAAACATGTTCTTTGCCCTCCTTGAAGACCTTTTCCTGACCTTCAAGGCTTCTCCACCAAATGTAAAAGCCAGTTCATAGCAAAGGAGCTTTAGAATTTGACTAGCATGATCCAGCATACTTGGGACAAAATATTGAGAACAGTGAACCAGGGGACAGGTTAAAAGCTTTCTGAGGCAGCCAGGTGGTGGTGTCTCATGCCTTTAATCCCAGCACTTTAGAAATGAAGTGTGAGGGACTAGAGAGATGGGTCTAGACTAGAGAGATGATGAAAAGTACATGCTGCTCTTGTAGAGGACCTGAGTTTGGTTCCCAGCTCCCTCATTAGGTGGGTGGCTACCAACTGCCTGAAATTCCAGCTCCAGTCCCGTGAGTGCCTGCACTAATGTGCAGGAGCCTACACACATACACACGATTAAAATTACGGGCTGGCAGTGGTGGTGCATGCCTATAATCCCAGCACTATGGAGGCAGAGGCAGACGAATCTCTGTGAGTTCAAGGCCAGCCTGGTGTACAAAGCTACACAGAGAAACCCTGTCTCAGAAAAAAAAGTGGGGAGGGGGTGTTGGAAAGATGTCTGCATGGTTAAGAGCACTGGCTGTTCTTTCAGAGGACTCAGGTTCAATTCCCAGCACCCACACGGCAGCTCACCATTGTCTGTAATTCAAACTCCAGAAGTTTTAACACCTTCACACATCTACACATGTAGGCAAAACACCAGTGCACATAAAATAAAATAAATAATTTTAAAAATTAAATAAAAATAAGGTATAACAATAAGTCTTTCTGCAAAGCCACCTGAGACTAACTGCCACGTGGTAAGGTCTGGGGATAGCCATAGACATCTTTAATCCCAGCACTTGGAATGCAGAGGCAGGTGGATCTCTAAGTTCATAGCCATCCGGTCTACAAAATGTATTCCAGGAGAGCAGAGATACAGAGAAACCCTGTTTTGAAAGCTACGCCCACAAAAAAAAAAAAAAAAAAAAAAAAAAAAAAAAAAAAAGGTCTGTGTAGTCACTTTTAAGCCCTCTTGAAATAGCCTCTGAAAGCCTAAGGCAAAGCAGGGGTACTTGCCTTGGCAGTATGGTAGGAGGAAGTCACCAATCTGAGAGACATGAGCATGTTCAAATGGATTTATTCTGTAAAATGAGAGAACCTGCCAGATGACCACACCCTCTGGAAAACACTATCTACTGTAGCAATACAGAATGTACTAGTACATGTTAACATCAGTGAGAAATTCAATAGAGTGCATATAAAAGATGTAACACTAGGGGTGTAGCTCAGCTAAAGAGTTTGTCTAGCATGTGTGGGGCCCTGGATTCAACCCCCAGCACTGGAATATAAAGGCAGGAGGTGGGTGTAGATGTTGCAATACATACCTGAACTCCCTAGCACCAATAAGAATGAAGTAGTGTGGACCAGGCAGGAACATATATACTCATCAGAATCAAGGTAGACAAATTACTGTCAGGAAGAGCAAAATTGGAAATTGTAACAGGTGGTCTTTACACAGATCTTCATGACAGTGTAAACTGATGTCAGTCATTGATGGGAAAATACTGCCTCCTGGGCAGGCATGAGCTGGTTCTTATACCCTAAACTCAGTTAAACAAGGGAAGGCTGGGTTCTCTTGAAGAAGGAAGGAAGAACTTGCAGCATCATGTAAGGCAAGAGAAATTGCTCAACTTCTCCAAAGGGATTCTTCATTCTTAATTAAGTCCTCCTTTCCTGTTCCCCATGGGATGGAAGAATCCCTGGATCTCTTAATGTGGCTGTTGGATGCAAGTCTGAAATGATACCAGTAGGCAGAAGAGAGCCAAATGTGCACAGAGGCCCCTAGTGAGAACAGACATGGAGAAGCTGGCCTATCATTTCTCTGAGGGATGAGAACAAAATAGCTGGGCAAAGTGGCAAATGCCTGTAACCTCAGGACTCAGAGGCTGAGGCTGGAGTACCACAAATGAGTTTAAGACCTGCTATCAAAACAGAACACACTCCAAGCAAACAAATCAAATCTCTTAAGCTGTTGGAGCCCATGATGGCTTCACAGTCAATCAGCTGCAACTTGACAGTGACTAGAGACATAGTTCAGTGGTAAAGCACTCACCTTGCTCTTGTGTGTGTGGTTCCAGATTCCATGCCCAGCACTACAAAAAAGAAGGAAGAGGAAGGGGAAGTGGAAGAGAAGTGAGGAGGCACCAAGCATATACCCAGGTAAATCAGTAGAGACCAGTACGCTGTTCAGTCCTCTGTATATAGCCCAGTTAGGACATGACAGCACACATCTATAATTTAAGCAAGTAGTTCCTCTGGTCACAGCTGCTATGCCAGATGGAGTATCTTTTGTGCAACAGAGCACAGCCTCTGCTACTTGGTATGTGGCTTTGATCTAGCTACTAAGAAATCAGTTTGAGCTGGGCAGTGGTGGTGCACCCCTTTAGTCCCAGCACTCTGGATGCAGAGGCAGGCAGATTGCTGTTGAGTTCGAGGCCAGCCTGGTCTACAGAGCGAGTTCCAGAACAGCTAAAGCTGTTACACAGAGAACCGCTGTCTGGAAAAAAAAAAGTCAGCTTGAAGCAATTTGTTTTCATCTGTGGTGGATGGCAGGCTACATTCACAGCCATATCTCAGGGATAGTTTTCCTGCTTCTATTATAATATACTCCCTGGGCAGACCTGGTGGCACACACCTTTAATCCCAACACTAACGAGGCAGACATAGGTGATTCTCTGTGAAAAGCCTAGCATGGTCTATATAATAAATTCCAGCCAGTCAGAGCTACATGAGAGACTGTCTCAACAAAACAAAGCACCATAAAATATATGGTGGGTGGGATGTAGTTTTGTTGTAGCCTGCATATCTAGTGTATGCCCAAGGCCCTGGGTTTGATCTCTAGCAAAATAAATAAATAAGCAAATAAATAAATAAATCTATAATTCAGAAAAGCTCACTTGACAATGATTGCACCCTAAAGCATATTCCCTTAAAATTGCTGGTCTGACAGAGTTAGATTCCATCCTGATAGAATGACTCAGCAGATAAAGGTGCCTGCTGCCCAGCCTGAAGCTCTGAGTTCAACCGGGCATGGTGGCAGTTCAAAACCTGGGACCCACATTGTAGGAAGAGGACTGACTTCTGAAGTTGTCCTCTGACTTCCACAGGTTAACCATGACATGCATCCACCTACCCACACACTGCTCATACACAAATAATAAATGAAATGGAATGAAATATAAAGACACAGTAGAGGTGCCCCACCACTATTGTCCCCCATACCAAGTCTGTAAATGTTCACAAGGTACCAGCTATATTCATAAATTCTTTTGTCTACTATTCTATCCACAGTTTGTTCACCATTTGCTGTGATTTAAACAGGTTAGGATTCTTTACCCAGCTGTTTTTCAAAATATTTAGTTGAGGCAAAATATCACTATGTAACATTGGATGGCCTAGAACTATGTAGAACAGGCTAGCCTCTAACTCACAGAGATCTGCCTGCCTCTGCCTCCTGAGTGCTGGGTTGTACCACCACAACCCCTCATAGCTCTTATTTTTATTACTAATTATGTATATGCATGTAGGTTTATGCTCATTAATATAGGCACTTAGGAGTCTGGAGCTGAAATTTCAGGCAGTTGGTAGCCACCTAATGTAAGATAGGCACTGGGTACCAAACTCGGTCCTCTGCAAGAGCAGCATGCACTCTTTATCATTGGGTCCATCTCTCTACACCCTCACACTTCAGTTTTAAAGTTTCTGAGTTCACAGTGGTCCTGTCTTGTTGAGGTTGCTTTAATTTCCTATTACTCACCTTTGAGTTTGTTTAGAGTAACACCAGATGACCTGCCTCTACCTCCTAAGTACTGGGATTGCATGCTAGGCAAGCACCAATTGAACTCTGTTCCTCAGACCACAACTCAAGAGAGAGCCTGAGAATAAGCCCCTCTTCTTACTTATAAAGGATGACATCCACACACCAAAGCCACTCCTTAAGGTCATTACCTCAAGTCTATTGGCAGAACAAAATGCCACCACACTGTGCTCAGCTGTCCCACTCCCCACCCCATTCACTGCTGGACATGAATGTATGCAGAATCTTCTGCTTCTGTTTAATAAAAATTCAAGTTGGTAATTGGCAAAAAGTGTCCCAGCCAATAGAATGGCCTCCTTGTTCACTAATTGAAAGGGGCAGATTTCTAGATCCCGGTGCAATGGAACCATAGTCCTGAATATTAGAAAATACTCCACAGTTGATAGTAAAGACTTCTCATTGGCGGGCAAAGTTGTAGAAACTAAAAACAATTGTAGCTGGGTGGTGGTGGTGGCACACACCTCTGATCCCAGCACTCAGGAGGCAGGGGCAGGTGGATCTCTGTGACTCTGAGGCCAGCCTGTTCTACAAAACAAGTTACAGAATGGCTAAAGCTACACGGAGAAACTCTGTCTGAAAAAAAAAAATATATATGCCTGGTGGTGGTGGCGCATGCCATTAGTCCCAGCACTAGGGAGGCAGAGGCAGGCAGATCTCTGTGAGTTTGAGGCCAGCCTGGTCTACAAGAGCTAGTCCCAGGACAGCCTCCAAAGCCACAGGGAAACCTTATCTCGAAAAAACAAAAACCAAACAAAACAACAACAACAACAACAACAACAAAAAACCCAATTGCAATAACAATAGGAGTTACTCCTCCTTCCAAACTTTCATACAACTTCATAGAGGTAGACGGTTTGTTTTGTTAGACAGTATGGGAGGCTGAACCAACGGCTTTGCACATGCTATGCAAATGCTCTACCACTGAGCCTCACTCCCAGTCCTGGCATGATATATTCATACATCGGTGGCTGACTAATTGTATATAATATGTTGTGTAAGATAGGTGACATGCAGCTGAGTGGTTGTGGCACACACCTTTTATCCCAGCACTCATGGGGGCAGAGACAAGCTGACCTCTGTGAATCCAAGACCAAACTGGTCTACAAAGCAAGTTCCAGGACAGTCAGAACTGTTACACAGAGAAATCTTGTCTTGAAAAACCAAAAACTGCCGGGCATTGGTAGCGCACACCTTTAATCCCAGCATTCGGGAGACAGAGGCAGGCGGATCTCTGTGAGTTCGAGACCAGCCCGGTCTACAAGAGCTAGTTTCAGGACAGCCTCCAAAGCCACAGAGAAACCCTGTCTAGAAAAACCAAAAAGAAAAACAGAAAAAAAAAAGAAAAGAAAAACCAAACAAACAAATAAAAGAAGACAAGTGATATCCTTTTCAGTGCCTTCCATCCTAATTCTTTTTTTTAAGATTTTATTTGTTTATTATGTATACAGTTATCTGCATGTATGCTTGCACACCAGAAGAAGGCACCAGATCTCATTATAGGTGGTTGTGAGCCACCATGGGGTTGCTGGGAATGCTCTTAACCAATGCTTTTAACCTCTGAGCCATCTCTCCAGCCCCCACCTAACTCTTAAAACTTGATAGCAGAACAGAATCTCCAACTGGCTATTCTTGTAAAAGACCCAGCTTCAGTTCTTAGCACCCACATAGTGATTCACAACACTTGTAACTCCAATCCTAGGAGTTAACTCCAATCAATGTCATTGTCTGGACTCCAAAGGCACTGCATTCACATGTTACACAGACATATATGTAGGCAAAATGCCCATACACTTAAAAAAATTAAAAACATAAAAACAAGTACTCAGGGCTTGAAAGATGGCTCAGTGTTTAAAAGTACCTGTTGCTCTTCCAAAGGAGGAAAGTGTGTTCCCAGCACCTAATGAGCAACTCACAACTGCCTATAACTACAACCCTGGAAGTCTGACACCCTCTTCTGGCCTCTTCCAGAACACAGAGGCAGGCAGATCTCTGTGAGTTTGAGGCCAGCCTGGTCTACAGAGTGAGTTTCGGGATAGGCTCCTAAGCAATACAGAGAAGCCCTGTCTTGAAAAACCAAAATAATAATAATAATAATAATTAATAATAATAATAACAATAACAATAATAAGAGCCAGGCAGGTTGGCACATGCCTTTAATCCTAGCACTCCAGAGGCAGGGGCAGGTGGATCTTTGTGAGTTGGAGCCTGAAACTTATTTATTTTATAAATAAAATAGCAAGACTTTGGTCTTTGGCCAGACAATATGGCTGAGTAAATAAAGGTGCTTGTTGCAAAAGCCCTGCTACCTGAATTCCATTCCCAGAAACTACAGAGAGGTGTAAAGAGAGAATAGACCCCACAGAAGTGTCCTCTGATATTCAAATTTGAGCCATGGCATGTGCACATCTCCCAACACAAAGCTGTGTTCCCTGACTGGAGGGTTATACCTCAGAAGTAGAATGCTTATCTAAGTTAAAATACCTGGGGGGAAGGTGGTGAGCAGTGGAAAAATGGAGAGACCCAGAGAGTATGTTTCAGATGGGCCAGTTGGTTGTAGGCTTGCCTGTGATTCTGCAGAGGCAGGAGAGTATTCCCAAAAGTTGGAGGCCATTTTCGAATAAATATCAAGCGCCAGGCAAGCTAGGGCTACATACATAGTCAGAACCTGTCTCAAAACAATAGCTGCTGCTCATAAACCTTTAATCTCAGCACAGTGGACTGAAAGTGTGTTGGGGGTGGGGTGGGTAAGCAGGCAGGTTCCAGGATAGCCAGAGCTATGTATGTTACACCTTGTCTCAAAACACTAAAAAGTAAAAAAATGAATAAACAGAAGCCAGGCATGATGGCACATGTATTTAATCCAACCCCTCAGGAGGAAGAACCAGGAGGGACTTTATGAGTTAGTGGCCAGCCCAGTCTAAATAACGAGTTCCAGGCCAGCCAGGGTTACCTAGAGAGAGCCTGTCTCAACAACCACCAAGCAACAATAAATCTATCTATTCCAAGTTGGGGTGGGGGAGGGGTGTTAATAGCTCAGTGGCAGAGGACTTCCTAGCAAGTCTAAGCCCCCCCCCCACTGGAATCTGCAACAACACACACACACACACACACACACACACACACACACACACAGAGAGAGAGAGAAGAGAGAGAGAGAGAGAGAGAGAGAGAGAAAGAGAGTGAGAGACAGAGACACAGAGACAGAGAGAGACAGGGCTTCTCTATTGCTTTGGAGCCTATCCTGGAACTCCCTCTGTAGACCAGGCTACCAGGCTGGCCTTGAACTCACAGAGATCCGTCTGCCTCTGCCTCCGGAGTGCTGGGATTAAAAGCGTGAGCCACCAATGCCCCGCAGGGAGAGAACTAAAATACAATTTGTTTAAGCTCAAAAAAAAGTGTGGGGGTGGTGTTATTCTTTTGTTTAAAAAGAAGAAAAGAGAAATAGTTGAGACAGACATATTGACTATAAGTTTATTATAAGGCAGAATGGGGAGACTAAGAAGAGGAACTTATAATCTTATGTCTGTCTCAACAATATTTCTCTTTTCTTCTTTTTAAACAAAAGAATAACAGGTGGAGGGGCAGGGGACAGAAAACATCCTCCTTTCGGGTCCCTCCTCAGTGTCCCCATCTCACCTTAGGGTACAAACACCCCCTCACTTTCATCCTTAATTCTTTCATTTTCTTAGTCCAGCCCATGGCCTAAAACGTCACTTCAGTCTCCAACTAGTGGTCTGAATTAGCTCCTCTCTCCCAGCTCTGCCCTCCATAGGCGGCTGCAGCATCCACCTGGCCAGCTCCAAGGCCCAGACAACATCGGTTGCTGATATCTCTTAAATATCTCTTGATTCTTGTCTGCGATGTTCATATACTTTATCTTTACCCCAACCCCACACATCTTTTTTTCAAGTTTTTGTTTTTGTTGTTTAATCTACCAGGCTTTTAGAGAAAGGTTTCTAAAGAAACAATGAGACTTTCATCAGAACACAGCAATCATTCCGCACGTAAACTGAAATATGAAGTCAGGGATTTGTTTCACAATCCCGGGGAAGGGCAGAGGTGGGGTGAGCCGGAGATGGACAAAACCAGATTGTCGGGAGCGCACGGCTTAACTAGGTGATGCTCGAGGTATGGGGGTGGGGGGCGCGCTATAGGAACGTGCCTTTCGTTCATGATCGAAATTATTCCTAATCCAAGTCAACAGAACGCCGCAGATGAACCACACTGCTCTGTCGCAATGCTCCTCACCGACAGGAACTCTTTGTATTGGGACTGTAAGGTTTCGGTACAACAGAAACAATTTCGGGAAGGCTTGCTGTTCTTCACGAGTGCGACACTAGCGCTAATGCTTTCTGAGTGCCGAGCTGGGACAGAGAGTTGCCCAGCGCCCAGCCAGGCTGAACGCTGGAGGCCTGGCCACCTCGGTGGGAACCCAGGGGTTAGAACGCAGCTCTCGCCTCCGGAGCTCCGCCCTCAGTTGGCCCCGCACGTGCAGCCCTGGGGCTCTGCTGTCCGCCCTCCCAGCCCCCACCCCGGGCACGTGACCAGCTTCCCCGGGGGCACCGAGGGCCTGAGTACAAGGATGGCCTGCGGAGGAGTTTGGGCGCGCGCCCGCGCGCGCGCAACGTTCCGCGAGCGCCACGTTCGAGCAGAGTCCTCTGACCCGGGTGCTCCGGGTGGGACCTCGGCCACCGTGAGAGGTGCAGGGTGAGAGACGACTGCACACCCACTCAGCCCCTGCCAGGAGCAGAAGGGCCTGTCCGGGTCCCTCCGCGCTAGCCTGGCGGGACGCGCGCCCGCTCAGGTATCTGGGTGTGGCCAGACTCAGCCCGCGCCCGGGACTGATGGCCCTGCCCTGCGGAAGTGGCCGCAGCCCCGGCTTTTGTGTTTGTCATTCCCAAGTGGACAAAACCCTCCTGGGTCCCAGTTTACCTTCGTGTCCCCTGCTCCCCCTAACAGCCCCTCATACTCTCGGTGCATCTCTGTGCATACTGTCGCCCTGCATCTCCGGAACCGGGTGGGGTAGACGCCCTTAGAGTACACGAACACACACAAAGTATTTTTTTCTGTTCATTTAAAAATCGATGCATTATGGAACGCAAGTCCTAGAGTTTAGTCGAGGCAGGAGGATTACCGCGAGTTCGAGGCCAGACTGGATCCCATTAATGAGTTCCGGACCAGCCGGATTAGGGTCGAGACTCAGCCAGAACAAAACAAAGCAAAAAAAAAAAAAAAAAAAAAAAAAAAAAAAAAAAAAAGAAAAAGAAAAAAGAAAAAAACCTACAACGATGCGGCTCCAGCCTAGGCTGCGTCTGCGTCCCCTGTACGCGCCGCCTCCAGCAATGGCGTCCTTGTCCCGACTCAGGCCAGAGCACTAGCAAGACACAGGTGTTGCTATTTGGTCCGACTGCACAGCACAGGGGGCGAGAGTGTAAGCTGTCTTGGGGTAGCAGCGTCCCAGGCTCTGAGCTCACAACCTCGCACTCACTTGCAGACCAGGGTCCAGAACGCAAAAATTTACGATGAACTCAAGCAGGGGTGAGGCTAGCTGTTGCTGCGCCCCAGGGCCAGCGGGGCGTGGACACTGAGTCATTCCTCCCGCCGTCCGCTTGCTCCTGAGTTCCCCTCCTCCCCACCCCTACAACCCCGGGCTCCAGTAGTCTAAAGTACCCGGACTGGGTTTACAGGACATCCACGATGACGCCCCTCAACTAGGGACCTCTGGCTACTTGAGTTTCCTGTTCTTTTTAATGGGAGTGGCACTTTCTAATAGAGCCTTAGGCTTGGCACCTGCCGCGCTCAGCAGAAAAATCCCAGTCCTTGGGCTGCTTGCTTCTCAAGGGAAGGAACACAAAACAGGTGCAGCGAGCATGCTGTAATAGACATCGACATAGTTAAAAGCCAATCAACCAGAGGTGTTAAAACGTTTTTCTTCCAAGTATTTGGACTTCTAGCACCACACCTGCCCGGAGAAGGTGAAGAGATGAAAGGCATCAGGCTTGGCCTGGAGAAGCCAGTAAATAAATGAGTTGGCCCTCCCTGGGAGCAGTTGTCACTGCTCAAGTGGGTGCTGGAAGACGCCAGAAACCGGCCTGTCCAGATCCCCTGTGGGTCAGAATCCAGAATCAACTAATCACTTTCTATGTCTGTGTGTCTCTGTCTCTCTCAAGGCACAGTTTCTCTGTGTATCTCTATAGACCAGGCTAGCCTTGAACTTCACAGGGAGAAGCCTACCTACCTCCGTCTCCCAAGTACCGGATCAAAGGCATGCTCCATCACCACCCAGCCAGAATCTCTCTTCTTAAAAATAAAATTTTAGGGGCTGGAGAGATGGCTCAGAGGTTAAGAGCACTGGCTGCTCTTCCAGAGGTCCTGAGTTCAATTTCCAGCAACCACTTGATGGCTCACAACCATCTTGTTATGAGATCTGGTGCCCTCTTCTGGTGTGCAGATATACATGGAAGCTGAATGCTGTATGCATAGTAAATAAATAAATAAAATCTTAAATAAATAAATAAATAAATAAATTGAATTTTAGACCGGGCACAACAACACACCACCAGCACTCGAAAGACCAAAAAGAAATGCATGAATAAAATTTTATTTACATTTATTTGTTTTGTATGTATGTTCACAGATGTATTATCGGGTAGATTGTAGAGGTCAGAGGACAACATATGGGAATGAGTTCTCCTATTTCATCACATGGATCTCAGGGGTTGAGTTTAGATCATCAGGCTTGGTGGCAAATGCCTTTCCCCTCTGAGACATTTGGCAGGCCCAGACCCCAGAAGCTCTAGGCTCTGTACTTACAGTTTTGTTCCCTGACTTTACTTTGGTGCCGGAGATCAAACCCAGAGCCCTATTGCATGCTTACATAGTTTTTGTTCTTGTTATTTTGAGACAGGGTCTCTCTGTGTAGCTGTTTCTGGCCTGGAACTCCCTACATACACCTCAGATTCATAGAGATCTGCCTGCCTCTGCCTCTCAAGTGCTGAGATTAAAGGTGTGTTCCACTACATTCAGTGTCATGCTCAAGTTTATTTCTTTTTTCTTTTTCTTTTCCTTTCTTTTTTTTTTTTTGGACAGGGTGTCTCTGTGTAGCTTTGGAGCCTATCCTGGCACTCACTCTGGAGACCAGGCTGGCCTCAAACTCACAGAGATCTGCCTGCCTCTGCCTCCCGAGTGCTGGGATCAAGTTTATTTCTTAATGAATTAGTTAGTTTTTTGTTTTGTTTTGTTTTGTTTTGAGACAGGGTTTCTCTGTATAGTCCTGGCTGTCCTGGAACTCACTCTGTAGTCCGGGGTAGCCTGGAACTCACAGAGATCCATCTGCCTTTAATCGCTGAGTCCTGAGATGCTCACAATTCCAGCTGTAACTCCTGCTCCACAGGTTCGATGCCCTTTTCTGGCATCCAAAGGCAGCAGGCACACACAGAATACACATGCAGGCAAAGCACCCATACACATAGAACAAAATAGTGTGATGGGTGAGAGATGCCATCCAGAGGGTAAAACAATTGCCACTCAATGTCAAGGACAGGGATTTGGACCCCCAGGACCTATGTAAAGCCTGACAGTGAAGCACCAATCTGTAATGCTATTGTTCCCAAGATGAGGTGGGAGGATTCCTGCAGCCTGGTTTCCCCATCAGGAAATGAGACCCTGTCTCAAACATTATGGAAGTTGTCCTTTGACTTGTGAGTCAATGCATAGATTTGTAACTGATCAAGGTACTTGGAATGAGTGACAGTTGAGTGCTCAGCACTAAATGGGTCCTCTGCACCAATATCCCCTGCCCCTACCACCACCAAGGCTAAGAGCACAGCCTAGAAGACAGGGACAAAGAGTGTAGGAGCCAGAGAATGGCAAGGATTGCCATGAAATGCTCTTTTGGACATAGCATGGTCTTTAAATTCGCTGCAGCCTGGTTACCCACATAGATCAAACCATCAAGTTCAGTCAGCATTCTAGTGGGCAGCATTAAGTGAACTCCGTGGATTAAAAAATGAGAGGAGAGCCTGGAGATGATGGTGCACACCTTTAATCCCAGCACTCAGGAGACAGAAGCAGGCAGGTCTCTGAGTTCGAGGCCAACCTGGTCTACAAAGGGAGTTGCAGGACAGCCAGAGCTGCACACAAAGAATCTCTGTCTCCAAAAAAGACAAACAAAAGAAAGGCTTGATATGAGGGGTTAGGATGGAGCGTGAGAGATGGCTAAATGGTTAGAAATACTTGGGGTTCTTCCAGGGCCCTGAGTTCTGTTCTCAGAACTCACATGGTATCTCACAAACCTCTGCAGCTATAGTTTCAGGATCTGATCCCCCTCTTCTGGCCTCTTGCAGGCACCAGGCATGCACATGGTGCATATACAAGCAAAACACTTACACAGGTAAAATACTAACGAAAAATAAAAAAAAAATTTTTGGCAGGGGGCAGGGTTTCTCTGTATAAACAGCCCTTGCTGTCCTGGAACTCAACTCTATAGACCAGGCTGGCCTTGAACTCACAGTAATCACCTGCTTCTGCCTCTCAAGTGCTGGGATTAAAGGCATGTGCCACCACTTCCCAGCTGAATACATTTGTTAAAAGCATGTGGGGGTGGGAATAGGATATGCTGAAGAGTCAGGGCAGAAGGATCATGAGTCCTGAGTTTAGGGACAGCCTGGGCTTCATTTTTGTCAGGCATGATAGCACACAAACAGATCTCTGTGTTTGAGGATGGTCTGTTCTTCATGAGAACCTGTCTTAAAAGAAGGGAAAAAAGAGCTGGAGATGAAGGGTACACGAGCCAGTTAAAGAGGGCACTGAAGGGAAGTCAGGAGGGTGACTCCAAAAGTGTTTACCAAAAGAAATGATTCGTTGCCAAGATCAGGCCAGATAATGTCACGCCATGACGAGCTCATGATCGATAAGCAAAGCAATGAGTGCCCTGGCACCTGATGCGGGTAACCTTTAAAATCATTGGTTGGTAGTTATTCTGTTTCCTTAAAGCTTTGTGGTTTTTTTGCTTTAAAAAATGCTTCCTAACAGCCAATAAATGAGTTCCTGCTTGACTTGACTCCCCACTGCTGCATCTGACCTTCTCTGGGATCCAGAGAATCTGGGGAACTGGCGAGCATCGAACTTAGACTTCCTCAGACCCAACAGCGCCCAACAGCGCCCAACAGCTGGCACCCAACGTGAGCCATGAAGAGAGCTTGATACAGCTGTGGTGGCCAAGCTGTCTCTCAGGGTAAATGAGACCCTTCGTATGGGTAACTCCATTTTCAGCAAGGAGAGAGAAGGGGAGGGACCAGAGAAGCCCACCAAATATAAGGTGGGGGAGGAATGGGCTGATTTTGACAAGGAGCACCTGGATAGGGTTGAGGTGTGCACAGCGAAAGTCAAGACGAAAGTGAAAGTCATCCCTAAATCATCTGCCCCAGATAACTCCAGACTCAGCCTTACACTCCTGGGAGCAAGGAGGTTGGGTCCCCTATACTGCCCTCAGGGAAAATCCGAGGGACCTGGACCCCTAAGATCAACCAGACAGTGGCAGGTCAAGACCTGGTAGTCTGGTTTATGTGGAGGCTGACCCAATCAAGGAGGGCCGGGAGGATGCAACTAAGGCCCCCCCCAAGCCTACCCTGTAAACTTGGCTCCCAGGCCTAGCAGGCCCCTAGACTGGTATCCTTGGGAGGCCAAGAATCTTAAAGAGCTCCACAAGGCCGTGGCGGAAGATGGCCCCAATTCCCCTTGGGCACAGACCCTGTTGCAGGACCTTGTGGACCATCTGTGCATCTCCAAGGACTGGCTGGATGAGGCTAAGTCCTCCCTAGTTCTCAGTTTATCAAATGGTGTACCTTTTATAAGGAGGAATGTAGGATACGAGCTGAGGCAAATAGGCAAGCTATCCCCCCATCCCTATTACCTATGCTATGCTGTCAGTAACAGGAGATGGTTATTCCACTGGGGTTCAGCAAGCAGGGATCCCCGGGCCGTATCAGGATCAGGTAAGGCAGGCTGGGTTAAACACCTGGCTAAACTGGATGATGGACCTACTGAGTCCCCCATAGCTGGGGTGAGGCAGAAGCCCAACAAGCCCTTGCCAGAGTTTATAGACCGTGTCCAACAGAGTGTTCAGTGCAAGCTGCCTCCCAGAGTCCTCAGAGAACAATTTACCAGACTGTTGGTATGGGAAGGGATGAATGGGGACCATCAAATGGCCTGCATGCGATTGAAGGACAGCTCTCTGAGTCGATGGGTAGTAGCCTCCCAGGACGTAGGCATGCAACAGCATCAGTCCCAATTCTTAGCCCAGGTGCAGATAGCTGTGACTGAAGCCATCGCCCAAGCCCTTGCAACCCAAAACCGAGGGCCCTCAAGGCCACCTGGGAAGGGAGTCTGTTTTAAATGTGGTCAGGAGGGTCATTTCAAAAGGGATTGCCCCCAACATGTTTCTGCCAATCCATCTGGGGGAGAGGTCAGGTCACCCTCCACACCCTGTCCAAGATGTAGTAAGGGGTACCACTGGAAGAAAGACTGCGGGCTGAAGTTTGATCTGGAAGGTAAGCCTTTAAACTAGGAGTGGGGCAGCCTCCAGACGTGCAAAAAAGGGAGGAAGCCCTCTAAAGGTAGGATTGGAAGGTCTCATACCCCGACAACTCAAGCCCACTGGACTTTCCCCTTGAATGAAGGACTTTACCCAAAAATGACCATTTCAATAGGCAGCAAGACGTTTCACTGCTTGATAGACTCAGGGGCAGACAGGATAGTACTCCAGGAGGGGGAAGTACCTTCCACCTGGGAGCTTGCGCCTGGGCCCCTGGTTTTGGGGGTGGGAGGTAACTCCCAATCAAGAGAAACAGTGGCCTTAATGCACTGGACGAGCCCACACGGGGACCAAGGAAAGATACACCCCTTAGTGGTAGAGGCCTTACTGCCAATTTGCTGTGACAGGACATGCTAGGCCAAATGGACGCTGTTGTGACCGCAGATCATCAGGCTTTTTATGAGGGTGTCCTAGAAAAGAAAGAGGCACAAAGGGTGGGAAAGGACCTAAAGGGCACCACAGAGAAGAATTTTTCAACCTTCACAACTACAGGGGGAGTCTGAGAGGCCTATCTGGACATACCCCCCAATCATAAGGGCCACTGCCCCCAGTGCCACCTATCAGATGGGCACGGGAAAAGCCCATATGGGTGAAGCAGTGGCCACTGACTAAACAAAAGTTGCTATCACTACAACAGCTGGTGGACAAACAATTAAGGTTGGGACATATCTGCTCTTCTATGAGCCCATGGAACACCCAGTGTTTGTAATTCAAAAGGAGTCTGGGGCTTGTCGCATGCTCCAAGATTTGTGCAAGATAAATGAAAGGATGGAACTAGTGGACACCCCTGAAGGGCCATGCCCTGGACTCCTGCTATTCCCACAGAATATACATTTATGGTAATTGATATTAAGGATTCCTTCTTTTCTATACAGATACATCCAGAGGATTGTGATAAATTTGCCTTCTCTGTTCCTTCATTTAATTATTCCAAACCTGATCAATGTTTTGAATGGGTAGTGCTACCACAGGGAATGGCTAATTGCCTAGCTTTCTGTCAACAGTATCTTGCTACTCTTTTAAGGCCTATGCTAAAGTCAAAGGATTCAATAATATATGCTTATATGGATGACTTAATTTTGGGACATCGGGATCCAGCATATCTGGAGGGCTTTGTGGCCTAGGTGCTTCAATTGCTTAAAAAGGGGGGCTTTATTGTGGCTCTGGAAAAGGTCCAAAAGGTGCCCCCCTTCAGAGTACTTGGGTTGCACCTCACGCTGACACAGGCTAGCCTGCTTAAGCCTGTTATGAAGGTGCCTGAATCTATGACCCTGACCCAGCTCCAGTGATTACTGAGGGAGATTAATTGGCTGAGACCCTGGGTGTCAGTCTCCACAGAAGACCTTGTACCCCTGTACACCCTGCTAAAGGACAAGGTACCTCATGATAATATGACAAAGGAACACTGTGAGTTGCTCTTTGTCTTTCAGAAGGCCTTGGACAAATGCTCTCTAAGGAGGTATTCGGTGACTAGGCCCTTATCCCTCTGGTTGTTTGCTGGAGCCTCCCTGATTACAGCAGTTCTAACCCAGGAAGGGGAGCCATTGGACTGGATCCATATATCTTTGGGAGTAATACCCCAGGTCTACTCTCAGGCACATCAGGTCACTGATGCCATCATAAAGGGCAGGACCCAGGCCCAGCGACACTATAGGTTAGACCCCCATACCATTGTCTTCCCCTTCTGGGTGGCTGACATCGAAAGGCTTGCTGGGGCTAACACCCACCTTGCTCTGCCCTTAGAAGGATTTATGGGGAGTATTGATTGCCACTATGGGCCGTCCAAATGGGCTCCTCTTTTACAAAGACTCCCCCTCAAGGTTCTCTCTTTGTTTCCATCCGAGCCCATCCTTGAGGCCATTTGCATCTTCACTGATGGGGGTCAAGCCTGCTCTGCCTACGTTGCCTTTAAGGGATACTAAGCGACACCAAGCCACCAAAGATTTCAACCCTACCAGATTCTGCCCAACATAAGAAAATGCTGGCTGTGACGCTGGCATTACAGGACATCTCTGAGCCCTGCAATCTTTTTTCAGACAGTCTCTATGTGGTTAACTTACTTCCCCATATTCCACAAGCATACATTCAGTTAGATAATAACCCTATATCCCCCCTCAAGGTGGCTCTTAAGGCCCTTTTAGAGGGTCGAGAAGCACCAATTTACTTTCAACACCTTCGGGGGGCGCTCTGGCCTCCCAGGGTTCCTGGCTAAGGGTAATGGATGGGCAGATAGACTGGCGACAGCCCCGGAGGCACTAACCCTACAGGAAGCCACCATAATAGATTAGCCAACATAATAGATTCCCGATGATTCCTATAAAAGAACTAAAACAGATAGTTCACACCTGCAAATCATGTCAACTATATGTAAGAGTTCCCCCTCTATAGCCACCAGGAGTTAACCCCAGAGGCCTACGGCCCAATGCCCTCTGACAAACCGATGTTAACTCATTTTCCAGCTTTTGGCAAACAGAAGTATGTTTTTGTCTCCATAGATACTTATTCGGGGGCCTGTTGGGCCACTGCATATACAGGGGAAAAAAACAAACATGCTCAAGCACATTTCCTCCAATGTTTCACAACCCTAGGATTCCCCACACAGGACAAGACTGATTGATAATGCTCCTTGCTTTGCCAGTAATTCCATGGCAGAATTTTTTGATGGATGGCATATCAAACTTACTTCATGAATCCCTTACGACCCTCAGGAACAAGGAATTGTAGAAAGAAACCATCAATGTCTTAAAGAACAACTTTTAAAACAAAAAGGGGAAATAAACCCCCATTTACAATTAGGGAAGGCACTATTTACTTTTTTTTTTTTTTTTTTTTTTTTTTTTTGGTTTTTCGAGACAGGGTTTCTCTGTGTAGCTTTGGAGCTTATCCTGGCACTCTGGCACTCGCTCTGTAGAGTGCTGGCCTCAAACTCACAGAGATCTGCCTGACTCTGCCACCCGAGTGCTGGGATTAAAGGTGTGCGCCACCAATGCCCGGCCTATTTACTATTAATATTTTAAATTTTTCCAAAGGGGTGGCAGAATTTAGATTTCAAAAACATTGGGCCATACAAACCCCAAACCCTCAGTTAAGGTCAAATGGAAAGACCCTCTAACATCCCAATGGAGGGGCCCAGACCTGTTAATTACAATAGGAAGAGACTTTAGATGTGTCTTCCCCATAGGGGAAGAAGTGCCCATCTGGCTTCCAGCCAGAAACCTAAAATTCCTACCTGTTCCCACAATGCAGGAAGATGACCAAGAACATGTTAACTAACAAGGAAAGGAAGTGACAACGGTGGTCAAGGTTTGTCTTCCGAAATAAGATGACCAATACAATAATACTTAACCATGTCCAAGGGCACTGGATGCTATTCTTTTGTTTAAATAGATATAAAGAAAAAGGGGAGCGCAAGATGAGACATAAGATGAGACATATTAACCAGTTTATTATAGGCCTGGCAGAGTAGGGAGACTAAGAGAGAAGAGAAACAGGGAAAATGGCTGACCACCATGGCCAGTTGCCAGAGAGAGAGAGAGAGAGAGAGAGAGAGAAGCAGACAGAGAAGAGTAGAGAGTGTAGAGAGAATAGAGAGAGAGTAGAGAGTGAGTATAGAGAGAGAAGTGTAGAGAGAGAACGTAAATGAGCAGGGATCTGTCTTTTAAAGAAGTCCTCTGCACCTGCGTGCACACTTAGTTCCCATGGAACCATGGAACAGTGTACTGCCTGTTCCACCAGGTAACAGGGGAAGGCCAACATAATGCCTGAACCTTTAAATAAAGGTGGGGTGTTGGACATGGCAGAACAAGGAATAAGGGCATCGAATTATCAAGACTGCTTCCTGCTGACATGGGGGGCATTGACCATCTTTGGGGGACCTCAGAAGGTTGGGGTGCTGCCACATCCTGGGGTAGCTGGTTGTTTCATCGCAGTCCAGGCTGTATGGAACTCCCTGGCACCTTTTAGACCTGGCAAGATGTTGGCAGAGCAGAGGACAAGGTTAAGTCTAGGAAAAAATTTTTTTCTTAGGTCCTGTCACTTGAGGGTAAGATTGTAAGATGAGGGAGGGATTCCGGAGGAGTCCCAACATGTGGGAAGGGAGTCCTGGCACCAGGGAAAGATTGAATAACTGTAGAGAATCTGACCTGTTTGTTTGGATCCAATTCAGCTCCCTGAAACTTACAAGAATCCTTAGCATTTGTGGAAACATAAGTATTAGACACATTAGCAGCATATTCATGTTAGAAGCAACTTGGTTGAAAGCATTAACATTTTAAAATTGACAGATTTTTTTTTTAGGACAATGAAAAGCATCTTAGTCTTGGCCTTGTAGTTATGATCCTATATTGTTATTGTAGAACTTTACTATGAACAGTAGCATGAAAAATAGAGAAATCAGGAACATATTTCATTCTTTTTAATGTCTCAACTCACTTTATCATCACTTAAACCTTTTTATCCTCAGACCTTCGTAACTTTAATTCATACATCTTACATTACCATCTTAGACCTTCCATTTTCAGACCTTTATACCTTCCATTCTCAGACCTTCATAACTTGCATTTATCCATTGTGTTAGACCTTTGCATCCTCAGATCTTTGTAACTTACATTTTCAGACCTTCATAACTTTAATTCATAGACCTTACATTACCATCTTAGACCTTCCATTTTCAGACCTTCATAACTACATTCCCAGACCTTCGTACACCTTACAGTTTCCTATCTTCACATAGATAAACCCTAAAATACCTGTTCCTGAAATCTGTTTTGCTTTAAGCTGGCAAGACTACCAGTCATCAAAAGCATCAGAGTTCTTGAGAAGGATAAGATTTTACCTGAATTAATAATTAAAGAATAACAGAGACTTGTCAGCAGGCTGCATGGACAACCATCCCCAAGGTCCTCCATCCATAGTATCAGGCTGCAGGACACCGGACTTCTTGCTGATAGCATGTGACCTGTGGATTACGGACTACAGAAAGGCTCACTTACTGTTGGCCCAAGCAACGCAGGGAAAGTCGATTCCACTGTCCTCTTGTCCACGGTCTGGAGTACTTTGTAGCAGTTGAGGTGAAGGGCAGGGTTGCTCAGTGACTAGCGTTGTCACTGACTTGAGATGAAGTTTCTTCAGTGCCCATCAGTCTTCATGGAGGAAATGGGGTGGAGCCAGCAGCTGGCCTATCTCTCTGTTATAAAAAGCCTTTTAACAAAACATTTTAAATGCCATATTCTCTAGATCTCTGAGCATTTGAAGGCTGTCTGTTTAGTATCTCAGCAGTTAAAAATTTGCCTTTAGTTAGAGAAAAATCCCTTTTTGTAATAAAAAAGCTGTACCTTTATAAATGGCATACAGGATGAACTGAGTGGTATAAATATTTTATTAATTTGAAATAGACCTTTATGATTTTAAACTTTCATCATCATTTAAAGATACATGAGTTAAATTTAAGTTGTATAGACTTAGCTTATATTTTAATATAGTTAAATTAGACCTTTATGACTTTACATGCGTGCCATCATTTAAAGACATAGCAATTTAGAAATATGAGACATAGAACAGTTTAATTTAAGTTGTGTATAGTTAGATAGGTATAAAGTTAAATTACAGGTACAGAGACAAGCAGGACTGGATAACAGTAAAAGGAGGAACCAGAATGCAATCTCTGATCCATACATAGTAGCAAACAGACAGGAGATTTAAAGGGACAGAGTAGACTTAAACAGAGGGCCCTGGAAAGACACAGTATTCTGTAAACAAGCCATGAACAACAGAGCCAGTGAAAGAAGAAATCACAGACAAAATAAAATGAAATAAAATAAAAAGCAAAAAGATCTGGCAGCCAGGGTTGCTGGCACAGGCCGCTGGAGTGGGCCTGCCTACAGGTAGGTCAGACCCCAGGTTAGACCACATGGCCAAAATGGCAGCGACCATAAGCCCCTTTTTTTGTCTGTTCACCCGCCTGTTGGCTGCAACCAGAAAGGTTCCTCTATGCATTTCCCATGGGTTAGGCAAATGGAAAAACTGGCAAAAAGCTCCTCTCAGGATGCACGTCTGCCCGTGGGAGTTGCCAGGGGCCTGGCCCTGAAGGGGACACAGCTGTCCCAAAACCGAATAGGACCCAGTGGTCCAAACTGAAAAAGCAAAAAAGCACCACTCCTGGAGCGGGATCCCAAACCTGATCTGAGGGAAATCCAAGGGATGTCTTACCAGATTGTAGCGAACAGGCAGATGAGTGGGTTCCAAAGATGGTTAGTTGGAAAAGCAGCGAGTTGAAGTGTACAGAGTTCAGGCATCTCAGGCCGCTACAGGCAGGAGGAAGTGCCAGGAAAAGCCGAGATGGAAAGTGGGTTATGAGTTCAGATTTTAGGATCCCCAAAATTTCCTGTTCCCCTTGCTAGAGAGGCTACAGAGAAAGCCTATCCCGCCAGCAAGCTGTGAGAGAGCTTACAGAGAGAGCCTAAACCGAGTTGGCCGTCAATGTTATTCTTTTGTTTAAATTAAAAATAAAGAAGAAGGGGCACAAGATGAGACATAAGATGAGACATATTAACTAGTTTATTATAGGCCTGGCAGAGTAGAGAGACTAAGAGAGAAGAGAAACACGATAAATGGCTGACCACCATGGCCAGTCGCCATAGAGAGAGAGAGAGAAGAGAAGCAGAAGCAGACAGAGAAGAATAGAGAGTGTAGAGAGAATAGAGAGAGAGTAGAGAGCGAGTGTAGAGAGAGTGTAAATGGGCAGGGATTTGTCTTTTAAAGGGGTCCTCTGCACCTGCGTGCAGACTTAGTTCCTATGGAACCCTGGGCTGACCAGGGTACTGCCTGTTCCACCAGGTAACAGGGGCAAGCCAGCATAATGCCTGAACCTTTCACTGGACCCTTGAGAAGCTCTTATGTTCTTTAACAATTCCAGATGATGTCTCACTTCCTGACTGCTCCACTGCTGATGCTGACTGTTCCAGTGACCACCCACCAGAGCCCTCATCATCCCCAAAAGGTGACATGGGTGGTGATCAATGTTGCCAAAGGATATGTCATCAATAGCACCATGAATGAGGCAGTCCCCCAGACCTGGTGGCCCATGCTCTTCTTCAACCTCTGTGACCTAGCCCGAGGATCTTGGGACATGGGAGACTGGACTTCTCTTCATCAAGGGCAGCCTTAATGTGGAGCGTTGCAGGGGTGCCACCTGCCCCATGTATCAGGCCCTCAATCCCTGAGCGGCTCACATGTTCTCAACTGGGCAGCCTTAAGGGACACTGACTTTACATATGCCCAGGGAGCAATCGAACAGCAGCAGACATATCCACATTTGGTGGGGTGGACACTTTCTACTGTGCACAATTGGGATGTGAGAAAATGGAGACTGGCTCCTGGATAAGGCAGAGCGGGACCATTAAGGTAGAGAGGGTGAGCCTTCCCAAGCTGGCCCAGAATCCTCTGTATGGGAAATGTACTTCATATTGGTGTAACTCCTTTAGGATTACCCTTACTGAAGAGGGAAAGAGTATTCCCAATTGGGAGACTACGATGATGTGGGGGCTCTGACTATATCAAGACGGACAAGACCAAAGGCTACTCTTTAGCATTAGAAGAACAGTCTAGCCAACACAAGGCCCCCAGCTCATTGGGCCATTAATCCCTGGACAATTGGTACAACAGGCCACGCCTGGGCAGGAGATCCACCCAGTCCCGAGGGGAAGGGCGCTCTGCCCAATTCATCTTGTTGCCCTGCCTTGGGCCAGGAGAGGAAAGAGACCTGGTCTTGTTGGCAGTTCACCTAGCCTTCATGGCACGAAACTAAACCCATTCCAAACTCACCACCTCCTGTTGGTTATGATATACATAAAGAGATCAAAGAATGCAAGAGAAATGTTAATCACAGCTGGTATGAATGATGGCTCAACTGGTTTCCTTGGCTGACAACCCTGATCTCCACCTTGTTCGGTCCCTTAATTTGTGTCTTTGGGCCTTGCCTTTTCAATAGGCTGGTCAGACTAATCAGAACAAAGACTCAAGAGATCCTTCTTCGTGTACATTATGATAGGCTCAGACCTTGTTTCAACAACAAAAAAAGTCTTCCCATCTTTTCCACTCTTCATGTTATTTCAGAGGCTGGGTTTGGCAGCAATACCAAGCTAGGCTCAGCCACTTGTCCTCAGTGGGCTAGTGAAAAGCAGCAAAAGGAGATTCTTTCAATGTGGCCATACTGGGTCTGGTGGGAGTAAAGAAATCCAAAGCCATAGGTTTGCGTAGAAGCCAACAGGTCAAGCCTGGAGGTGGTGGCACACGCCTTTGATTACAACACTTGGAAAGCAGAGGCAAGCAGATGTGACTTGGAGGCCAGCCTGGCTATAGAACTAGTTCCAGGACAGTCAGGACTACACAGAGAAAAACTGCCTCAGGAAAAAAAAAAAAAAAAGACAACGACAAAAGAAAGCAACAGGCATAGTTAAGCAGTCTTGGTTAGGGGGTGTTCCCACTCATTACTGAACCATCCTCATCTCAGCTCTACTCTCTTCTGTAGACTGCCTAACAAGTTGTCAGAACTGTATGAAATCCCTTCCTGGTAGACAAGTTCCCCCTGCAGCTGGTACCAGGCTTCAGCTCTTCCCTTTTCTAGGGGAATTCCAATCCCTTGGGGCTCATTGCTTTAATAATCTAATAACCAGAGTATCTGTTTAGAATATCATCATTCCTGCCAAGAAAGTTGCAGTCTTAGGCTGTGTGACATTTGGTTTCATGTAGCCCAGGTTAGCATAGAAATCCTTGTATAGCTGAGGATGATCTTGAAATCTGGATGCTCCTGCCTCTATCTCCCAAGTGCTGGGATTGCAGGCCCAGGTCTTTTTGTTGTTGTTTGTTTGTTTTGTTTTTCGAGACAGGGTTTCTCTGTGGCTTTGGAAGCTGTTCTGGAACTAGCTCTTGCAGACCAGGCTGGTCTTGAACTCACAGAGATCCTCCTGTCTCTGCCTCCAGAGTGCTGGGATTAAAAGCATGCTCCACCACCACACGGCTCAGGTCTTTTTAATAATACAGGAAAACTGAGTCTCTGAAGCTCTGATGTGTGAGGACCTGTCTTAGTTTGGGTTTCTATTGCTGTGAAGAGACACCATGACCTCAGCAACTCTTAGAAAGGAAAACATTTAACTTAGATGAAAGGTTAGAGTTTCAGAGGTTTAGTCCATTATCATCATGGCAGGGAGCATGGTGGCATGCAGGAAGACATGGTGCTGCCCATATCTAGACATGCAGGCAACAGGAAGTAGACTGAGATGCTGGGAATAGCTTGAGCACTGGAAACCTCAAAACCCACCCACTCAGTGACAAATTCCTCCACCAAGGTCACACCTACTTCAACAAAGCCACATCTTCTAAGGGTACCACTCCTTATGAGTTTTTGGGGCCAATTACATTCAAACTACCACAGGACCCCCTCTGGATATGGGCTAACCTTTACCATAGACCACAAATGGGCTAAGCTACCCATGAATAATCCCACTGAATATCCATACTCTCATTTTAGAGTTCAGGGACTTCTGAAGTCAGAAACAGTCAGAGCTGAGATTTGACTAGAGTGATGTTGTCTTGCTCTACTGTGACTCAAAAGGATTGCAAGGTTGAGCAGCACCTGTTAAGACCCTGGCTTTTGCCAGGCAGTGGTAGTGTATGCCTTTAATCCTAGCACTCCCAGCACTCGGGAGGCAGAGACAAGCAGATCTCAGTGAGTTCGAGGCCAGTCTGGTCTACAAAGTAAATTCCAGAACACCAGGACTGTTACATAGAGAAACCCTGTCTCAAAATAAAACAAAAAAAGCCAGGCAGTGGTGGCACATGCCTTTAATCCCAGCACTTGGGAAGCAGAGACAGGCAGATCTCTGTGAATTTGAGACCAGCCTGGTCTACAAAAGCTAGTTCCAGGATAGCCTCCAAAAGCCAGAGAAACCTGTCTCGAAACCCCCGACACCCAAAAGAACCCCCCCCCAAAGACCCTTGAAGAACAGTTTGTAAGAGAGTTTGAGAAGACCTGTCGGGGCTGTGTTACTGTGGCAACACCATCTCTCTCTCTCTCTTTTTTTAAATTATATAAAAATATGGACCGCTTCACAAATTTTCATGCCATCTTTGCGCAGGGCCCATGCTAACCTTCTCTGTATTGTTCCAATTTTAGTATATATGCTGCCGAAGCGAGGACAACACCACCTCTCTTGCTGTGGGCACATACATGGGCCTAAGGGGCTGGACAACCACAACTAGTTGCAATTGAAGTGGCTGCACAATTTGGGGTTTCAGGGAATTGAATGAGACCTCAGACAGGCCCAGTGTTGTGAGGTCTCCTGGACTTACCCCATCCCAGTCAGATACAGGTGCCTATTCCTGCTGGGGCCACATCCAGCAGACAAAGCATGTAGGACAACCCTCATCACAGAGTGTCCCACCCAATACTAATGACCTTCTGTGGCTCCAAGGAATCTGCCCACCTAATTAAACAACACTGGTGGGATGGACATAGTATTACTGCCATAAAGTATTCCCCCCACCTTCTCACCCCCCACCCCCCCACCCCCTCACCCTCCTACCCCCACCCCCCACCCCACCCCCCGTTACCCCCGCCAAAAAAAAAAAACCCATCAGGCTAACAAGATGGCTCAGGCATTAGGGCACTTACAACCAACATGCAGGAAAACCACTTGTACATATAAAATGAAAATAAATAAACCTTATTAAATAAAGAAAGGAAATTTTAAAAGTTTAAAAGGTGCTTGTGATTTAGCTCAGCTGGTTGAGTACTTGCCTAGCATGAAGCTCTGAATTCTAATCCCACTGCCACACAAACCAAGCATAGTGGCTCACATCTGTGGTCTCAGCACCAAGAAGGTAGTATTAATCCTGCTGGTCAAGAATAAGACCACTACCACAATTTTTGAGGTAAATTTGAAGCAAGCTTTACTAAATGCTGGTCAGATTGATGGACACAGGTCAGGTCCACATCTAGGACTCCCAGACTATGACACCAAATTACAATAGTCAGAGGCATATAAAGGCAAAACCCCAAAGGCTGCATACTTCTTGTGTTCATCCAATCAGGGGCAAGTATACATTCTGATGTATCCTGTCTTTATTCCATCCCAGTATGCTGTGATCAAGCACATCCTGTGCAGTTGGGGCAACCAAGCTTGTTTACAGAAGTGAAAACAGGTGGCTTGTCATCTTACATGAACAACAGCCCCCAGCATTCCAGACACAGATATCTGTTCTTGGTCAAGTAAGTCTTTTTTGTTGTTGTTTTTTGAGACAGGGTTTCTCTGTGTAGCTTTGGAGCCTATCCTAGCACTCGCTCTGGAGACCAGGCTGGCCTGGAACTCACAGAGATCTTCCTGCCTCTGCCTCCCAAGTGCTGGGATTAAAGGCATGTGCCACCAACGCCCGGCGGTCAGGTAAGTCTTACAGGTTAGAGGGTGTGTGCGTGTGTGTGTGTGTGTGTGTGTGTGTGTGTGTGTGTGTGTGTGTTTGAGACAGAGTTTCTCTGTGTAGCTTTGACCTGTCCTGGAGCTAGCTCAGGCTGGCCTCAAACTCACAGAGATCCACCTGGCTCTGCCTCCCAAGTGCTGGGATTAAGGGCATAAGCCACCACCACCCAGTTTTATAGATCTCTTAAACACAATAATTTAAACTTAAAACATAACTTTAGCTATCACAGTAGAAGCTGAGGTAGCCTCAAAAAGGCCAGAAATTCAAAGTCACCCTTGGATACATACTGAATTTGGGGCCATCCTGGGCTATGGGAAACCATGTCTCAATATACAACAAATAAAAACTTATCTAGGCATAGTGGGTTATTGCTTATAATATTACCTCCCAAGAGGCATGAGACTCAGGATCAAGAGTCCAAGGCCATATCTTTGATCCCAGCACCAGGAAGCAGAGGCAGGTAGATCTCTGTGGGATGTGAGTTTGAGGCCAGCCTGGTCTACATAGAGAGTTCCAGGCTAGTAGAAATTACATAGTAAAACCTTGTCTCAAAAAAAATAAATAAATAAAAATAGAGTCCAAGACCAGCCAGAGCTTCGAGACCATATCAACTCTCCCCTTTGTCCCCTTTGAGTGACAGAGGTCTTACCTAGTGTGTACCAGGTCCTTGCAATACCATAAGGAAAAACTAACTGAACAAAACCTTCCCCATTATTGTCCTGTTACAAGCATCCATTTGTTCAGCAAGTCTCTTCGCTGGCTGATAGCTGGAACTCAGCAATTAGCAAGGACCTGAACATAGCCTTCTGCTCACATTCCCAGTGACCTCTGTGGGAGGCACATATTCCATTAACAGTGGTCACAACCCAGGAATGCTGAGGGTAAAGCCTGATGGAAATGTGTCTCTGAAACTCTAAGAATGGCAAAGATGAAGGGGCAGGTTGGGGACACTGACAGAGGAGAGACCTGAGCCCTAGGTCTGTGTCACACACACAGTAGTCTGGAGCCAGTTAATGAGAGGCCTTGAAGGCAACAGAGAGTTCTTCCAGGTTCTGACCTGTACTCAACACCATAGGGCTATTCAGAAAGTCCTGTCGCTAGGAGTGGTGGCACTTGAGGGGCAGAGGCAGTCAGATCTCTGTGAGTTTGAGGCTAGCCTGGTCTACATAGAGACCTCCAAGCCAATCTGGGTTATAAAGTAAGATTCAGTCTGGGGGAGGGGGGCTTTGGCTTTGGTCTCCTCTCTAAAAAGGGAGGACCCACAGTATTTTGAGCTCTTGAATATTCAGGAGCTGTATAGAAAAGTCAGCTCTGTGGCATAGAATGTTTTGAAATCGGGAGAAGGTTAGTCCCAGGCCTTTTTTCACTTCACAGTCACTTTCTCTTTCTTCCTTGGGGGTGTGTGTGAGGGGGTGTGGTGTGGTGTGTGTATGTGGGAGAACAACAGCTCTCATGCAGCCCAAGCTAGCCAAGAAATCAATCTATAGCTGAACATGACCTTGAACTCCTGATCCTCATACTTTGGCCTCCTCCTGAGTACTGGGATGGAAGGTATGCAATCTGTACCTGGCTTCTCTTTTGTTTGCCTATCTCCTTCTCCTTCTAGAAATGTTTATCAGAAGTCTTTATAAGTCTAGCAGCAAGCCCCATAGAATATATTATCCACAAATCTATATTGGTATGGATAGATAATTGAGGACAGTTTTGTTGTTGTTGTTGTTGTTGTTATTGCAGAGGAATTATAATTACTAAATACAGAAGCAATGAAGGAAATAGAAAATCATTAGACGGCCAGGCAGTGATGGCCTCATGCCTTTAATCCCAGCTCTTGGGAGGCAGAGGCAGGAGTTCAAGGCCAGCCTGGTCTTCAAAAAAAGTTCCAGGATAGTCTCTGAACCTACAGAGGAAAAAAAAAAAGGGGGAGAAAACCCTATCTCAAAAAACCAAAATAAATAAATAAATAAATAAATAAATAAATTCTTCACAAAGATCTCTTAAAAAGAATATGAAAATTGATGGGCAAAAATTTAAGGCAAGCAAGGTACAGTAGCCCAAGCTTGTAATCCCAGAATTTGGCAGGAGAAAACAAGAGGTCAAGAGTCATAGGTCATTATCAGCTACATAGTCAGCTAGAGGCTATGATGAACTGTATGAGACACTATCTTAAAAACAAAAAGCCAAGCCGGGCGTTGGTGGCACATGCCTTTAATCCCAGCACTCGGGAAGCAGAGGCAGGTGGATCTCTGTGAGTTTGAGACCAGCCTGGTCTAGTAGAGCTAGTTCCAGGGCAGGCTCCAAAGCCACAGAGAAACCCTGTCTCGAAAAACCAAAACCAAAACAAAACAAAACAAAAAGCCAAAGATGAAATAAAACAAACAAAAAAAACGTTTGCCAGGAATGGTAGAGCATACCTTTGTAATCTCAGCCCTTGGGTGGCTGAGGCAAGAGAATTCCTGAGTTTGAGGCAACCTTAGGCCACATAATGTGTTCAAGGCCAGCTTGGATTATACAGTGAGATCCAGTCTCAACCCCTATGCCCATGCTCGCCTAGCATGCAGGAAATCCTGGGTTTGATCCCCAACACCACCTTTTTCTGGCCAGACATGATGGTACACACCTACACCTAGAACCCTACTATGGAAGAGGGGGAAGCCTAGAGGATCATAAGTTCAAGGCCTTCATCTACTATAGAACACAACTGTTTTGAGGCCATCCTAGGCTATGTGAGAGCTCATGAGAGAGAGAGGGACAGGAGTTTGGGGAGAGAAGGGAAGGAGAAAAGAAAGAGGATTGGATGATAAAGAAACCTCATAAGGAATAACTATTAGTGTTTAACAAACCCAGAAGATTTCTGTAGCTGGTAGTTTTCCTGTCCTGACAGCCCACTCCCCATCCTGGTAGCCAATTGCAAATTACCACACAGAGACTTAATATTATTTATAAATGCTTGACCAATAACTCAGGCTTGTTACTAGCTAACTATTAATAGAAATTAACCCATTTGTATTAATCAATGTATTGCTTGTGGCATTACCTGTCCTCTAGCATGTCTTGCTTCCTGGGCAGCTGGATGGCTGGCTGACTCCACTCTTCCTCCTCCCATCATTCTCTCTACATCATGCTGTCTCCCCAATCTCTTCTTGCCCTGCTATGGGCCAGTCAGTTTTTTATTAACAATGAGTATAATGCATAGCAGGTTTCTGTGTCTTTCTTTTTTTGGTGGGGGGTGGTTTCGAGACAGGGTTTCTCTGTGGCTTTGGAGGCTGTCCTAGAACCAGCTCTTGTAGACCAGGCTGGTTCAAACTCATAGAGATCTGCCTGCCTCTGCCTCCTGAGTGTTGGGATTAAAGGCATGCACCACCACTGCCTGGCCTGTGTCTTTCTTTTTAATATGTATTTATGTGAGTGTGTATGTGTGTGTTTGTGGTCAGAGGTCAGAGGATGACTGACTTGGAAAGCCGTTTCTCTCTTTGCACCATGTGGGCTCTAGGGGGTGGACCTCAAGTCATCAGGCTTGGTAGCCAACATCCCTTCCTGCTGAGCTATGGCTCCAGCCCTACTCTGTGTCTTGCTTCCCGCCTGCCCACCCACTCCCAAGCAGATCCTCAATTAAATAACAAGGAAACAGAAAACAAACCAAAGTAAAGATGTTCTCCAAAATGCCTGACCAATTTTCTTCAAAGTATTGCTATTGTAGTCAGGCCTAGTAGCCAGGCTTGTAATCCAACTATTGTGAAGCCTGATGCAGGATGATATCAAGTATAAGAACTACTTAGTCAACTTAAGGAGACCTCCATCTCAAAAAAGTGCAAGCTGGGCATGGCAGCATACATTTGTAATCCTAGCCTTTGAGAGGAGGTGGAGATAGGCGAAGAGATCAGGGGTTCAAGGCCAGCTTCAGCTACCTAGTGAGCTACAAAAGACCCTGGCTCAAAAACACAAAACAGGCCAAGTGGTGATGGGGCAGGCCTTTAATCCCAGCATTCTGGAGGCAGAAGCAAGTGGACCTCTGCCTTTGAGGCCATTCTGGTTTATATAGTGAGTTTGATGCCAGCCAGGGCTATGTAGTGTGGGATCCTGTTTCAAACAAAACAAAACAAACAAACAAAAACTCAGGACCATCTAGATGACTCAGTGGGTCAAAGCACTGACCACTAAGCCTGACAGCTGAAATTCATTTCAGTCCCCGGGATCTGCATGGTATAAGCATAGTATATGTGTGTGTGTGCACCTGTGTTCACTGAGGTTAGAGGTGGAATTTCCAGGAATCTGGACCGGGACAAGGAGATGGCTGATGTCTGATGACAGCCAGCAAAGGAACTTGTCTCAGGAAAACTTACCATATCATTTTCCAGGTCAGAATGTCTCCATGACCAGGACTGCTAAGCGAAGCATAGCCCTAAACCTCATCTTAGGACATCCCAGGTCACTGGACCTCTTTGTTCCTCTTCGCATTGTGGCTATGTTGAATAAACTTCCCCTTGAGTGGTCTACTGGCATCCACACACATCCCTTCACGATTGTCTGTTGAGCTGGTCAACAGTACTGAGTGACCATTTGGTATATCTACCATGTCCCATACACACAAACATCCCAGGTCAATACCCTGGACCAGGTAGAATTTTTCTTTTCATTTTACAGTTGAGGAACTTGAGGTTCAGACAGTTTTAGGATGGGAACTCATGTCAGCCTGCCTGACTTTGGGATTTCAAGCTCTTTTCCTACCTTGCTTTCTGGCGTCTACAACTCACTCACTCACTCATTCCTTATTCAGTAAATACTTTGCAAGCCTTCCTACCCCTCCCCCACCGATCCTGGCTCCCTCTCTCTCTCTTTTTTTTTTTTAAAGATTTTATTTATTTATTATGTATATCCATACACCAGAAGAGGGCACCAGATCTCATAAATGGATGGTTGTGAGCCACCATCTGGTTCCTGGGAATTGAACTCAGGACCTCTGGAAGAGCAGTCAGTGATATTAACCTCTGAGCCATCTCTCCAGCCCAGCCCTGTGACTCTTAACTGGGGACTCATACGTTGGTCAGTAGGTCATGGTCCTTACCCTGGAAGGGCTTAGGTCCTAAGGCCTGAATAACAGTGTCTCTGAGGGCTGTGTAACCACATTAGAAGGGGCTTCCTCTAGTAGCCCCGCTGACGAGGTCCCCCAGCAGCTAAGGACTGAAGAGGAGTCAAGGCGGCTTCCCAAGGCTGAAAGAGCCAGGCAGGTCACACCCAGCACTGGTACACAAGCCTGGAGAGGTGCAGCAGAGACAAGCAGAGACTGAAGCCTGGGCTAGGGGGCGCTGCTACCTATGCATGGAGCAATAGCTATTACCAAAAGGGAAGGACTTGGGCCAGCATGACATCCTGGGTTGCAACCAGCATGCCCCACCCCAGCCCCGCCTAGCCAGGTAGGACAGAAAGACCTCCTCAACAGACTCCCACTCTCCATCTTCTCTCCTCTCCCCTTCCCCCAAGGTCCACCCCCTTACCCTGTCCCTGCTTTGGGCTGCCCTGGGGCGAGTGTGTGTGTGTGTGTGTGTGTGTGTGTGTGTGTGTGTGTGTGTGTGTGTGTGTGTTGCTTTTTTGTTTTTCTTTCTTTTTTTTTGACACAGTTTCTCTGTGTAGGCCTGGCTGAATGTTGGGATTAAAGGCATTCATCACCTCACCCCTCCAGCGTGTTTTGCTTTTTTGACCGGGTCTCATACATCCCAGGCTGGCCTCGAACTTCTATGTAACCAAGGATAACTGTAAACTCCAGATTCTCCTTGTCTGTACCTACAGAATGTTGGGAATAAAATCTGTGCTACCACATCCCACCCTAGTGAAGATTTTTTTGGGGGGATAGACAGGGGGATAGTTTGTTTGTTTGGGACAGGGACCCTGGCTGTCCAGAAACTCATTACTAAGACCTTGAACTTACAAAGATCGATTTGTTTTGCTTCCCTAGTGATGAGACTAAGGGTATGCTTCACTTGCCTGGCCAAAAAGATACTTTAGAAAGATTTTTTTTTTTAAAGATTTATGCCAGGCGTTGGTGGTGCACACCTTTAATTCCAGCACTCGGGAGGCAGAGGCAGGCGGATATCTGTGAGTTCGAGACCAGCCTGGTCTACAAGAGCTAGTTCCAGGACAGCCTCTAAAGCCACAGAGAAATCCTGTCTCGAACCTCCCCCTCAAAAAAGATTTATTTACTTAATAAGTATACAGTGTTCTGCCTGCATGCCTACAGATCAGAAAAGGGAAACCAGATGTCATTACTGATGGTTGTGAGCCACCATGTGGGAATTGAACTGAGGACCTCTGGAAGAACAGACAGCATTCTTAACCACTGAGCCATCTATCCAGCCCTCTTAAAAAGACCTTTTTTTAAGAGCAAGAGAGATGGCTCAATGGTTAAGAGCTCTTGTAGAGGAACCAAGTTTGGTTCCCAGTGGCCATGAAATGTCTCATAAACCACCTGTTACTCCAGCCCCTATTCTAATTCATGGGGCACCTGGACACACATGCAAACATATACATGGGTGCAAACACTTATGCATAACTAAAAATAAGTCTCATATGGGAAGGTGGTGTCACATACCTTTAATCCCTGAACTCAGGAGGCAGAGGCAGATAAATCTCTGAGTTCAAGGCCAGCCTACTCTACAAGAATGAGTTCCAGTGTGGCCAGGGCTACACAGAGAAACCCTAACTTGAAAAAAACAAAAACGAAAACAAAATAAATTAAAAAAATAATAAAGGAGAGATGGCTAAATGGGTAAGAGTGCTTGCTATACAAGCACAGAATGTCTATGTGGAAGCTCCACCTCAGCTCCCACTCCTCCCATCCAGGCCCCGCCCCTCAGGAAGCCCACCAAGGGTCAGCTCTTCTCCTGGAGCTGCTCAAGACCACACCTACAGGGTATTTAAGAGCTGGCTGGTCTCCAGACCTACCTAGCAATCTCTCTAGAGTTGCTTCGCTCTGCTTCTCTCTGTTTATTAAATGTGGCTTTATTAATTTGGTTTGATTTGGCTTATTGCATCAGCGGAGGAACCCCCAAACCGGGGATTTTCAAAATACTTACCACAAAGACCTTCGTTTGAATCTCCAGCACCCGCAGAAAAGGACTGGACGTGACCACACCTGTGCCTGTAATCCCAGGCCTGTAAGGGACAGAGCCAGGTGGGTCACCAGGTCTTGTTGGCTCCCCCAGCCTAGCCCTAGGTTCAGTGAGAGGCCCTGTCTCAAGGGAATAAGATGGGAGAGTGAGAAAGCGGGAACACCTGGTGTCCTCTGTCCATAGCTAAAATAGGTGTGCACCCTAGTGCATACATATGCACGCAAGTACAAAAAAAAAAAGAAAAGAATAAAAATTATTACTATTATTACTGGTTTTGAGAGATAGGGTTTCTTTGTGTAGCTCTGGCTGTCCTGGAATTCACTCTGTAGACCAACCTGGCCTCAAACTCCTAGAGATCCACCTGCCTCTGTCTCTGCCTCCAGAGAGCTGGGATTAAAGGCATGTGCCACCACCATCTAGCTAAAAATTATTATGATTATATATATTTTGGGGGTGGGCAGGTTTCGAGACAGGGTTTCTCTGTGGCTTTGGAGGCTGTCCTGGAACTAGCTCTTGTAGACCAGGCTGGTCTCGAACTCACAGAGATCCACCTGCCTCACAAAATAAATCTTAAAAAAAAAAAACTTTTAAAAATTATTTTATGTGTATGTCTGTGCACTGTGTGCCTGGTGCCTGAGTGGCAGAAAAGAGTGACATTTTCTCTGGAAGAGGAACCAGCATTCTTAACCACTGAGCATTCTCTACAGCCCCAAATAAATCTTTAAAAAGTCAATACCAACCTTGCTTGGTAGCTCACACCTTTAATCCCAATGGGAGACTGAGGCAGGATAGTTCTAGAACAGCAAGAGCTGTTACAGGTGAAAAACCTGTCTCTAAAAACAAACAAATAAGCCGGGAAGTGGTGATGTACGACTTTAATCCCAGCACTCGGGAGGCAGAGGCAGGCAGATCTCTGAGTTCAAGGCCAGCCTGGTATCCAGAGCGAGTGCCAGGATAGGCTCCAAAGCCACACAGAGAAACCCTGTCTCAAAAAAAACAAAAAACAAGCAAACAAACAAAAAGCAAATAAATAAAAGCAAAATAAGAGTCTGACTTAGTAGAGCACATCTTTAATCCCAGATCTTGGTTGGGGGTGGGGGGTGGGGCAAAAGCAGGTAGTGAATTTGAAGTCAGCCTGGCCTACTTAGTGAATTCCAGGACAACTAGGCTACATATTCAAAAACAAACAAACAAGCAGGGGTGCTAGAGGAGGAAGCTTTTAAGAAGAATGCAGTCCAGGCTTCTGAGGCCTAGCACTCCATGCAGTTCCCATTCCTGCTCTTTATAAATCTCTCAGCTGGACTGTGGCTGGCTTTTACTGGTGCTTCAGCCTCAGGAACAGAGCAAGAACAGGGAGGCAAAAGGACTTGTTCCGTGCAAGGTTACTTTAGGGCAACTGGATTTCCCAAACCCTAAACCAGGAAATCCGGTCTGACAAGGATGGAAGTCCCTGCTGAATTTAGCCCTGCCCAGGAAAACCTGTGTCTGGGGGTTGGTTGTTGTCATCAGAGAACCTGTACTTCTGGGTCTGGGAAGGAAAAAGCCTCTAAGGTCATGTGTTTAACCCTTCAAGTTCCAAGGATGTCAGATTAGGGGGGAGTTTATTTTGTTATACACTTTGAAGTGCTGTCAACGAACCTGAGGCCCCTTGCGCATTAGGAAGGTTCTCTACTGCTGAGCCCTATACCCAGCCCTGGAGGGGAATTTTGAGACCTTGAAGGTTGGGGGTAATATAAATTCAAGTGGTGAAGGATAAGGAAACAGAGAAGGAACACAGCTCCAATACAGGTGTGCAGGTATTCCATTGAAAGTCCCTGTCAGCACTCCGAGGCAGATGCAGGCAGATCTCTGAGTTCAAGGCCAACCTGATCTACAGAATGAGTTCAAGGACAGCCAGGGTTACACAGAGATACCCTGTCTCGGAAAAAAAAAAAAAAAGAAAGACAGAAAGAAAGAAAGAAAGGAGAGAGGGAGGGAGAGGGAGGGAGGGAGGAGGCTGTGGAGTTATATCACTAGCACCCCATACAACTAGTCATGGTCTCAGGGCAGTGGTGCACACGTCTTTAATCCCAGCACTCCAGAGGCAGAGGCAGGAGGATCTCTGTGAGTTCAAGGTCAGCCTAAACCACAGAGTGAGTTCCAAGACAGGCTCCAAAGCTACACAGAGAAACCCTGTCAAAACAAAAACAAAACAAAGAAAACTCAACTAGTACTGGGGAAGCAGAGGCAAGAGGACCAGAAATTCAAGGTCATCTTCAGTTCTGTAGTGAATTGGAGTCCATCTTGGGATAGGTGAGACACTGTCTAAAATAATAGTGAAAAAGAAGAAAGGGGGGGGGAAGCAATTAATGAAACAATGAATGAACAATCAAGCCATGCTATTTCTACACATCCACACCTCCATCTGGAGTCAGACTGACATCGTAGGATGCTCACATAGTTGCCATGGTCACTGAATTTTTAGATAACAGCTATAGGCAATTCAGGACAAAAAGAGAAGAGCTTTCACTAAACTAGTTAATACTTTTCTGTCTAAGATAAGTAGGGGTTAACATAAGCCAACAAAGAGCTGAGATTAGAGCACATGAGGTTAGCAAAATGGCTCAGTGGATAAAGGAGCTTGCTACCAAGCCTGCTTGCCCACCTAAATTTGATCTTCTATATCTACATGGTGGAAGGAGAGAACTAATGCCTGAATGTTGTCTCATGGCATTTACACCTGTGCTGAGGCTTGTGCACACCACCAAAAGCAATTACATTTTAAAAACTAATAATAATAATTAAATAAAACCGTATCGGACCGGCAGTGGTGATGCACGTCTTTAATCCCAGCACTTGGTAGGCATAGGCAGGTGGATCTCTGTGAGTTTGAAGCTAGCCTGGTCTACAAAATTAGTTCCAGGACAGTGAGGGCTACACAGAGAAACCCTGTCTCAAAAAAAAAAAAAAAAAAAAGTAAAAAAAGCACAATCGACTGCCTTCCTAGAGCAGGGATTAAAGGTATGTACCATCACACTGGGCCTGAGGTGCAATATTTTAAAAATAGTAAATATTAAATGGGGGCTAGAAAGATTAGTAACTGGGTGGTGGTAGCTAACTCATCCAACCCCAGTACTCAGGAGGTTGAAGCAGGATCTTTGGGTTTGAAGTCAGCCTGGTCTACATTGTGAGTTCGAGGACAGAGAAACCCTGTCTCAAAAACAACAATAATACCTGCCCCTGCCCCTGCCCCCACCCAAAAAAAAGAACAATAAACAAACAAACAAATAAATAAATAAATAAATAACATAAACAAAGAAAGAGAATGTAGTTGGCCAGGGCCTTTTTGCTGGGGTTTTGTTTTTGAGAAGGTTTTGTATAACCCAGGCTAGCTCCAAAGTCTATGTAATGAAAAATGACTCTGAACTTTGAGTCTCTGACCCAATTTGGCACATTCAAAGTGTCCTGTTGGGGATGGCTTTGATCCTGATCCTTCACCCTTTCCCTTCAAGAGCTATGATGATGACTTGAACCACCATGCAGGCTTTTAGGTAGAGTTGGGGGTTGTGAAAGACCCTAGGAGGCTCAGGCACCCAGGATTTTGGCCTAGGACGCGGTGACCCCAATCACCAGGTGGAGGCAAAAGCTTGATGCAAACAGCAAGTGGCTTTATTGCAGTTGTTTAATGAGCTAATTCCATTAGCTCGGGCCTTTCATCCATCCACCAAGGTGGATGGCTGGGAAAAGACCCCGAGAAACCACTGGACAAAGATCTTATAGGGCAGCATAAGGGGAGTGTCTAGGGGTACGCACAGGCTCAGGATTGGTGTGCCTCCAGGCTTGGAGGACTTGCCCTGTGTTGATTGGTCAACTGGTTGTCATGGCCCATAGGCCCTCCCAGGGCAGTTGCTATGATCTGCACGTCATTGCTGTGCACTTGTCTGTAAAGCACACCTAGAGCTGGAAAGCATAGCACCACCAGCTAACTTCTGATTGGTTCCTTGCCACGAGGCAGGCATCTGACCTCCTAGTGACCAAGGCAAGTTAGGCTGTTATGGCTGCCAAAATGGGGAGCTGGTCCCTTCAGTTGAAGCCCTTTGTGCAAGCCAGGCAAAACCACAGTTTGCTTTTTGCTTGCTCAGAAGTTAAGCCAGTATAAAAACATATCTCGATATTTCCTCATAAATATTCATATTTTTATCTCATTTCCTTTCTTCCCTTTTTTCCTTTTTTCATACCTATTTATTTATTGACAGTCTCCCTTTTTGAAATTCTCTATGGCACACATTAGCCACAAACTCAATATCTTCTTGCCTCAGGCGTTTAAAAACAAGATTGCCAACCTGCACCACCATACTTAATTCTTGAATTTTTTAAAAATATATGTGGCTTCTTTCTTTCTTTTCGCTTTTCTTTCACTTTTTCCTTTCTTTTTTTGAGTATGTAGCCTAGTTGTCCTGGAATTCACTATGTAGGCTATGTAGGCCAGGCTGACTTCAAATTCACTACCTGCTTCTGCCTCTCCCCATCCCCAACCAAGATCTGGGATTAAAGATGTACGCTACTAAGTCAGACTCTTATTTTGCTTTTATTTATTTGCTTTTGCTTGTTTTTTGTTTTTTTGAGACAGGGTTTTTCTGTGTAGCTTTGGAACCTATCCTGGCACTTGATCTGGAGAACAGGCTGGCCTTGAACTCACAGAGATCTGCCTCCCTCTGCACCACCACTTCCCAGCTTATTTGTTTGTTTTTAGAGACAGTTTTTTCAAGTGTTTGCCTTCTTTTTTGTTTGTTTGTTTTTGTTGTTGTTGTTGTTGTTTTGGGGTTTTTTGTTTGTTTTTTTTTTTTTTTTTCGAGACAGAGTTTCCCTGTGGCTTTGGAGGCTGTCCTGGAACTAGCTCTTGTAGACCAGGCTGGTCTCGAACTCATAGAGATCTGCCTGCCTCTGCCTCCGGAGTGCTGGGATTAAAGGCGTGTGCCACCAACGCCCGGCTTCACATGTTTGCCGTCTAAACAGTTTAGGTTCTGTTTTAACCAAACTCCTTGCTGGGAGCATGCTTCACTCCCCTGGCAGGCTGGTCTTCCTTCCTACTTCCCTGCCCTCTGCAGCCAACCCTGGAGAATCTGAAACATTCTTCTTAGCTAACTCATTTTTGTTAGGGAGTGAGTAGGTTGGATCGTTGAACAGGGCTACATAGCTGTCTTAGAACTTGCTATGTAGACCAGGCTGGCCTTGAACTCAGAGACCCTCTTGCCTCTGCCTCTGCAGTGAAAGGATCAAAGGTGTGTACCCCAAGCCCAGCATGCTTCTTTTTATCTGTGTTGTTTTGTTTTGTTTTTTGTATTTTTCCAGACAGGTTTTCCCTGTGGCTTTGGAGGCTGTCCTGGAACTAGCTCTTGTAGACCAGGCTGGTCTCGAACTCACAGAGATCCACCTGTCTCTGCCTCCCAACTGCTGGGACTAAAGGCTATCTGTGTTCTTTTTATTTATTTATTTATTTACTTACTTACTTACTTATTATGTCTACTGTGTTCTGCTTGCATATCTGCAGACCAGAAGAGGGCACCAGACAGATTTCATTACAGATGGTTGTGAGCCACCATGTGGTTGTTGGGAATTGAACTCAGGACCTTTGGAAGAGCAGGCAGTGACCTTAACCACTTAGCCATCTCTCCAGCCCCTTATCTGTGTTCTTAAAGTGTGTTTGTGTGTGTGTGTGTGTACTGGTTGTGAGTAGCTCGAAGGGGGTGTGTGTGCTGGGAACCAAATTCCAGGTCTCTACAAAATAGCATGTGCTCTTAACCAATAAGCCATTGCTCCAGGCCCATTCCTGCCTTTTAAAATCTCATCTTCATCAAGTTGTTTGCCCAGCTACATTCATTCACTGGCAACTGTAGTCCTAGCTCCTCTCATCATACTCTACCCCTGCCTGTGTTCTGGTGTCTTTGTTGTCATAGGTGACCCACAGTTTATATTGTGTATGTCATGGGTGACCAACAGCCCACATAGCCTTGGGCCTAGTCTGGCCTTGACAGCCTCCCCTGGCTCACTTTATCTCCCTTCTCTCCTACAAGTCCAGGGCCAAACCCTGGACCTTTGCATCTCACCTCTGATCTCTTGAATCTGGGCAGCACTTCCTTTCTGAGTGGCCTTCCCCATTCAATATACTTGCGTATCACTTATATGTGTCTGTTCTCTGTCATAGTATGATCTGTGAGTTCACTTCTGTGTGGCTTTGCCCTCCTGGCCATGTGCATTGCACAATCTCTCATGTGACCACTCTCTAGCCAACTTCCTGTCTTCTCTCCACCCATCTCTGCTCACCTACAGTTCAGGAACCACAGTTCAGAGACAATCTGACTGTCCTTGGCTGAACGTGGGTTCTGAGCTCTGATGGATAAAGCCACATTACCATTATATTGGGGTCATCTCTGCATAGGTATCAACCAACCACACTTGGGCCTCTAATACCACATACCAAGTTATAGTTGCTCCTTGGCTTGTGATATGATTTCATCCTATAAACAATAAACTCATATTTTTTTGAAGATGCATTTTTATGTGTGCCTGTCTATGTGTCTGAGTATATACCACATATGTACAGATGCCTGCAGAGGCCAGAAGAGGCCATCAGATCCCTTGGAGCTGGAATCACAGGTATTTGTGAACTGCTTAATGTGTGTGCTAGGAGTTGTACTGATGTCCATCTCTCCAGTCTATAAATACTGCTAAGGAAAAGTGGGTATCATGGCCCACCGAGAGGAGTATTGGAGGTCTCAAACACTGGGACAAATGGCTGAGGTGCCTATTAAACATCTCTACGCGGACCTGGCAGCAGGTTCCCGTAGCATCCTTCAGTCCCTACCTGTTACAGGGAATGGTTGGCACACCCTGCCCTCTACCCTGAACTCTCCAGGCCAGAGTCTGGGCTGCACTTCCATCAGAGACTCATCTGTACACAATCCAACCATTTTGGTTACTGCTCCCCACTCCCCCAACCCTTTGTTTACCCTTTGCCCTCTTGACTGTGCACCTGGTTCCCCTCTCTTCCTCTCCTCACATGGCTCAAGGTCATGTCCATTCTGGACTCTACCAGATGTCTCTACTTCTGGTTGTGCTCTCTTTATTTTTACTTTATTTTATGTGTATGAGTATTTGTCCACACATGTCTTTGTACTGTGTGTGTACATTGTGGGGAAGCAAGAAAAAAGTCATATCCCTAGGAACTAGAGTTACAAAGAGTTGTGAGCCTCCACATGGGTGTTGGGAATTGAACCCAGACCTCTGAGAGAACAGCAAGTGCTCTTAACCTCTGAGCCATCTCTCCAGCCCCATGTTCTCTTTATCTATAAACTTTCTCCTCCACCACACCCAGGAGCAATCATGTCCTTTCCTTTTGATTCCTTTCTTCATCCAGGGAGACATAGATCTTCTTAGTACACATGTGTTCCTCCTTACAATGCATACTCCAGGTAAGGCACCCCATGCTGTTGGGAGTGCCTGTGTGGTTCCTGGGGTGCTGCTCAGTGCCTGATTGTCACACTGGCACTTGCTCCTTGTTTGGATGGTCTGAGTGAAATTTAGGGCTGAAGGACATCAGCCAGCAAGTGATAGGCAGACAGACTGTCACCAGAGGTCCTCATGTGAGGACAAGAGCATGGCTCCAGCTCTGGCACCGTGAAAGGCATACACACAGCCCTCATTTAAGCTGCAGATCTTTGATGGTTCCAGGAGCTGGCCCAGGAGTCCTGCAGACAGCTCCCCCAGGGAGGTTCTGACTCTTGCTCGCCTCCTGGATTAAGGAGGCCTCACCAAATGTTGAGACTCTTTCCTCCACATCAGCAAATATAACCCCTCCTCCATACTTTAACTCTTAGCTAGCCATTGCTAAGGTGGAGGACAGAGAGTGGGGGGAGAAGGGGGTGGGGGAGCATCTGGAGTTTCTTTGTGTTTAGTTTTGGCCCTAGGCTTCGGGAGGCCAGAGCATCTGGAGTTTCCTTGTGTCAGAGGCCTACGTGTCTTTTCTGTAGCCTGTCATGGCTGCTAAAGCAGGGGCTGAGTGAGAGTCTCAGAGTCATTCCTAGAAGTGAAGCCTTTTAGTTTAGTTTACCCCTATGGGCCACGCACTCAAACACACGAGTCTACGGGAGCCATACTTATTCAAACCGCCTCAGCTAGGAAGTAATGCATTAAACACTATTCATTAGGTGACCCATCATAGTGCCATACTTGGAATACTTTCTGACAGGAGTTCCCTTCACCCGAAGTGCCCCCAAACACATAGGGCTCTGACCGTGGATATCTGCAGATAATGTGGTGAATTTCTCCAACCTGCTGCTCATCTCCAAATACATAGCCCCACCATCCCCCTGTTGCTTAAGACAAACACTAAGAACAAGAACTCACTCTAGAAACTTCTATTTCCTTTATCATCTTGAGCCAACCCAATGCCTCATGCCAGATCTCCTGTGTAATAACTACCCAGAGGTCAACACAGCTCACAGGTTTCACTGGAGTCTAGGCATTGTCCTCCCTCAAAGGTCTGTTCTAGTGTCATCTTCTCCAGAACAGGCCTGCTCTGAAAGTCCTGCCTATGCCAGCCCTGCTCCCCTCTGCCTCACCCTGTTCAGTTCCTTTACCCTTTGACTCAATGCTGCTCTTCCCTCCCTGGAACTGGTTCCATGGCAGACTCGGCAAAGCATCACCTTCACACAGATTGAGTCCCACCCTTCTAACAGCTCCCAGCTCATAGGAGGGGCAACATGAATATTTGGTGAATAAACAGATCTGCTTCTGGATGGTTTTATTTACATTATTTTCTTATATGGGCCTCAAGAGCTCATTCTGAAAGTCAAAATCTGAATTTATGTTTTCCTGCTCCAACAATTCCAATTCTCCCTGTGGCAATTAATCTTCTGTGTTAGGTAGGGAGTTAGGAGCAAGGAAAAGCTGCCAGTGAACTTGTTACTGATGCTACTTGTGGGGCAGGCAGACAGCATGTGTTTCTCTGCACCATGCTGGACATGTGCATTTCTTTTCTTTTTCTTTTTTTGGACAGAGTCTCTCAATTATGCAGTTTAGGATGTCCCAGAACTCACTATGTAGGCCAGGCTGACCTCTAATTCATAGAGATTGACCAGTCTCAACCTTTGAGTGCTAGCATTAAAAGCCTGGGTACTGTGGCTGGCTGGCCCTTAGCCACTACTGCAATAAACAAACAAACAAACAAACAAACAAACAAATAAATATCCTTTGATGGTAGCGGCACATGCTTTTAATCCCAGCACTCTGGAGGCAGAGACAGGCAGATCTCTGTGCTTTTGAGGCCAGTCTGGTCCACAGAGCAGTCCCAGGACAGCTAGAATACACAGAGAAACTCTCTCAAGAAAAACAAAACAAAACCCAATAAATAAATAAAAGTTTGGAAATGTAGCTCAATTGGTATAGTTCTTAATTATTACAGATGAAGCCTGGTGCATGGAAGATAGAAGCAGGAAGATCAGGAGTTAAAGGCCATCCTTGGCTACAAGTTACCTTTAAAGCCAGCCTGAGCTACATGAGACCCTGTCTCAAATAAAACAAAGTCTGACTTGCCTCTGCCTGGAAGAGTGAAGTAGGCTTGGACACCTATATCCCTTTTGAATGAAAGTGAGGACATGCTCGATCCCAGGTATGGTTAAGAAGAAGAGTTTTATTGTACTTATGAGAGAGAGTGTGACCACAGGCATCTGGAAGGGTTCAGACTGAACAAGGCCATGAGAGGAGAGAGGGGTTGAGTGATAGAGGAAGAGAAGAGAAAAGGGGCAAGAAGACCAAGAGCAGAGCCTGAAACAGAGAGACCAAGAGTCAAGAGAGTGCAAGGGAACTAAGAGTGAGTGGCCAAATGGTGGGGTCATAGAGGAATCAGAAGCAAGGGGAAGGGAAGCCCAGCCCTGTGCTGGAAAGGTTTGGGGAGACAGTGGACAGTAAGTGCTGGGAGGAGCCACAGGACTGCATGGGACTTGTCTAAGGTTTCTTTCAGACCTGACTCCTTTCACTTGTGGATTTGGGGAGCAAGGAGTTGGGTGCATATTACCATTTACTGTTGTCAGTGGGAGAGGCAGTACTTGACTCTGACCTGGAAGTATAAGAAGGAACCAAACTGAAGCCATTTTGGATAAAACTTCCATTTTGAAGAAGGGTCAAGTAAAGTTTAAGTCCCAAGACGTCCCCTGGGTAACTGATACATATCACTGGCAACCTGGCCAGCAAGGTGACACACGGATGACACCACACTAGAGTAATCTAAGCAATGAGAACAAGAAACAGGTACCACAGAACAAAGTTCCCAGGAAAGTCCCAATCCCTGAATCCTGATTGGTGGAAAATGTAACTGTAAACTGGCACAGATGTTTGTGGTTTTCAGCCTTAAAAGCTCTGTAACCTGTCACGGGATCACAGTTCAGCTCCCGAGTCTGTTCTGTGGCTCTGATTGATCAGTAGTGGTGGCTTGATCACAATAAACTATGATCATCTGCGCTGACTTGGCATGTGAGTTGTGTTGGCTTCCCATAACAGAAGAAGAATAGCAGTCAAGAAAAGGAACCATGCTGGCAGTGATGGCACAAACCTTTAATCCCAGCACTTGGGAGGCAAAGACAGGTGGATCTCTGTGAGTTCAAGGCCAGCCTGGTCTACAGTTCCAGGATATCCAAGGCTACACAGACAAACCCTGTTTTGGAAAAAAAAAAAAAGGAAAGGAAAGGAAGGGAAGGAAGGAAGGAAGGATGGAAGGAAGGAAGGAAAAAAGGGAAAATAAAAAGAAATGCCCCAGCTTTTTGTTTGTTTGTTTGTTTGGTTGGTTTGGTTTGGTTAGACAGGGTTTCTCTGTGTAACCTTGACTGTCCTGGAACTCACTCTATAGACCAGGCTGGCTCTGCCTCCCGAGTGCTGGGATTAAAGGTGTGTGCCACCACCGTCTGTCTGGCCATTGCTTTTAATGGTGTAGCCAACTCTGCAATGTTGTCCTCCCCGATTTCATTTTTTGGAGACTGAGTCTCAAATGACTATGTAGCTGAGGGTGAGGGTGACCTTGAACCGTGATCTTCCTGCCTCCACCTCCCAAGTGCTGGAATTATAGGTGTTTGCCACAGGAGACACAATTTGAATCAGTGTCTGCCTGACTCCTAAGCTGACATGTTCATGTATAGTCCCACAACTGACACTAAGCCTGTCTTTAGTGTGCTGACTCCACCTCACCCCACTCTTACACCCTGTAGTGACTTCATCAACAATCCAGATTTTAGTTAGACTGTAGCCAGATATTCCCTTTTCATTTCCTTTCTCCCCTAAAAGGGGAGGGGTGAGGACACTGCAGCCTGCCATTGTTTTCAGTTTGCTCATTTCTCTGCTCTGTTTTTAGAATCCCAGTTCTTAATATAATACATGGAAGGTCAGAGTTGAGTGTCCAAGTCAACAAGAAGAAGGTGCTTCATTCAATTGGAGGCTGGAGGAATGGCCAAGCTCTTGACTAATAAGGAGGCCTGATATTTGTATAGCTTGTAACTGTTTACACAGGGCTTTACCTCAGTTATTCTGTGATTCTCATTAGCTATCACAGCTGGTGAAAATGGGCAATCCTGGAAGTAGATAAACCTGAGTATAAAGTCCAGGGCTACCATGGAGTATACGACCCTAGCTAGATCAATTGACCCCAGTCCCTCATTGGTAGTTATTTTTCTTTTTAAAATTAAAAAATTTTAAATTACATTTTTATCAAGGCAGGAAATGTACCCATACCATGGCATACATATGGAGGTCATAGGACAACTGGCAGATCACCAAGTGAATCCAGCTAAGATAGTCAAGCTTGGTGGTGGCAGGTGCCCTTAACTCAGCCATCTTGCAGACCTGATTACTTTTTTTCTTTCTTTTTTCCTTCCTTTCTTCCTTCCCTCCTTCCTTTCTTTCTTCCTCCTTCCTTCCTTTCTTACTTCTTCCTTCCTTCTTTCCTTCTTCTTCTTTCCTTTCTTTCTGTAAGGTTTCAGGCAGTATGCTGGCCTGCCCATGTCACCTGGCAGGATGCACTCAAGCAGTACCCTGGTCAGCCCAGGGTTCCATGATTGCTTAGTCAGCACGAGGGTGCAAAGGACCCCTTTAAAGAAAGACCCCTGCTCACTTAATGGTTTCTTCTCTTTTCCGCTGTTCCTCTGGGGGCAGACAGGACTTCTCCTGTCTCGTTCTTCTCTTCTGCCCTCTGTCTGTCTGTCTGTCTCTTTTGTCTTTCCTTCCCCTCTGCCTCTGCCTCTCTGCCCCTCTGCCCCTCTGCCCCTCTGCCTCTGCCTCTCTGCCTCTCTGCCTCTCTGCCTCTCTGCCTCTCTGTTTTGAGACAGAGTCATCAAGTAGTGTTGCTGGCATTTGCTCTTGTCCCACCAGGTCCTACTGCCGCTTCAGCCCCAAATAAACACATGGACTCTATATTAATTATTAAACTGTTGGCCGATGGCTAGGGCTTCTTATTGGCTAGCTCTGTCTTAATTATTAACCCATTTCTATAAATCTATGTATTTTCATGTCTTGGCTTACTGGAGAATACCAGGACCTGTTACTTCTTTGCCAGCTGCATGGTGACTCTCTTTTTGGCAGGCTCCCTCTGCCTATCTTTCGCAGGAATTCTCGTTTCCTTGCCCCGCCTATCTTTCTGCTTCCATTTGCTAAACAGTGTTTTATTTATCAACCAATAAGAGAAACATATATATAGGACATCCCCCACCATCTCCTCTTTTCTGTCTAAATAAAAAGTAAGGTTTTAACTTTAACATAGTAAAATTATATGTACCAAAACCATTATTAAGTAAGATCTACAGTTAACAATATTTAGTTCATTAACATTTGGTAAAATTTAAAGAAAATATTCTCTCACCTATCCTATCTTTGTGAGTCTAGAGTTTTATATGTAACTTATCTTTTATTATAACTAAGGAAAATCATAACCACAACTATTGTCTTCAACTCCATCAAAGACCACAGAAGGATAATATATAAACTCTAGAATTGACAGAGACATCTCACTACCTGGACAGTCACCCAAAATTCTTCTGTAATGTTGGGGCATCCATCTTCAGCCCATAGGCCATAATGTGTCTGGCAGACTTCTCAGTGAAACAGGAAATTTTAAACTGTCCACCTGAATTGGCAGTTCGTCAGTCAAAGTAGACCAGGGACTTCACAGAGATTCACCTGCCTCTGCCTCCAGAATGCTAAAATGGAAGGTTAGGGCAGCTTGGCATGACAGTACAAGCACTCATGGAGGCTGAACCAAAAGGATCCCAAGTTCAAGACCTACCTTGGCAAGCACAAGGGTAACTTGAGACCCTGCCTCAGCAAAACAATAGGAGTGGGATAGCTGGGAATATAAACTCAGTGGCAGAGTGCTTGTTCTCCCCATGTAGTTTAGAGTCACCCAAAAGTCCAGGAGACAAACATGTTGGATCAGGCCTATAATCCCAGCATTTGAGGTGGAGGGAGAAGTGCTGTGAATTTGCAATCAGCCTGGACTATATGGTGAATTCCAGGGCAGCACAGGCTATATTCACTAAGCTTTGGGCCTCTGCCCATGTGATCCAGGACACTGCTGTGGCTATGGGGAAAGATGGGGTCTCCCAGGCCAAGTAAGGAAATGAACATGAATGTCTGTCTGGAGGAAGAGTCTACAGGTACCATGTCAGAAGGAGGCAGGGGAGGCTGGGTACCTTGAGATCAAATCCAGGCCCCAGTCCTGGGTATCTCGGCAGAATCAGTATATTCAGCTACTCATTTTTCCATCCTCTTGCAGTCTCCCCAAATTTAGTTCTAGGTCTACATGGTTGGCAGAATAAACAATCATCTAAATTAGGGTACAGAAATGTAGATGTTCGGTTCCTACCCCAGACCAACTCATAATCTGGTGTTGGAATTTGCTGTGCTTTTATTTCAATTTGTTTGGGCATCTCTCCGGCCCAGTGATTTAGACGGGTATACCCCAAATGTGTCACCTGGGTGAACAGCAAGCAGCATGTTCACCCAAGAAACTATTTATGCAGCTTGGACTCTGGCTGGAAAGAGGTTAAGGAGGTGACAAGGTGAAGGTGGAGTCCTAAAATGTCACTGCAATGATTACAGCTTACTATGTTCCTTACTCTCAGGGGCAGGCAAATGGAAAAGTGAGACAATCCAAGTTATACTTTAAAGTTCTTCATTATCAGGGGTTTGCATAATTTCTAGTTTCCATTATTCCTTTTATGATCCTAAAATAATTCTGTGTAAGTTTGAGACCAGCTATGTTTATATAATAAGTTCCAGGCTAGTCAAGGTTTTATAGTGAGACTGTTTAAAAATAAAAGTAATCAAGGCCAGCATGGTCTACAGAGCGAGTTTCAAGACAGGCCCCAGAGCTACAGAGAAACCCTGTCTTGAAAAAAAAAAAAAAAGTAACAACAAGAACAACCATACAACAAGATTCTAAACATTGAAACCCAAATTTTTAGTTGGGTTATCTGTATGTTGGGAGAAATCCTTCCTGGGGAGCCAAACATCCACCCTATACTCATAAGATCCTAATGAGAAACCAAGGTCTACCCAAGTTCACTGTGGGGAACCAGTGAGCTCACTGAGCTTACTGACAGTACACAGGGTTACTGGCAGAAGTGGGGACGACCACAGAGCAGTCAGACTGGAAGTTCTCCACCCAGCAAGGATGCCAGCTTCCAGGATGCTAAGCATCCTATATAGAAGTTCCAGAAATTCCCCAGGCCACTGGCCATTAGAGCAGATTGTATACTGATGCCTGGAAGGCATGGTTGGAGCCTCATTGGCCCCCTTTCCACCTGCTTCTCCGAGAGAACATAAATGTACCTCTTGCTAGCAACTGATGATCTGAGGGAAATGGTGACCATTGCTCAGAGGACAGAATTCTACACCATATAGAGGTACCAAACTATGAAAGTAGAGGTTATGGAGATGGAGATGGCTGTCAGTAAAGTGGCTGTCTGGCAAACCTATGTTTAATCTCATGACTCATGTAATCAGGTGTAGTGAAGGGTGGCAGATGCAGGAGGATCCAAGGCAGTCTGACCAATTGGCAAGCTCCCTGTTCAGCGTGAGACCTTGTATGGAAAAGGTGGAGTGATACAAGGACACCCAATGGCAACTTCTACAGACACATTCATGAGCATCTACACTGCCACCCATAAAAAGCATTAAGAAAGGCTGGAGAGATGGCTCAGTGGTTAAGAGTGCTGGCTGCTCCTCCAGAGGTCCTCACTTCAATTCCCAGCAACCACATGGTGGCTCACAACCATCCTTAATGAGATCTGGTGCCCTCTTCTGGCCTGCAGGCAAACATGAATGCAGAACAGTGTATGCATAATAAATAAATCTTGCTTGCTTTTGTTTTTCGAGACAGGGTTTCTCTGTATAGCTTTGGAGCCTATCCTGGCACTCGCTCTGTAGACCAGGCTGGCCTTGAACTCACAGAGATCCGCCTGCCTCTGCCTCCCAAGTGTTGGGATTAAAGGTGGGGGCCACGAACGCTCATATAATAAATGAGACAGGCAGTGGTGTTGCACACCTTTAGTCCCAGCACTCGAGAGAAGGAGGCAGGCAGATCTCTGAGCTCAAGGCCAGCCTGGTCTACAGAGCTAGTTCTGGCCGGACATTGGTAGCACACCAATGTCTCTGTCAATTCTGGAGTTTATATATTATCCTTCTGTGGTCTTTGATAGAGTAGAAGACAGATAGTTATGGTTATAGTTTTCTTTAGTTATTATAAAAGATAAGCTACATATAAGACTTTAGGCTCACAAAGTCTAGATAGAATATTTTCTTTAAATCTTACTAAATGTTAATGAACTAAATATGGTAACTATAGTTCTTACTTGATAACTGTTTTTTTTTTTTTTTTTTTTTCAAGACAGGGTTTCTCTGTGGCTTTGGAGGCTGTCCTGGAACTAGCTCTTGTAGACCAGGCTGTTCTTGAACTCATAGATCCACCTGTCTCTGCCTCTGCCTCCCAAGTGCTGGGATTAAAGGTGTGCATACCCCCCCTCCCCGCCCCATAACTGTTTGTTACATATTTTACTATGTTAATGGTAAAACCCTTCTTTTTTTTAGACAGAAAAGAGATGATGCATATGTTTATCTTATTGGTTGATAAATAAAGCACTGTTGGCCAATAAGGGAGCAAGTTAGGCAGGACTAGGAGAAGAGGATTCTGGGAAATGTAGGAAAGGGATGTTGTCACTCTGATCCTGAGAATGGACAGACACCGCCAGCATCCTCGGTAAGTCTTTATAAATATATAGATTAATAATTATGGTTGATACTTAAGACAGAGATAGCAGATAAGAAATCCTAGTCATTGGCCAGCAGCATTGTACCTAATAATATAAGTCTCTCTGTATTACTTGGGACCTTAATGTAGTGGTGGGGCTCAGGGGGCTTGGCGGAAAGACACACAGCTAGTTCCAGGACAGCTAGGGCTGCTACACAGAGAAACCCTGTCTCAAATTTTTTTTTTCTAAAAAGCAGAAATGTAAACTGGGAGGTGGTGACACACGTGTTTAATTCCAGCGCTTGGGAGGTAGAGCTGGCAGATCTCTGTGAGGTCAAGGCCAGCTAGTCTACAAAGAAAGTTCCAGGACTGCCAGGTAGGTCTACACAGAGAAACAATAAAAAAACAGAATTTAATCTTGAAAATTGTATTAAAAAAAACCAGAAACATCACATTAACATAAATATTTTTATTAAAATTAATTTTGGAAACAAAATGACAGCATTGTTTCACATTTTTGCAGCCTTTTTTCTGACAACAGAAGCTGGAGTCTGATATCTGCTTCATGTGAGCACTGCTTTGAAGTAAATGAATGCTTTCACCTGGAACTGCACCGAAGGAAGGATTTCAGAACCCCTGCAGAACCATTAGCCACTAAAAGCCACAGCAACAAAACCATTTCTCAGTAGAGACTACAGTCACTTACAGCATCAGAATGACAACTACTTCCATGGCCAGTATGTTTAAAGGAAATTTGAGCTCTTGTTAACACAATTTGAACATTTTTTACTTACTTATTTAGGCTAGCAATTAAACCCAGGGTCTTGGGCAAACACCACACTGTTGAGCCATAACCCCCCCCACCTCTCAAGCCTACAAACTGGAATTTGTTTTGGAAACAAAGTCTCCTGGACTCCAGGGATCCTTTTTCTTTGTTCCCAGGTACCTGGGATTACAGGCATATACTCAAACTGTCAAAACATCAATTTTTAATTTGAGTTTGAAAATCACAATGTTACCAGCCAAGATTTTAAAAAAAGTTTTGTTCCAAACTAGAGAATGCAACATGCTGTACATAGCCAGCACTGATCCTGTAGTGTTTCAGAGTTTACCAAGCCCATTTGCTCATTCTTAGGCTCCCTCATGAGAGAGAGATGAAGGCCCAGAGCAGACCTGGTTGGTCCAAGGCCGCCACTGAGGCTGTGGGCTAGGACTGAGCTAGGTTGAGTCCCTTGTCTTTCCTCATTCAGCTGCCCAGTGCTATCTCAGAAGGAAGACAGAGACCTTGGTGTTTCCGGGTGCAGGTGACCCACAATTCCAGCCTTTACAGGTTCCTGTGACCTTGTGATGATGCAGCTGCAGGACACCTCCATTCTGGTGATGACAGTACACTTTTTGAGGTTGTTTCTGGCACTGAAGAGGCCCCTTCTCTTTCCATATACACACGACAGCAACCATTCTCGAACTTAAACGACTTTATTTGACACAAAATACAATATGGCTGTGGGAACAGCAAACTCCAAAAACAAAGGAAAGAAAAAAACCACGGTTCTATCTAATTTATAATTAACAGGAAGGCAAGTCACTACACGAGTAACAAATGGGTGAGCTTTAGGGAGAGTCATTTCTAGTGCCCATACCTGAAAGACAAAACAAATGACCTCATGAGAATGCTAGAGAATAAAACACTTGTTTGTTTGTTTCTTTTTCCAGACAGGGTTTCTCTGTGTAGCTCTGGCTGTTCTGGAACTCCCCCTGTAGGGGCTGGCCTCAAACTTAAGTTCTGGGACCAAGGGTATTCTCTACAATGAATGACTTAAGTTTGTTTAATTATAAAAATGTGATCAATTAGCTTTAAGTTTGGTATCAGGATTAGCTGAGTTAAGCCACTCAGCTTAACTAAGTTGGCACCTGAGGTGGGAGGGTCCTAATGAATTTGAGGCCAGTCTGAATTATAGAATGAGATGCTGTTTCAAGGAAAAATAAACAGCACCAAATAACAAAAGTGGTTCTGGTGGGTACATCTGTGATCCCTGCTCTGGGTAGGCAGAGGCAAGAGGAATTCCAAAAGTCTCAGGCCAGTCAGGGCTACACCAAAAGACCCTAAACATCACTAGACGCCCAAAGAAAGGTAACAATAGTGACAATGAAAGTTTGCATGATGGAACTATCAGGGTAGAGTTACAGAGATTTACTGACTCATTTCAGTGATACTAGGGACTGAATCCAGGACCCTGCACAGCTAGGCAAGTATTCTACTACTGAGCTTTGACCCCTAGCCCTGGGAATACTTGACCACCTCTTTTTTTTTGTTTTTCCTTTTTAAACAGACTTAATTCACTTTATTTTTCTTGTACAAAAACCCTTATGTGGTGGCCACAGCTGGAGTCTGGGTCCTCTAAACAGAGACTCTGGTGTGGGCTTTCACAAGATGGTCAGTGAATTCCTGATAAGGAGACTTGGTGAACACAGTCTCTTTCCAGAGGTCAGGGGTCAGGTAGCTGTAGGTCTTGGAGATGGCATTAAAGGTGGCCTTGGCAAAGTTGCCCAGGGTGGCAGTGCAGCCCCTGGCTGATGTATAGCAGTCATCAATACCAGCCATTATCAGTAGCTTGGGCACAGGGGCAGAAACGATGCCAGTGAGTCTTGGGGGGATGAGAAGCACCAACACAGAGCTACAGGGGCCTGACACTTTGCATGGAACAGTGTGGGGCTTGACAATCTTGTTCCCCCCAGTAGCCTGTCCACACAGGGACAATGGAAAGCTTGGCTAAGATGATGGCCCCTCGGATGGCAGTGGCTACCTCCTTGGAGCACTTAACACCAAGACCAACTGTAGTCCCCAATAGCAACAAAAGCATTGAACCGTTGACCATTGTTTTTGACTCCCATATTTTTCACTTTGATAAACATAGCAGATTGAAAAACTCCTGTAAAATGCTGGCTAATCCCTGCTTATTTTCTCAAAGCCTGGTTTAAAAATAAGGTATGGTAATACATGCCTTTAATAACTCAGGAGGCAGAGACAGGTGGATCTCTGAGTTTGAGGCCAGCCTGGTCTACATGGTCTACAGAGTGAGTTCCAGGACAGTGAGACAGCCAGAGTTACTTAGAGACCTTGTCTCAAACAAACAAAACAAAAGAAAAACATGCTCCACCACACGAGCTGTTTTCAGCTTGAGCCCAGTAAAATGACATTAACTAGAAGACCCAGTTAAATGACATTAATAGAACCCCAAAAAAGTGAAACACCTACTTTTGGAATTCCCACTCTCTGTTGTCCAAGGGACACACCTGCCTTGTTTTGAGCCATCGAGAGATGCAGTGGAAATGAAAAGCATGCTGAAAGAGAAGACAGGTTGTTACATGTCACTGCAGCCACCACCAATCATGGGCTGCTAAGTGGGGAAAGACAACAGGGGACAGGGCAGCCTTGGATGAGGACAACATTCCAGAGAACATCTCGGAACCCTTCCTATGGATAAGGGTACTTCCAATAAAAACACATGATATTCCCCTACGCTAAAGAAATGAATCATCAGGGAGCACAGGAATATGTTCTGACAGTGAGGTCCTGTCTCTCTAAGGGGATGTGCTTCCTGTCGCCATTTAGCTGTTGACAGGATACTTGTACATCTCTAAGAAAGGAGGTCCTGACCACAGACTTCAAATGTGAGAAAAGACAACTATTCTTTCAAAGCAACAATTTTCTAGAAGATTCTGTCCATTCAGATTCTTAACATGATTCATCATGAAAAACCAAACAACCAAACAAACAGAAAACTCAAAATCCAAACCAACCAGCATTCTGCAGGCTTATAACCCCAGCACTTTTAAGGTGGAGTACAGGGAACCAAGAGTTCAAGGTCACGCTCAGTCACACACCCACTTCAAGACCAGCCTGAGATGCAGGAGACCCTATCTAAAACAAACAAGGCAACAGAACAAAAAGCCCTCTCAGAATTTCCAAGAGGCAGAACCTGAGACACTTCCCAAAACACCTAGGTATTGGGGACAGTTCATCCAAAGATAGGTAATAGCTACCACCTCCCTGCTAAGTATCCTACAGAATGGGGCTTAACCCCTCAGACCAGCAAGAACTCAAGGGCAAAGAGGCTGTGAATGAGGTTTCAATGCAAATGGACCCCAATTTTCTTCCTCTTAATTTAAAATGAAGTAGAGACTTTATTTAGCAAAAGGCATAATTTACCAAGGGCACATTGACAGCCCAGGTTTATAGAAGTTGGTATCTATTACCTCATTCAAGCCCAATGCAACTCTGGCAAGCAGGCATGACAGATATTACTATCTGTACTTTACAGACAGGAAACTGGACCCTGAACAAATGACTTGTCTAATTCACAGAGCTGGTTCATACAAGACTCAGTGGCAGACCATGACCAGGCTCTCCTTTATGGCAAGCTGGCTGAATAAATACATCTTTATCTAAATTTTTCCTTAAAGAAATTTTCTGGCAGGGCAGTGGCTCACTCCTTTAATTCCAGCACTCCGGAGGTAGAGGCAGGTGGATCTCTGTGAGTTCGAGACCAGCCTGGTCTACAAGAGCTAGTTCCAGGACAGCCTCCAATGCCACAGAGAAACCCTGTCTCAAAACAATACAAAACAAAAAAACAAAAACAAAAAAACCAAAAACAGATATTTTCCTTTTTTTTTTTAAGACAGAGTTTCTCTTATATTTTTGGTTGTGATCCTAGCCTGTAACGGCTGAGCCATCTCTCCAGCCCCAGGGTTTCTCTTTGTAGCCATGGTTACAAAGTTGGGGATCCTCAAACTTGAGGATCCACCTGTCTCTGCCTCCTGAGTGATGGGATTAAAGGCATAGACCACCATACCTGGCTCAAAAGTTCTTGAATTTAGATAAAATCCCAGTATGGTGGCATGCGTCTTTAATCCCAGCATAGGCAGACACAGGCAGATCTGAGCTCCAAGTCAGCTAGGACTATAAATTGAGTGTCTAAATTAATAAAAATTTAAAATGACATTTATTTCTGTTTATGTTTGTGGGCACTCACATGGAGATCAGAGGATAACTTGTGGAATGGCTTCGTTCCTTCTACCATGGGGGCTCCAGAAACTGAATTCTGATTGTTAGGCTTGTCACTAAGCACCTTATCCAGTGAACCACCTCAGTAGGCTCACCCTGTCCTTCAGACAGAAGAATATCACCTTTAGTCTCGAGGAGGTGAGGGCAAAGCACCTGGTGTATTTCCTCTATCTCCACGAATGTTTAGCGGCCAAAGGGTCTAAACAGAGAAGTAAGAGTATGCAGTAGTGGATGGGAAGACAGCCTCAAGGCCACTGGGAAGCACTGAGTACTAGTAAGGGCCACTCCTAAAACTCTATTCATTTAGCTTTCCTTTAAAGATTATTATTTTTGATTATGTGTACGTGTGCGTGCTGTGGGTATGTGCAAGTGCCTTCAGAGACCAGAGGTGTCCAATTCCCCGAGCTAGAATCCCAGGTGGTCTTGAGCAGCCTGTTGTGGGTGCTGCCAACTGGACTTGGGTTATCAAAGAGCAATATGTGCTCTTAACTCCTGATCCCTCATTTAGCTTTTCTTTTTTTTGGTATATTTGAGTCAGGGTTTCTCTGTATCGCCCTGGAACTTGCTCTGTAGATCCCAGGCTGGCCTTGAACTCAGAGATCTGCCTGACTCTGCCTCCTGAGTGCTGGGATTAAAGGCATATACCACTACTTCTCTGTAGCTTTTTAAATAAATATTTCTTCTTACTGTGTCCTGGGAGCCATTCTAAGTACTTTAAAAACATTTGTTTGAGGGGGCTAAAGAGATAGCTTAAGAGATTAAGAGCACTGGCTGTTCTACCAAAGGATCTGGGTTCAATTCCCAACACCCACAATTGTCTATAACTCAAGTTCCAGGGGTTCTGACACCCTCATATAGATATACATGCAGGTGAAACCCCAATGTACATTAAATAAATAACAACTTTTAAACATTAAACAGTTTGAGGCTAGCCTAGTCTACAAAGTAAATTCCAGGACAGCTCCAAAGTTACATAGAGAAGCCCTGTCTGAAAAAAACAAAAAACATTTATTTGCTTTGGGTAGCACATGTGTGTACATTAGGACAACTTGTGGAAGTCAGTTCTCCCCTTCTACCACATGTGTCCTGGACTCAAGTTCAGGTCATAAGGCTTGGCAGCAAGACTCCTTATCCACTGAGCCATCTCACTGGTCCTTTTTAAATCATTTAATCCTGTTTAGACTTTCACTATTATCCACATTTTATCTGAGGGTACCCAGGATTAGAGACTTTAAATGTTCTGACAAAGTCACTTAGCTAGTAAACAGAAACAGAGGATGATCTGAGCCCAGATCATGTGTGACTCCTGTGTCACAGTGGAAGCTGTGCATCCAGGGCCTGACTAGTCAGGGCAGTGTTAGCTCATGTAACTATGGTTCTACAGATGAACTCTGACGTGCTAGAAATAACATATTTGTTGTCTCTTCTCCTTCACAGCTGTTACACTCTGCAAGGCTGTACATTCAGTCCAACATTGCTGCATTAAATATTTTTGGCAGGAGCCATAAAACACAAACACACACACAAAACTGCTGCACAAAATCTAACTTAAACACACAGAGACCTTAACACTCAACACATTCACCAAACCTCATCCCTTGATACTTCTCTTGAAAGGTCTGTTGAGAAGGTGCAGATACTCTCCTAAGACTGAAGATAACCCCTAAAGGTGGCTGAATACTCAAACACTACATAGGAAAGTAGGCCAATTTAAATAATAATTAACACACACTAGTTTTTCTTTATAATAACTACTGTTTATCTGGTTAACGGTAAATACTATAAGGATTTAAAATCTGTTTTTATTATTTGTATATATTTTGGGAGAAAGGTGGGTTACTCATTTTTTACCCTAATAATTTTCAAGACTGGCAAAGCAAGGACAAGCAGAACGCATGCATAAGCCATTCGGATAGGTAAAGATGGCTCCTTACATTACAGACTCCCCACGCAACAGTACACTCTTCGGAAGTAGCAGACGCCTGGTTGGCCTGACATTCAATGCCTGTGGGAACAAGAACAAAAGCTTCACTAGACTGCGGGTAGCAGCTTCCAACCCAGCCAGCCAGGTCCTAAAGTGGATAACTGGCCATTAACCATTTTCAATGGATATGAAAAAACGTGGAGAGGGCTGTATGGTGGCGCACACCTTTAATTCCAGGACTTGGGAGGCAGAGGCAGAAGGGTCTCAGTGAGTCTGAGGCTAGCTAGGGCTACTCATTTGTTTCCCTAATAAATTTCAAGATGGACAATGCAGAAAAGTGGCAATGCATTTACAAAGTGTTATTGTTGATGGCTCCACAGTCAAGAATTTACTGGGTCTAGGCCTGGGGCTCATGCCTGAAATCCAAAGCACTCATGAGGCAAAGACAGTCAGTTATCTGTTGAGTTCCAGGTCAGCCTGGACTGTACAGTGAGACCCTGTCTCAAGCAAAAACAATCCTTCCATAAAGACTGACATAGTGGTGCACATCTTCTATCTCAGCAGTTCAGAGGTGGAGGCAGAAGGAACCATGGAGCCACTCACCAGCATGACTTGAGTCTCTCTCACGCACACATACATATATACATGTACAAGCATACATAATTACACATCTAATCAAGCTGCCAAATTTGCTATGTAGCCAAGGATGACTTTGAACTCTTGATCCTCCTGGTTCTCCTACTATGGCAGTTTGAATGTAATTGGCCCCCACATTCTTATAGAGTGTGGCACTATAAAGAGGTGTGGTTTTGTTGGAGTGGGTATGGCCTTGCTGGGGGAAGTGTGTCATGCTGGGGTGGGCTTTGAGGTTTCCTATGTCAGGATATCATCCAGTGTCTGAGTCAACTTCCTGTTGCCTGCAAGATGTAGGACTCTCAACTACTACTTCAGCACCACATCTGCCTGCATGCAGTCATGCTCCCCTTCATGATGATGATGGACTGAACCTCTGAAACTAAAAGCCAGCCACCCCAATTAAATGTTTTCCTTAGAACAGTTGCTGTGGTCACAGCTGGGTGGTGGTGATGCTTGCCGTAAATCCCAGCACTTGGGAGACAGAGGCTGGTGGATCGCTGTGAGTTCAAAACCTGTCTAGTCTACAGAGTGAGTTCCAGGACAGCCATAGCCATTACAAAGAGAAACCCTATCTTGAGGTGGAAAAAAAGAAGAAAAAGAAAGAAAGAAAGAAAGAAAAAAAAAAAAAGAGTTGCTGTGGTCATGGTTATCTCTTTATAGCAATAGAAACCATAACTAAGGCAACCCAGACAAGTACTGGGATTCCAAGTATATACCATTATACTCAGATATATCAGGTTTTTATTATATAAATTCAATATTTTATCTCATGTGACATTTTGAACATAATGAGGTAAGCAGAGGCAGGAGGATCATGAATTTGAAGTCAGCCTGGTTATGTGCAATTTCAAAAGAAAACAAAAACCCAAAACAAAATAAAAACCCTAAAAAACAATAAAGATAAACAGGGCACTTAACCCCTGAGGCAGGAGGATATGAGTTCAAGGCCAGACTGGTCTACAGAGCAAGTTTCAAGATAGCCAGGGCTACACAGAACAAAAACAAGGGGCTGGAGAGATGCTCAGCGATTAAGAGCATTGGCTGCTTTTCCAGAGGTCCTGAGTTCAATTCTCAGAACCCACATAAAGGCTCACAACCATCGCTAGTGGGAAGTGATGGCCTCTTCTGGCATAAAGGCATACATGCAGATAGAGCACTCATATATATAAAATAAATAAAAATTTTTATAACAAATTCGGGAGGGTGGTGGCACACAGATCCGAGTTCCAGAACAAGCTCCAAAGCTTCAGAGAAACACAAACAAATAAACAAAAACAAAACACACACAACATATTATTAGACAATGTAAGTATCTAGTGGGGAAAAAAACATACTAGAGTTCGTTTGTCCTCCCAAGAAGTATGTTCTCTGGAATGTAGAGACACAAAATGACTTAAATAAAGGAAGGTAAGAAGGATATCAGTTCCAAGGACGTAAGATCCTCTCTAGTGCAACTTATGATCATACAAGGGACAGACTGCATTTACACAACCAGAGACTCCACTCGTATTTAAGCCATGCTGTTTCAGTGATGGGCTCCTCCCATCTACATTAAACATTGCAGCTGCTGATCTGCTTTCACTATAGTATAAAAAAGAAAAGGTCAAAGTTCAAAGAAACTCTAAGTCATCAACAACAACCAGCAAAAGGCACATGTGCTTTTTTTCTTTCTTTTGGTTTTTCGAGACAGGGTTTCCCTGTGGCTTTGGAGGCTGTCCTGGAACTAGCTCTTGTCGACCAGGCTGGTCTTGAACTCACAGACATCCACCTGCCTCTGCCTCCCGAGTGCTGGGAGTAAAGGCGTGTGCCACCAACGCCCGGCAGCACATGTGCTTTCTAACACAAATCTTTTGATTCATGCTTTCCAAGTGATCACAGACTGTTAAATATTTGTTTTTTTGTTACTCATCTAGCAAATATTCAGTGCAATTTTAGTATGTATTAGACAATATGTTAGAGCAGTAAATAACAGTTAAAAAAGAGGACCACCTAAATAAATGATAAACATAAAGGGGCACTATGGCATATTCTTAGGAATATCTGAGAGAATTGCCAGTAGCCTATGTGTACATGAGTAAATGTAAAGAATGTGTGTGTGTGTGTGATATACACACATATATCACACACACACACAAAGACATACACAGAGATGCTGTTTAGACCAGCAAATACACAATTTTAGATTATATATGGCTGGCTGTAAATTTAATTTATAATATATTCACTTATTTAATGTGCTTGGGTATTTTGCCTGCACCAGAGGATACCTGGTCTGTTGGAGGCCAGAAGTGGACTTTGACTAACCTGAGACTGAAGTGATAGGCCATGTTAAGCCTCCATGTGGTTGCTGGGAATTAAAACTCAGACCTCTAGAAAAGCAGCCAGTGCTCTTAACTGCTGAACCATTCCTCCAGCCTGTGACTGTAAATCTTGCTCAACAAAACCTAGCTCAGATAAGAGTACTGAAGCTCAAACTTTAGCCCTGGCGGCCTGTAATTTGCCACAATACTCCTGTTACTGCCTCCCAAATGCTGGAATTACAGGTATGCACGGTTTATCTACCTTCAAAGGTCACTTTCTTTCACTATTGTGTCTGTGTAAGATGGGAAGAAACAACATCTCTTCCTATAACTCATTCTAAATGGGATCTTGTTGGCTTTACAATGAATAATTTATTCTGAGACCTGGGGATGCCTCCTAAGACATTATTTAAAAAAATAACTTTATTTGAAACGGTTGATAGCAACCGTTTGGGCAAATTGTTTTTTGTTTTGTTTTGTTTTGTTTTGGTTTTTTGAGACAGGGTTTCTCTGTGTAGCTTTGGAGCCTATCCTGGCACTCGCTCTGAAGACCAGGCTGGCCTTGAACTCACAGAGATCTGCCTGCCTCTGCCTCCCAAGTGCTGGGATTAAAGGCATGTGCCACCAACGCCCGCCCGTCGAAAAATAGTTTTAACTATTTAACTTAATAATAAAAATAATTTTGAGTGGAGCTGAGTACTGGTGGCTCAGGCATTTAATCCCAGACCTCAGGAGGCAGAAGAAGATGGATCTGAGTTTGAGGCCAGCTGGTATACAAAGTAGTTCTAGTACAGCCAAGGCTACACAGAGAAACTGTGTCTCAAAGAACAAAATAAATTTATTTCAAACACACCAACGGATGAGATGCACTCATGCCCAAGGGTTTTGACCCTGCTTTGTATCTATCTACTTGTAAAGAAGAAAATTGGTCACATCAGGATGACCACCATTTCTGTAACCTTTTCCATTTCTCTCCGTCCTCCCTGAGTTACTTACAAAGATCCATAATGTGGTTCCTGCAGATGGCACAGTTATCAACCACAATATCCCAGGCCCAGAGGGCTACTGCATTCCACTGCAAAGACAAAGGGGGTTAACAATGCATTTTCCTAGTAATGTAACAGGATTTCAGGTTTCAGTTCAAGCTACCAACTCCCTGGCCTTAGGGGCTATCAAAGAAAGAATGTTTTTGGATTATACTATTTGTACTACATCAGAGGACAACAGCAAACCACATGTATGCTTCCTCATTCATCTGAAGATGTAAACATGGGATGCTTCAATTTTCTGTCTATAGTGTAAAATAATTTAGCTAGTCCAACCAATGTAAGCAAATTAGAAATATTTTTTAAACACCGGTTTTAGATTTAAAGAAGTACAAACTTGAATTATTGTGGAGCTTTCCCTGGCAGTTGTGGAAGGACTCAAAATCTGCAGAAGTCTCTGCTCTTCAAGCAGTTTTGGACACATAAGGAGGTGAACAGAATGGAGTAAAATGATGACAGGATCATAATGTGGATAATCGTGGGATAAGCCGGATAGCCAGTTACCTACCTAGCTTCAGTACACAGAACAAGGTCATCACTTAAATCTTAACAGATTAATTCATGGCAAAGTAGAATCCACTACAATTTTCTTTCCCTCTTATCCTGGAAACTGATGTTGTCAACTTTTATATGTCCAAACTATTAATTCTAGTAAGCAAGTCGATCTAAAAGTAGTTCAACTGGCTTCTGCAATTATACATACATATTGACAGACACCCCTTTCAAGGGCTCTTTCAAATTCAAGTCTCAGAAGTTCAGTAACTTCTACATCACTTTTTATACCACAGCATCAACTCGGGGGGTTGAAAAAAAAACGATTACTTCTATTCTTCAATATGGCTGCTGGCTGTAACTGAGCAGCAATGGCCACAATGAGATGCCAGAAAAGGGGGGTGGGGTGGAGGGTGTGCTCAGCGACACGCTCCAAAAATACATGAAAACATCTCTCCGACTACAATATCTTCATTTTTACAGATTTATGTATTCTGAGGTAGGAACTGACACCTTTCTCTCAAACTGTTGGCAAACTATGAAGGGAACAGCATGCAAAAAGACTTTCGACATTTTTGCTTTCCTGCTCCCAAATCATGAACAATTAGTATTCCACTTTCCTAAATGCCACAAGTTCTGGGCTTGCTTTTAAAACAAAGCCCACGAAGCTTTGTAACTACTGATTTTGATAGAAGGGTATCCGGACGTTACAGAACTATGGGACTGGCAAAACCTATACGTGACAAGCAGTAGACATTTCTGAAGAACCAAGTCTTATACTCGAGACTAGGGCCTTAGAGCCTAATGGAGGCCTCCATACAATCGAGGACCCACACCAGGTCTCTCCGAGTCAATAGACTCAAGGATCCAGGAAGGGGCGGGGCAAGGAGAACACCGACCGACAGGGCTCCTGAGAGCCTCCTCTGCGGTAGGGGCTCACGCTCCCGGCTTTCTCCGCACTGCCCCATCCTCCACCCGCCGCAGTCTCTCCGAGAGCCTCCATTCCACCCACCCCACCCTGTCCTTCCCCCACCTCTCAGTCAATTCAGTGACAGCTCAAGCGCTTGGCTCCCGCAACCAAGTCGACGCAGAGTATTTCAGTAAGACATCCTGCGATTGGCCCCTCAGCTACCCCAGCGAAACTTATATGGCCTCAGAGACTGGGTCACCATCATGCCCATCAATCCTAAAGCCCGCCCCCCAGCTTCCTTTTCGTGGTACCCGGTCCCAGGAACGCCCTGAAATGAAGCTCTTTCCCCCGCGCCCCGCTCGTCCTGGGGCCTGCCAGCCATATCCACACCTCTCTAGCTTCCCTGAGGAAAGTGCTGGCCAGACCCAACCTTTTTCACTTCAAAGCGCTTCTTGCCCGCGCCGCTGTTGGTGCCGCTGGGGGTATCCACATCCATCGCTGCCGCCATTTTGGAAACACACGAACACCCGGCAACTGCGCTTGCGCACCGGGTCACACGTCGCCTCCTGCTCCCCACCTCAGGCTCCTCCTCCCGCACCCCTCCCCTTATTGGCGCGCGCGGGTGGAAGGGGCGGAGCCTTCGCCACGCCCCTTAAAGGCGCAGGCGGATGTTCTTCGCCCTCCGCTGGGGAGTAGGCTTGAGGCGGGGCCCGGCGGGGCCGAACTATGTGAGACAGCCGGTGGGAATGTCCGTGAGGTTTCACGCTGCTCGCCTTCAGGGCACCCTCTTGGCCTGATTCCTTCATCTGGGGCGGTGGCTGCCCTTCTTTGCCGGGACTTGCACCTGGTCCATTCTCACAGCGCTGCCCTCCGGTGCTGCGATGGAAGGGGCTTGGGCGGGTCTGTGGAAACCCGAGACTCCACACGGGCCTTCCTCTGGTGGTGGCCAGCTTTGGGGCTACGCGGTGTGGCAGTGTCCTGGAGGCCTGCGGCCAGGTTTCCCAGAGCCCGGGCACCAGCCGAGTTCCCAATGAGTTTGGGAAATGATTTGATGGGGAGAGAAGAGGCTTGAATGTTCTGCCCCAGACCTAACAGACATTCTGCAGCTCTGCCTTCGCTTTCTCACCAGAAAGAGATGGAGAACGCTTAATTAAGAGCCTGGGAGATGCCATATTACCTCTCCTAACCAGCCAGTCCTAAATGTCGTCCCTTTCTCCCCATTTCCTATCCCAATTTGGCTGCTTGAACTACAGTTAAACTAGTTTATCTGTAGTGGCTGGACTTGAATTTGGATGAGGCATTCTGATAATCTTACCGCTCATTTCCATCGAGCTAAACAACATGCTCCCACGTTTAGTGCAGGCCTCCATGGTTCTATCTCCTAAACTAGCAGAGGCATGACTGAAATATATCACCTTGAATTTTTTATATTTTTATTAGTCCTATAATCCTAGGACTTGGGAGGTAGAAGTAGAACGCCGTGGTGTTCCAGTTCCCACAACAGGACAACAAAAGAGTTATATTTGTAATGTCACATATCCTTTTAAAAGAGATACTTATTGGAGAGTAATGGAGTGTTGTTAATGTCATTGCTGAGCAGGGCAATACTTCCAGAAACAACACCACAGCTTTAACGTGCACAAAGAAAATGTGTGACAGCCTGGCTGGGCCTGCCTGTATGTGTTTGTCCAAGTTCTGCCTCCCATGTTAAAACTGTCATTCATTTATTATGTGTTAACAAATTCCCTATGGGATGCTAGAAATCTACAGTTAATTAAGATACTGAGGACATACTTATTCATTATTCAACAAATATCTTGAGTATGTATCAGGTCTTTTAAATTTTGTTTTGTTTGTTTGTTTTAAAGATTTATGCTGGGCGTTGGTGGCACTCACCTTTAATCCCAGCGCTTGAGAGGCAGGCAGATCTATAGAGTGAGTGCTAGGATAGGCTCCAAAGCTACACACAGAAACCCTGTCTCAAAAAACAAAAACAAAAACAAACAAAAAAAGATTTATTTACTTATTATGGATACAGTATTCTGCCTGCATGCCAGAAGAGGACACCAGACCCCATCATAGATAAGGTTGTGAGCCACCATGTGGTTACTGGGAATCGAACTCTGGACCTCTGGTAGAGCGGCTAGTTCTCTTAACCTCTGAGCCATCTCTCCAGCTCCAATTTTGGTTTCTTCTTTATTTTTTTAAAATTTTTTGGGTTTTTCGAGACAGGATTTCTCTGTGGCTTTGGAGGCTGTCCTGGAACTTGCTCTTGTAGACCAGGCTGTTCTTGAACTCACAGAGATCCGCCTGCCTCTCAAGTGCTGGGATTAAAGGTGTGCGCCACCAACGCCAGGCCACTTTGGCCTGGAAATCTGAGCAATTCTGTTGCTTCTACCCCTCAAGTGCTGAAGATAGAAGGGATGAGCCACCATGCTCAGCTACACAAGGTCCTACTTTAAACAGGAAAGCCACAGTGATGAAATCAACTTTTAGTAGGGACACAAAGCACCATCAATGATATCAGGAAGTCTCAGGTAGCAATGAAGGTTATAAAAGACAAGATGATGAGACTGAAGGGAGGAGTCAACAATATGTCTTGAGTACTATGCATATAGTTTTAAGAAAGGCATTGGACAATGTTGTTATTGTGTGAATATTATATATGGTAATTACACAAACCTAGATGGGGTAGCCTGTTACTGAAGCTATACTGAGCTTACTACTTCTAGGCTCCAAACCTGCACATACTGTTACTGTGCTGAATACCACAGTATTCTCCAGCCCTCTATGAATGTTTTTAACACCTGATTTTGTATTTCATTTATTTATTTGCTTATAACATTCCAATCTCAGTTTCCCCTCCCTCCTCTCTTCCTGCTTTCCCCTCCTTCCCCCCACCACACCTCCCATCCACTCCTCAGAGAGGGTAAGGTCTCCCCTAGGATGTCAGCTAAGTCTGTCCCATCCCCTTGTTGAGGCAGGACCAAGCTCCCCTCCAAATCTCCCCCGCCATGTCTAGGCTGAGCAAGGTATCTCTCCATAGAAAATGAGCTCCACTAAGTCAGTTTATGCATTAGAGTTAGATCTTGGTCCCACTACCAGTGGCCTCATATACTACCCAAGGCACACCATTGTCACCTGTATCCAGGGGGTCTAGTTTGGTCCTATGCCAGTTTCCCAGTTGTCAGTATGGAGTCAATCTCTCACTAGTTCTGGTCAGCTGATTCTATGGGTTTTCCCATCACGGTCTCGACTCTTTGTTTATACTATAGCTCCTCCCTCACTTGGATTGTACTCCAGGAGGTCCACCCGATGGTTAGCTGTAGATCTCTGCATCTGCTTCCATCCATTTCTGGAAGAGGGATCTAGCTTCTCTGGGGTTGTGGGTTGTAGGCTGGGTATACTTTGGTTTATATCTGGTATTCACTCATGAATGAGTACATTCTATATTTGTCTTTCTGAGTCTGTGTTATCTCACTCAGGATGTTTTTTTCTAATTCTGTCAGAGTCTCTGAATTTAAGGCCAGCCTCTTATACATAGAGGTCTAGGCCAGTCAGGGATACATAGCAAAACCTTGTCTCAAAAAGAAACACACAGAAAAAATAAAGATAGCTCTTTAAATGAACTAAGAAGACACAGAACACACAGGACATACATCATGAAAGGAGTTTGCAGGGGGAGCTGGATGAATAGATGTGTTACTGTGAAGCCACTGAGTGTTAATCATTCCTGAAATTCCTTTAGCTCTACCACATTGTCTGACTTGTGTTTTGTTAGTGTCTTTTTGAGACAGAGTCTCAGGTATCCAAGGATGGTCTGGAAGTCCTTATTTAGACAAAATGGACCTTGAACTTCTTGTCCATGTTCTTATCCCTTGTGCTAGGATCAGAGGCATGTACCACTGTGCTCTGTTATGCAGTGTTAGGGGTTGGACTCAGGCTTTGTGAATGCCAAACAACACTCTACCAATGGTGCCATATCGCCATCCCATTGGTATCTTCCAAAAACTCACCCAAATCAAAAGGATCTTTAAAACTCATCCTTTTCAACCTCTTTTTCTAAAGTCTGAACCAGAAAAGTCCTTGACAAAAACACACCTGTTGATTACTTTTACATTCTCATCCGACATACCTTTGTCCAGATTTTTGTCCCTACTATATATTCACTAGGCCAGAAGCATACTCACTTAGGGGACCATGTTTCATGTGGTCTGTTAAGTACCCTTGGGGTGAGATTAAAGGCTGAGTTAAATACCAGTTTGTCTGGAGATTGAATTTAGGGGTACATATCAGGCAGTCTACCAACTGAGCTACTTTCCCCATTCTTGTATTTCTTATTTCATGTGTGTGTGTGTGTGTGTGTGTGTGTGCACGCACACGAGAGCACTTTCTCGCTCACACTCTGTGTATGCAAGTATGTGTGCATGTGTGTATTCACCGGGCCAGAGGGAAGGGAGACATCCACTTGGTTTTCTGAGACAGGGTCTCTCACTAGTCTTGAGCCCCAGCTTCATTCCAGCTGGTTATGGGGTTTGAACTCATGTTCTTGCTGCCCTTTTTGATTCAAGGCTTCTCTATGTAGTGCTGGATGTCTTTGAAGTTGCTACAGGCTCAGCTTGAACTCAGAAGAGATCTGTGTGTCTCTGTCCCCCAAGTGCTGGGATTAAAGAAGACTGGGCCTTGCTATGTGGTTTATGTTGATCTGGAATTCTAGATATCTGATCTTCCTGTCTCATCCTCACAAGCAATGGGATTGTAGACATGCACCACCACACCCAGCTTTATTTCAGTTTTCAGTTTGTAATCTTTGTGAAGAATGGAGATGTAAGAAGGGAGCAGCATTAATTAGGAAGTCCTTTGCTTTGATAGCACTAAAATGGGATTTGGATGGCTGGGCGTTGGTGGCACATGCTTTTAATCCAGCACTTGGGAGGCAGAGGCAGGCGGATCTCTGTGAGTTCAAGGCCAGCCTGGTCTCCAGAGTGAGTGCCAGGACAGGCTCCAAAGCTACATAGAGAAACCCTGTCTCGAAAAACCAAAAAAAAAATAAAAAATAAAAAAAAACAATAAATAAATAAATAAATAAATAAAGAAAAACAGGGGCTGGAGAGATGGCTCAGAGGTTAAGAGCACCGACTGCTCTTCCAGAGGTCCTGAGTTCAATTCCCAGCAACCACATGGTGGCTTACAACCATCTGGTGCCCTCTTCTGGTGTGCAGATATACATGGAAGCAGAATGTTGAATACATAATAAATATTTTAAAAAATGGGATTTGGATGATCTTAGGGCTCTTTATTAATTAACTAATTAATTAATTATTTTTTTCGAGACAGAATTTCTCTGTGTAGCTTTGGAGCCTGTCCTGGAACACTTTCTGTAGCCAGGTGTGTGCTACCACTGCCTGGCTTTTACTTTCCTTTCTTGAGACAGGGTTTCACTGTGTAGCTCTGGCTGCCCTGAACTTCCTCTGAAGACCAGGCTGGCCTCCAATGTTACCACTGCCTAGTGGGTTTGATTTTTTTGTTTTGTTTTCCTCAGTGTTAGGGATCAAGCCCAGGACCTCCTTATTAATCAAGAGCTTAGTCATTCCACCACTCCCTAGTTTAAAGAAGCACCTTCTTCTTGTTGACTTCGACACTCAACTCTGACCTTCCATGAATTATATTAAGAACTAGGGTTCTAAAAACAGAGCAGAGAAATGAGCAAACTGAAAACAATGGCAGGCTGCAGTGTCCTCACCCCTCCCCTTTTAGGGGAGAAAGGAAATGAAAAGGGAATATCTGGCTACAGTCTAACTAAAATCTGGATTGTTGATGAAGTCACTACAGGGTGTAGGAGTGGGGTGAGGTGGAGTCAGCACACTAAAGACAGGCTTAGTGTCAGTTGTGGGACTATACATGAACATGTCAGCTTAGGAGTCAGGCAGACACTGATTCAAATTGTGTCTCCTGTGGCAAACACCTATAATTCCAGCACTTAGGAGGTGGAGGCAGGAGGATCTCTTAGTTTGAGGCCAGCCAGACTGGTCTAGAGAATGCGTTGCAGGACAGCAAAGGCTTCACAGAGATACCCTGTCCCAAAAACCCAAACAAATAAACACACACACACACAAAACAACAAAGTCTTTGATTCAATCTTCAGTACTACGAAAACAAAATTTTGTTTTTTAATCCCAGCACTTAGGAGGTAAAAACAAGAGTATCAGAAGTTTAAGGTTCTCCTCAACTACATAGAGAGTTGAATTTAGTTGAGCATGGTGTAGTGATTTGCATAAAACTGGTTCCCATAAGCCCTTAGAAAGTGGCAAGATTAGAAGGTGTGGCCTTGTTGGAGGAAGTGTGACATGTTAGAGGAAGTGTGTACTGGGGGTAGGCTTTGAGGTCTGAGAGGCTCAAGCCTGACCAGTCAGTCAGTCTCTTCCTGCTGCCTGCCAATCCAGATGTAGAATTCTCAGATCCTTCCCCAGCACCATGTATGCCTGCCCTGCTTCCCTTCATGACAATGGACTAAACCTGTAAACTGTAAGCCAGCCCCAAATTAAATGTTTTCCTTTATAAGTGCAGCCATAGACATACTTTCTCTTCACAGATAGAAATCCTAAGATGAGACAGTTTTTGGTTTTGTTTTGCTTTTAAAAATGTGTTTCTGTTGACTAGCATAGCACAATGCCCAGAAGATGCTGAATAAGCTGTTGGGGGAGAATTGTTATCAACACTGTTACTCAGCTGTGGACACAGGGTTACACTATCAAGCTAGCAGGCAAGATATACCCACTAATGCAATATTGGCATAACTGTTACTGGGGTAATCTGTCTTGACCAGCAAGAAAGACGCAACACCGAGGAACCTTCTTCTCACAGTTTATTCGGGAACTTGATTTACATTGAATGGCGACCCCGGATAGAGGAAGACGGGGCCTGATATAGTCTACATCTACCAATCACCTAACCCTACGTGGCACGCCAGGATAGTTGTCTCCAAGCAGAATTAAGAGGATACATGGCCTTTACCAAATTAGGAGTTGTTTACCACAGAGAGCACTTGCCATCGGGCTGGCGGAAGGCGGAAACCGGCGCCATCTTTTGGGCGCGGTACTTTGCAGCTCCCAACAGTAACCAACCATTATTTTAAAAATTGGGGTTGAGGCCTGTTCCACAGGAGTGAATTCATACCAGGTACTGTAAACCTGGTCAAAAGCCTGTGGCTGGAGAGGCTATTAACCCTAGGGGGACATTATTGCTGTTTTGCTAAAATGGGCATCATGTGCCTGTCAAATTGCCTTCGAAATATGTTTTTGCTCAAAGACTAGTGCTGCTATCAGCTTTGGTCAAAGAAGCTTCTTTTTCACAGTAGGTAGGTTTATGTAGGGACTTATAGTTGGTCAATGTGAAGAGAATAGGTGATTGTGGAATGTTCATCCCTAGATGGGATATCAATATCACTTCCTCTAAGGCTCAGGGAATGCTGTGGTAGAGTGGAAAGAATGTAAGAGCCAAATGATAGGGTGGAATGTTGTGGAATGCTGTCTTCCAGGTAGGACATGGCCATTGCACCCTTGAATGCTCAGCAGCTATGATCACCTACACAAGGTTTGCAGAAATTTGGGCCAATCAACATTCCTTTATGGAAGTTTCCCTCCAAGGATCTATAGGGAGTTAATGGTAATTGGACAGAGGAGAGACATTTTCTTCTGTGATGTTGCCACTGGTAAGTTGCCCATTCAGTAATTGCCCCCTTACCCATATTCCTGTAATTAGCCCTTTGAAACTCAAGTACACACACACACACACACACACACACACACACACACACACACACACACACACACACAACCCGTGAAAGTAGAAAGAGGGGTAACTGGGAAGAGGAAGATCCCTGGGAGTGGGAAGGAAGAGAACAGAGCATAATGGATGGTGAATGGGAGGCAGAGACAGGCAAATTTCTGTGAGTTCGAGGCCAGTGTGGTCTACAAAGTGAGTTCTAGGGCAGGCTCCAGAGCTACAGAGAAACCCTGTCTTGAAAAGCAAAAACAAACACAAAAAGGACAATAATGAGCCCTGTTCTCAGGATGGAGCTTGATGTGGCTTACTGTGGAGAACATCCTTACCTTCACTTGTCGCCTGTCACCAGGAGCCCTAGCTTCACTGAAATATGTCCAAGAAGGTACACTGTCCTTGGGTTACCTATTTTAGTAGCAGCTTTTGGGTGAACTGTTCCTTACTTACACTTCTATTGCTGTGAAAAGACACTATAGCCAAGGCAACTCTTACAAAAGCAAGCATTTAATCAGGAGCTTGCTTACACTTTTGGAGGGTTTGTTATGATTTAAAAAAAGCAGGCAGTGCACGAAAGACTCCAATCACAGAGCTTGGGTGGAATTTTTTTTTTTTTCCTGGGGAAGGTGAAATCGAAAGGGAGGGAGGTGAGAAGGGAGACTGACCTCTGGGGATAAGAGTGGCAGAAGAGGAGAGGCAGAGAGAGAGGAGAGAGGGGCAGAGGGAGAGGGAGAAAGGAGAGGGAGAGAGGTGAAGAGAGGGAGAGGTAGGCAGGGCCCTTTTAAAAGGGAATGTATTGAATGTGCACAAGTGGTGCTCCTAAGTGGTTGCAGCATATCCCGTCAGAACCCCAAGGAAAGGCCAGTACTGATGCCTGAATACTAACAGGGTTAGTCCATTTTCATCAGGTAGGAAGCAGAGTTTTAGGACCTGATCTGTAGGGCAGCAGGCAGAGAGAGACTGGGCATAGAATGGACTTTTGAAACTTCAAAGTCCACCCCAATGACATAACTCCTCCAATAAGAACAGACCTCCTAATCCTTCCCAAACAGTTCCACTAACTGGAAACCAAACATTCAAACATGAATCTAGTGGGGTCATTCTCACTTAAAATACCTGAGTCACAGATCCAAGAGGGCAGAAAGGTGTGGGTGTTATGGGTTGAAGACCTGTAAGGGTATAGTCTACTCGCAGTTGTAGCCCCAGTTGGCCAAGATGTTTTTCCCCCGCCCTGCACACTTCTTTATTTATTGATACAGGGTCTCCTCATGTATCAATACAAGGCCCAGCCTGGCCTTGAATTTTCTAGGTAGCCAAGAATTACCTTGAACTTTTTTTTTTAAGTTAATTTGTGCCATCACTGCTCTGCATCTTAAACTTCTGATCCTCATGCCCCTGTTGCCTGAATGTTAGGATTATACCCCTACACAATGCCAGGCTGAAATTACATCATTAAAACACATATTAGCATGTTTTTAAATGCATATGAGTATTTTGTCTGCATGTATGCCTGTGCTCAATGTACATGCATGCCTGGCCAGCAGAGGCCAAAAGAACATGATGGGTTTCCTGGAACAAGAGTTACAAATGGTTCTGAGGTGTTACGTGTGTGCTGGGAGTCAAACCCAGGTCCTCTGGAAGAGCAGTACCCCCAAGGCAGTAATAAGTCTGTAGCCAGCACAGCGCTTGAAAGGAATCCATGGTGTTGGTATGTACTAGACTTTTCTATATGAGGGGGTTAGGGAAAAAGACACTCATACTTTCTCTTGATGGTTTCTTTATTCTTTACTTTTCTCTTTCTGTGCTCTTTTTTTTTGTTTTGTTTTGTTTTTTGTTTTTTTGTTTTCTCGAGACAGGGTTTCTCTGTGGCTTTGGAGGCTGTCCTGGAACTAGCTCTTGTAGACCAGGCTGGCCTCTAACTCACAGAGACCCGCTTGTCTCTTCCTTCCAAGTATGTGCCACCACTGTCTGGCTAGTATTTCTTTCTTCTACTGTATGCTTCTTCCTATCGTTTATATAGCCAAACGAAGTTTTTCAGGCAATGTAGGAATTACAATGTGGATACACTCTGTTTTTCAAGTGAATGATTACAATGAATACAAAGCAAACAGAAAAAAAAAAACCAGCATGTTTTCCATATCCCTTACATGATTAAACATTTTACATATTATAGGTGAAAAACAAACTATCCGAAGAACCCATGTACATTCATACCCAAGCAACTTGTTATATAGATTAGCATGTGGGCATTAAGGTATTCTTCTCAGGTCTTTTACTGGCAGGCTGTGTTTTGGAGTTACAAAGAAAGGACCATTTACTTTATTGCTTATCTTGAAAGATAATTTTATAAGGAGTCTTAAAAGGAATCACAAACTAAACAGTGAGTGGAACTGTTTGGGAAGGATTAGGAGGTCTGTTCTTATTGGAGGAGTTGTGTCATTGGGGTGGACTTTGAAGTTTCAAAAGTCCATTCTATGCTCAGTCTCTCTCTGCCTCAGCCATCTTTACTTTAAACTTTTAGGGTACATACTCAATCATCAATAGTTTTTGTCCCCCCCCCCCCAAGACAGGGTTTCTCTGTAGCTTTGGAGCTTGTCCTGGAACTTATACCAGTCTCTGCCTCCTGAGTGCTGGGATTAAAGAGGTGCATGTGCCACCACCACCCAGCTCATCAGTTTTTTATATCAGGAGACTGAGGGTAGAAATGGGTTTAAGAAATTAATCATCATCTTTGATCAACTCACCCTAGCAAGGAAAGTACGTCAGCTAGTAACAATTGGGCTGCTCTGCATTTTTGACCCTAACCTAATGAGTCTATAACTCAGCAATGTGTCCTTGTGAACTTTAGATTGTTTTCTGGGTTTTTTTTTTCATCTCGAAGCTATTATCAAAGCATCTGGTCTAACCTGAAGTTATTTTGAAGCTTTGTTTCAGCTAACAATGCACACTGAAACCTGTGACTGCATCTTTTAGCATTAAGAGAATTAGAGCCAGCCTGGGGACTCAATTGTTTTCCTTAATCATTAACTTGAGAGCTACAATCTATGTAGCTCTTTAGTTGAAACTCAAGCTCCTAGCTTTGAGGAGCATTTCCTTATATTCATTTTTATTCATCAAAACTCTGTATAGGCTAACATTTAAAAAATTTTATAAGCTAACATTTTTAAAAAAGATTTTATTTATTTATTAAGTATACAACATTCTGCTTCCATGTATATCTGCACACCAGAAGAGGGCACCAGATCTCATAATGGTGGGTGGTGAGCCACCATTTGGTTGCTGGGAATTGAACTCAGGACCTCTTAAGGTGCTCTTAACCTCTGAGCCATCTCTCTAGCCCCTAAACTAACATTTTTTATTATCAATTAGATAGTACATCTTAGGGAGGAATCCTCTTCATAATAATCCACAGGTAAAAATGCCCAGTAGAATGGGATGTTTCCATAAGATAAACACATTACGTTATAGGCACCCATTCTGGTATCATGCCAGATACCAGAGAAAACATGTAAAGGCACAGAAGAAGCAAAAGACATTCAGGGGTCTGTGGTCTTGGGGGCCTTGCCTAACTGAGATTGACCCATCAGAGTGTTTCCTCTTGTGGAGTAATACCTTGAACCTGCGAATATATTCCTCTGACAGGGCCTTTGGCAAACACTCTTAACCACAGAGCTATCTCTCCAGCCCAAAATGATATTGATTTTTTTTTTTTTTTTTTTTTTTTTTGGTTTTTCGAGACAGGGTTTCTCTGTGGCTTTGGAGGCTGTCCTGGAATCAGCTCTTGTAGACCAGGCTGGGTCTAGAACTCACAGAGATCTGCCTGCCTCTGCCTCATGAGTGCTGGGATTAAAGGTCTGCACCACCACGGCCCAGCCACATTGAATTCTTAATTCCTAAAACTGTAGAGCATAAATGTTTGGTATACTTGGTTGTGTAACTATCAGCAATATTCAAGAACATTTTATTTTAAACAGAAGAAATCCAAATGTGGGAGTGGTAGCACATGCCTTTAATCCCAGCACTCAGGACACAGAGGCTGTGGACCTCTGTTGTGTGGTATTTTGATTGAAGACTAGATAGTTATAGTTTTCCTTGTTACCAAATTCAGAAAAGAAACTCACAAAAGTGTATAAGGTTGAAAGACATAAAAGATAGTTTTGAGTTGTTAATACCAGTTAGGATAGAAAGTGAATTAGGTACAACACTTTGGACTCATCAAGATAGGATAGATACGGAGTATTCTCTCAGAATTTATCAAATGCAAATGGACTAGACACTGTTACAATGTAATTCTTGCCTGTACACATTTGTATATAGCTATTGTACTTATTGTATATAGTTTTACTATGTTAGTTAAAACTTTTGCTTTGTATTTAGACAAAAGGGGGAATGTGTGATATTTTGATTGTGTTTTGACAAATAAAGGTTGCTTGGAGTCAGAGGGCAGAGCTAGTCACAAGTTAACCAGAGGTTTGGAAGACTGTAGAGACAGGAAGTAGTAAGGCGGGGTGCACAGAGCATCTCAGTCCTTTTTGGTTGGAGGACCTGAAGAGGTAGGAAGCAACTGGAGGCTACTCCCTGTTCTCTGATCTTTTCAGGTTCTTACCCCAATATTTGACTCCCAATTTTGTATTGATAAAGATCAGTTGTTGCTCTCTTATCCTACCCTATACACAGTCTTTCCCTATACCCTATAGGGTTGCTTGGACATTTGATATGAATAGAATTATACAGTATATGGCTTGTGTCGCATTTCTCTGAACATGCTTTCAAAGTTTATCCATATCGAAGCATTGATCATGTCATGAATACACCAGGTTGATCCACTGATCCACTCATTGGTTTGATAATTTTTAGGAAGGGTCTCTCATGGATTATAGGTTTAGTTTCAAAAGCCTTGTTACATAGCCACAGATGACCTTGGACTTCTGGTCCTTTACCTACACTTCCCCAGTATACCAGTCTGCTCCAGTTTATGATGCATTAGGAACTGAATAAAGCACATGATAGCCAAGCTCTGTGGCAACTGACCTGCATCCCCAGCTCCTGGACAGGGAAGCTCTGCTACAAGATCATTAAAATGCTTTTCAGGGCCAGAGCAATGCATCAGTGTGTAAACTGCTTGCTATGCAAACCTGATGGCCTGAGTTCAATTGCCAGAACTATGCAATGAAAGGTGGTAAGTGCCTACACAAAGTTGTATTCTGGCCTTCACACATGCTGTGGCATGTGTCTCACACCATATCACACACACATGAATGGATATTTTTTTTTTTTTTTTGAGATAGGGTTTCTCTGTGGCTTTGTAGCCTGTCCTGGGACTCGCTCTTGTAGACCAGGATGGCCTCGAATCCACTTACCTCTGCCTCCTGAGTGCTGGGCCACCACCACCTGGCTACATGAATGGATTTTAAAAATTAAAATGTTTAAAAATTTCAACTTATCACAATGTTTTTCATTTTTTTCCCATTATGGTGGTATGGTGTTGTGGATTTTAACTATGTAAATATTTAACTATGTAACATTTGTTTCTGCTGCATTTGTTTAATCTATGTAAAGATGTGTTGCTATTTCATCTTGCCTGCCTAAGGCACCTGATTGGTCTTATAAAAAATCGAATAGCCAAAAGAGAGATAGGTGGGGCTGGTGGGAAGAGAGAATAAACAGGAGAAACTTAGAGAGGAGAAGGAAAGAAGAGAACAAGGGAAAAAGAGGGACACTTGCAGGGCCAGAAGTCACGAAAAGCAGCAAAGTAGGACATACAGAATTAAAGGTAAAAAGCCCTGAGGTAAAACATAGATGAAGAGGAACAGCTTAAGTTATAAGAGATAGTAAGAAATGAGAAGATAAGGGCAGGCATTCATGTCATGATTTGCTTGGTGGCCTAAAAGAAAAAGCCTGTTACAGTTTTTCTTGGGTTGTATGTCTTACTGCAGGTTGTTGTGTGAGCTATGCAATTTGCTCTACCATTGGGCTACATTTCCAGACGCAGATTTTTAAAAAAGATTTATTTATTTATTTACTTATTTATCATGTATAGTGTTCTGCCTGCATATATGCCTGCAGGCCAGAAGAGGGCGCCAGATCCATTACAGATGGTTGTGAACCACCATGTGGTTGCTGGGAATTCAACTCTGGACATCTGGAAGAGCAGGCAGTGCTCTTAACCTCTGAACCATCTCTCTCCAGCCCCCTGGTTTTGGTTTTTGAGGCAAAGCCTCATGTTGTTCAGGCTGACCTTGAACTCACAGAGATCTACTTACTTCTGTAGGCTTGTAGGTTTACAAGGCTCTCCTCCCTCCTCCAGAGGTTACATCTTAATTATGCAACACACAGTGGCCTGTAACTCAAACTAGTGATCCTCCTGCCCCATCTTTTCTGGTGCTGGAATTACAGCTGTGCGGCACCATGCTGGGTCAGATAGGGGCTGTCCAGAACCCTATGGGTCAGTTTTGTGGAGTTAGTCTAGATCAAATCCATTGCTTTTTCCTTCCTTCAAACAAGGAACTCACTGAATTTATTTTGTAAATCAAAATGTTCTTACATTTAAATCTACAAATATTGCCTTGTATTAGTCACTTTGCTGTTGCTCTGGTGTGAAATACTATGACTGAAAACAATTTATAGAAGAGTTTATCTGGCATACCCACTTATTCCCAGCAGTTGGGAAACAGGAGGATCTCTGTGAGTTCCAGGCCGGCCTAGTTCAGTTCAATGATCTGTCTTGAAACACAAAGGCCGGGCATTGGTAATGCAAACCTTTAATCCCAGCACTCGGGAGGCAGAGGCAGGGGGATCTCTGTGAGTTCAAGGCCAGCCTGGTCTCCAGAGCGAGTACCAGGACAGGCTCCAAAATAATACAGAGAAACCCTGTCTTGAAAAACAACAAACAAACAAAAGAAAAACAAACAAAAAAGAAAAGTTTACTTTGGCTTACGTTTCCAACAAGAGTCAAGATGGTGGTAAAAGCAGGGTGACAGGAAGCTGCTGGTTGACTTTAAGTTACTTCTACACCGGAAGCAAATGAGATGAGGCTGTAACCCTGACAGCCTGACTCCAGGGGCATATTTCTTCCAGCAAGGCTCTACCTCTTCAAGGTTCCATAAGCTCCCAAACAGCACCATTAGCTGGCCACTAAAGAGTTCAAATGCATGAACCTATGGTCACAAGTCATTTAAACTTTCATGAGGTTAAAATCAATACATACGCCATACAATTCTGCATTGTTTTATAGTATATTTAAAAATGACAGTAACGATGCATTCCCCTTGTTGGGGAACGATACATTCATTGCCATTGAATAGGGCCTTAAAGAGTAACAGCGTTTTGTTCCAAAAGAATTTATAATTGCACAAAAATCATACAAAGTATTAAGAAATGTTGACCAAGATCGAAGTTTCTGGATTCTGGTGGGTGCATGCCCTGTGGGCCTGAAGTCCAGTGGTGACCCGACCCATAAAATACTGACAATCAAAGCTTCTCAGTGGCTACAGGAGGAAGCCCAGAAACCATGAGGCTTGTGACCACAGCAATCTGTCACAGTGTTGGGAGTTAATGGTGTCATCACCATCACCTTTTCATCACTCCAGGAACATCTGAAAACACATCAATTTAAAGATTTACCAAGTTCTAAAACTTAGACGATCTATTCAGTTTGTGCCTTCAATGCCACTTCAGAAAGTAAAGAATAAAAAATACTAGCCACACTGTAAGAGCCTCTCTGTGCAGTGTTCTTTATAACACCAGAAACTTGGGCACCCATTGAAATTTCTTTTTCTTTTTTTTTTTTTTTCAGACAGGGCCTCTCTATGTAACCCTGGGTGTCCTGGAACTCACTGCTATACAGACCAGGCTGTCGTCAAACTCAGAGATCTACTTGCTGCTGTCTCCCCAAAGCTGGGATTAAGGGTGTGCACCACCATTGCCTGGTTCAATAAGTGATGCTTTCATTTACTGTCTGTTAGTCAGTGGTGGCAACGGTGCCAACTCAAATCCCAACTCATTTAATTGGCAGGAGTTTCTAGGCAGACAGTTATAAAGGAGGCTAAGGTCCCATTTGGACTGGTGGGGGAGCTCACTACACTTTACTTATGATCGACAGGAACACCAGAGAGCAGTCAGGGCTTTCTACTTGCAGTCTCTGTATCACTACTATTTTCATTTTAGAAACAGGGTCTTGCCCTGTAGCCTAGGCTAGTCTTGAACTCATAGCAATCCTCCTGCTTCAGTTTTGTAAGTGCTATGATGATAGGTGTGAACTATTACACCTGGGTGCAGTCTGTTTGTATTATGCACATCCTCAGACTTAAAAGAAGTCAACATACTAGCTCTTAGGGCTTCCCTCTGTCACATAAGCTTTTGAATAAAGCATCTGTATGAATCCAGTCCTGCCCTGCTCACCATGCAAGCTGGGTTGTACAACTGAACCTGATGATATGTTTAGGGAAAGAAACATGACTTTTTGCCATTGCATCCCTAGTTTAGAGTAAGAAGCGAACCACGCCAGGTGGTGGTGGCTCACACTTTTAATCCCAGCACAGGGAGACAGAGGCAGGCGGATCTCTGTTAGTACAAGACCAGCCTGGTCTACAAGAGCTAGTTCCAGGACAGCCTCCAAAGCCACAAAGAAACCCTGTCTCGAAACCCCACACCCCCCCAAAAAGCAGCTTTCTTGGCCAGCCTGGTCTACAGAGAGAGTTCCAGGACAACCTCCAAAGCAATACAGAGAAACCCTGTCTTGAAAAACCAAAGAAGAAGAAGAAGAAAAAAAAAAAAAAAGAAAAAAAGAAAAAAAAAATAAAAGAAGTGAACCGATTGGTGCACACCTTTAATCCTGGCACTCCAGAGGCAGAGACGGGTAGATCTCTGAGTTTGAGGCCAGCCTGGTCTACAGAGTGAGTTCCAGGACAGCTAGAGCTATTACACAAAGAAACTCTGTCTTGAAAAACCATCCAAATAAACAAAAATAAATCCCACAAAAACTCTATAAAGGTGGGCAGGGTGCAGGAAGATCGGTAGTTTGAGGCTAGCCTGAGCTACATTAAAAGCCTGTCACAAAGCAACCTATGAGGGATCTGAGGCACACAGTGACATTTTGTCTAGGAAAAGAACCTATGGGGCTGGAGAGATGGCTCAGCGATTAAGAGCACTGACTGTTCTTCTAGAGGTCCTGAGTTCAATTCCCAGAAACCACATGGTGGCTCACAACCACCTTGAATGAGATCTGGTGCCCTCGCAGGCAGAAGACTGTATACATAATAAATAAATAAAATCTAAAAACAAAAAAACAAAAAACAACAAAAAAAAACCTATGAAGGACAGGAAGGTGGACATTTGAAATAGAATTTCCTTTAAATTGAAGAAAACACAGTTCAAGTCTTGGATCTGTGGGGACACAGATACTTTCTCTTATTTTTCATTTTCTTCCTTAGAAGAACCTAGACACTTTCCAGGTGCTGGGCAACTGAATGACAAGAAAGAACCAAGACTCTTTTATTCGCTGGCTGGTGTTGCTGTACTGTGGGTGAATGGAAAGACTGCAGGACACCTGTGTTCCCTGAGCCTGAGAGGGTCCAGTAGATGTGCAGAACTTGGCTGGGGAGGCAGAGATCATGGAAAGTAAGTACTGGCATAGACTTTGGTTAACAGTAAAGATACAGGCATCACACAAGCATCTTAGGCTATTAAGTGGATCTCAGCAGAAGTGCAGGAAGAGAAGAATTCGAAGAGAAGATTTTGCTGAAATGGGTTAATTAGAATGCATGGGCACACACAACCAAAACCGTACTTTACATCCACATGTTAAGCCTTCTGGATCATTAACTTTTCAGATTTATGTTGTTAAAGTCCTAGTAACAGATTGTTCCAGAGATCACCTTCCCAGATTTACATCTATTTAACAAGAAAATGTCCTCACATATAGGGACATCCACTCATAGAGCTGTGCACTCCCCAAGGAACCTATGTCTAATCCCCACCCAGAGACACTGACTATACACATGGCACAGATGCTAGTCTTGGACCTCAGAGGTGACAGCCACAGTGGTGGTCAAGAGCCCCTGCTGCAGATCTGTTCAATGTCATTCATCTCTTTGGGACAATCTGCAGAAAGGATAAGAGGTGAGTCCTGAGTCACCACTACATCATCCTCAATCCGAACTCCAAGACCTCGAAACTTCTCTGGTGCATCTTTGTCATCTTCTGGAATATAAATGCCTAAAGAATAGAGAAATGGGCTGTGACCAGTGACAGTACTAGTGGATCAGAAGCAAGTACCCTCATCTGTTACTGACAGATATTTACTGAACTTACCTCAGAGCTGTGAGAATTAAAAGAACTACTGTGTACATGAAGATCAGTCAAGGTGGCTCTCATTAGCTAGCATTACCACTGTTATAGCCATTTTGTTTAGTACATTACAGACTACATACAACTATGATAATAATACCAATCACGATTCTGTTATGGTCTAGTGGTTTAAGAAAGTCACTAAATATTTAAAAAGAAAGAAACAAACAAACAAAAAACCCCCAAAGGGCTGGAGAGATGGCTCAGTGGTTAAGAGCACTGACTGCTCTTCCAGAGGTTCTGAGCTCAATTCCCAGCAACCACATGGTGGCTCACAACCATCTATAATGAAGATCTGGTGTCATCTTCTGGTGTGCAAGCAGAACACTGTATACATAATAAATAAATAAATACTGAAAAAGTCACTAATTTACAAAAACATTATTATTTACATTAGGGACCAGCAGGTTATATAAATGTGTATCTTTCCTTGCCTTTCTCTGAAAAAGGGTATTTGGTGTACACCTTTAATACCAGCACCTGGGAGGCAGAGGCAGGTGGATCTCTGTGAGTTCGAGGCCAGCCTGGTCTACAAAGGGAGTTCCAGGACAGCCAGAACTATTACACAGAGAAATCCTATCTCCAAAAAACAAAACAAAACAAACAAACAAAAAAAGTCAGATGGTGGCACACACCCCCCCCCCCCCCCCCCCCGCCTTTTTAAAAGATTTTATTTGTTTATTTATTATATATACAGTCTTCTGCCTTCATGCCAGCAGAGGGTACCAGATCTCATTCAAGGTGGTTGTGAGCCACTATATGGTTGCCGGGAATTGAACTCAGGACCTCTGGAAGAGCAGTCAGTGCTCTTAACCTCTGAGCCATCTCTCCAGCCCTGGCACTCCCCTTTAATCCCAGCACTCTGTGAGTTTGAGTCAACCTGGTCTACAGTGCTAGTTCCAGGACAGCCAGAGCTGTTACACAGAGAAACCCTGTCTCGAAAACCAACCAACCAACCAACCAACCAACCAACCAACCAACCACCACCACCAACAAAAAACCCCAACCAAACAACCTCCCAAATTCAAACAATCAAAAAATCCCAAACAAACAAAACAAAGAACCTGCAAACTTCTTCAGATACTTTTTGATACAAACACTGGCAACTGTAGCAGCCATTACTAGCCAGAACAGCATCCAATGCTGCAGAGCATAATGCGACTGACTGCTTCGTAGGCTAGCACAAAAGATATTTATTCATGGGTGGTGGTGGCGCACGCCTTCAATCCCAGCACTAGGGAGGCAAACACAGGTGGATCTCTGTGAGTTCAATGTCAGTCTGGCCTATAGAGTTCCGGGACAGCCAGGGCTGTTACACAGAGAAACCCTGTTCAAAACACATAAAAAAACAAACAAACAAGAAAAACAAACCCCAAACAAACAAACAATGTAAAAAGACCTTCATTAGTCAGGCATAACACACCTAATTTTGACTTTCGGTCCTGATCTTACAGTGCAGGTAGTATCGTTTTTAACAGTCAGCTCTCCTAACGGCCTTTGCATCTTACTGTGGTCACTGCTTCACTTTTCCACTCTGCCCAATAGCCACTCTCTTGAGTCAGGGAACTGTCTGTGGGATGATGGTGGGTGGTTCACTGTAGGTAGCAGGATGTGTAACCCACCACTACTAACTGTGAGACTATCACAAGTTGGCCCTGGCAAAGGCAGGATTAAAAAAAGATTTATTTCTTAATATCGACTTACAGAAAGTATTTGCCATCTGTTGTTTATTGGAGGAGTCAAATTAAACAAACCATGTGATCTTAAATAAGAAAACACAAGACAAACCTAAATATTTTGTATTCTGTAAATAAAAATAAGCAATGTATACTTGAGGTTAACCCATCCCTCACCTGGTTCAATTGTGATCACCATACCAGGCTGCAGAGGGAGTGAACGAGGCATATCTGGAGTGTCATGGACATCCATTCCAAGGTAATGGCTAACATGATGAGGACAGTATTTCCGAGCAGCCTGGAAAAGATAATTACCACAGTATTAGTAGGCAATGAGTTCTTACAGGGAAAGTTGGCATGGATAAATCAGTGAGATGTGGTGTTAATAACTATCAGTTTCTGCCATTTCTATTTATCCTATCCTTGGACTAATACTTTTTATTTTTTTGTTTTTTTATTTTTTTTGAGACAGGGTTTCTCTGTGTAGCTTTGGAGCCTGTCCTGGCACTCCCACTGTAGACCAGGCTGGCCTCAAACTCACAGAGATCTGCCTGCCTCCGCCTCCCAAGTGCTGAGACTAAAGGTGTGCACCACCAACGCTCGGCATTGGACTAATACTTAAGAGACCTAACAAACAGCATTTTTTTGGGGTGTGTGTGTGTGGTATGGTGTGGAGTGTGCATGGGGGTGTGGGATGCCAGTGTGTACACACAGGCTCATGAACATGCCTATTGAAGCCAGAGTTGACAGTGGCTGTTTTTGTCTATAGAACTTCACCTTGTTTCTTGATTGACTGGTTGTGTTTTTGTGTGGGTGTACATGCCTAATGTGTGTGTGGAGGTAAGAGCATAACCTGTTCTCTCTTCCTAACATGTAGGTTCTGGGGAATGAATTCAGGCCATTAGGCTTGGTGGCATGTGACTTTATACATGGAACTATCTTGTTGTCCTTGTACTTTTTTTTCTTTTTCTCCTCGATGAGCTTGAAGCTCACTGGCTGGCTAGATTAGGGGTTAAGTCCCCAGAGGTTTCTCTGGTCTCCACCAACCAGTGCTGGGATTATGGGAACAGGCTGCTGTGCTTAGTTTTTTTTTGTTTTTGTTTTTTCTTTTTTCTAAAGAGACAGGGTTTCTCTGTGTAGCCCTGGCTGTCCTGGAACTCACTCTGTAGACCAGGCTGCCCTTGAACTCAAGAGACCCACCAGTTTCTGCCTGGGAGTTCTAGGATTAAAGGAGTGTAACCACCACTCCTGCCCAGCCTTTTTTCTTTTTTTCTTTTTTTTTTTTTAAGGTTTATTTAAATTTACTAGTATGAGTGTTTGCCTGCACATATATATGTGTATTTGTACTCACCTAGTGCCCTCAGAGGCCTGAAGCGGGTATCAGATCCCTTGGAACTGTAGTTACAGATGTTCTTGAGCCTCTATGTGCGTGCTGGGAACCTGGGTCCTCTGGAAGAGCAGCTAGTGCTCCCAACCTCTGGGCCACCTCTTCAGCCTCCATACCTACCTTTTTACATGGATGCTGAGGACCTGTACTCAGGTCCTCATGCTTATATTAGAAAACACTTTACTCACTAAGCCATGTCCATGCCTGGCAAACTGTTACTTCCTCTATGCAACTGTGCCATTAGCATACTTACCATACTGCTTTCCATCCCACTGTTAAATGGGCTAAAGAATTCCAGTAATAACTGACAAAACAAAACCATTTTGGGACAAGCTCAGTGGTATTTGCCTACTATAAGCAAGGTCTTCAGTTTGATCCCTAGCATGGGTGTGGGTGGGGAAATCTTTTCTGGGGAAAGGAGGACAGAAATGTTGTTATCCTTTCAAGTCATACAAGGGAAATATGCAGAGCAGTGGTGACACATACCTTTAATCCCAGCACCTGGGAGGCAGAGGCAGGTGGATCTTTGTGAATTTGAGACCAGACTATTCTACAGAGCAAGTTCTAGGACAACCAGAGTTGTTACACAGAGAAATCCTATTTTGAAAACCAACCAACTAACGAAACAAACAAAAAGAGGAAAATATAAACTATGAGCACATACTTGTAATCCTAGCTCTTGGTGGGTGGAGACAGGAGAATCAGGAGTTCAAGACCAGCCTGGGTTATGACACCTTGCCCCTGCCATTAGTGAAATTAAAAAAGAAGATATAACTCACACATCTCCCTTGGGTAGCCTACTCTTGAAACCCTAAGTATCCCACATCAAATTGTGGAATAGGCATGACTGTATATTCATTGGCTTGGATATTTCTATCAGTTAAGTATTCGCTGGCTTGGCACAGGGAATTTGTAACTTCTTTTTTAGCTAATAGGAGTCCTGGCAGTCTAAACTTGGAGATGGAAGATGCCTAATGCTTGTATGGCTCAGATTTTTGCAATTATAATGGATATCATTACATTCAGATACAGATAAAACCCATTAAAGATGTAGCCCTTGGGCATTTTTCCAAGTCTCAATAATGTAGCTGAACCAATAAACAGCCTCCCCTTGGACCTCTAGAGTCCCCAGGAAGGCTTAGGAGTTAACCTCTCATTGTTTGTGTTCCTTTCCACTCTGCCTTTACAGTCTTCACTTTTGTTTTGAGCACTATACTGGTGTTACAGCCCACAATGAATTGGAATATGCTGCCATCTTCTGGCAAAAATAAGTACCAACTCCCTTTGTTTTAATCCATGTTAAAGCTAAATTCATCTTAAAAAGAACTGCAAAGACAGTGTCTAAGTCTCTCTAGCTTTATTAAAATCTAGCAGCATGTTGGCTGTTCTTAAGGACTGGGTGAAGAGGAAGGAGTTACCTTGAAGGCATTTTCTTTGCTGCTCTTCATGATCCCCAGATCTTTAAGCGTCTGTCCCATCAGTGTCATCATCATGCTGTAGATGTTCTCCAAGCTTGTCCCAGGGGAGCACAGTCTCAAACACGCTCTCTGGATCTCTAGAACAGCTTCATAGAGCTCTGCCTGAGGTGCGGTGAATCTAGGTACAGCAAAGCCAAGGAATGCCAGTTAGGTATCTGGTAGGCAGGCCTGGCAGCAGGTGTTTTACCAGCTAGCCATTTTGCTGGCCCTTCAATAGTTTCTTAAGGTGGAAGTTTTTATTACTGATTTAAAACTTTTCTCCCTTTTTATTTCTTTCTGGTGTTGCAGTCTGAGCCCAAAACCTTGTGTAAGTACCTGCAACTTTTCTTTCCAGTTTAAACATTTAAAGTTTGTAACTTCTAAATTGGGCATGGTGGTACAGAACTCAATAATTCCAGTACTCATTAGGTTGAGGCCAGCCTGGACTACACAGTAAGTGTGCAATAGTTTGGGTTACTAAGTGAGATTGTGTTGGAAAAAAAAAAAGTCACACAGATTTTTGCTTAAGCTGTATTCCCCTAATATTTATATATGGTATTTTCTTTCTTTTCTTTTTTTTTTTTTTTTTTTTTGAGACAGGGTTTCTCTGTATAGAGTTGGCTGTCCTGGAAGTCACTCTGTAGACATGACTGTCCTTGTTTAACTGCTGAGCCATCTCTCCAGCCCCTGGCCTTTAACTCTTTATCATTCTGCTTCAGCCCCCTGAGTCCTGGCTTAAAAAAGCACAGTACCACATCTGCCTCATATTCACTGTTTCCCAACCATTTGGAGATTAAAAAAAGAGATTTTATTTATTTTAAGTTATGCATATACGTGTTCCTGGTTTGTGCAAGTGCACACAGTGCCCGATGAGGCCCTGGAGCTAGAGCTGCAAGCAGATGTGAGCTGCCCAACATGGGTCATTTGGAAGAGGAGCAAGAACTCTTCTCACCGAGGCATCTCTCCAGCTTTATCATTTGGAGACTCTAAAATATACTTGTCAGCGGAGAGTAATTAACAGTGGGAGCCGTTAATCCCAGTACTTGAGAGGCAGAGGTAGGAGGATCTCTGAGTTAGAGGCCAGTCTGGACTACAGAGCGAGTTCCAGAAGAGCTGGGGCTGCAGAAGGAAACACTGCTTCAAAAAGCCAGTGCGTGCGTGCGTGCGTGCGTGCGTGTGTGTTGATTTGATCTGAGGCTTGATATTTCATGATCTCTGTGAATACTTGTCCTATAAATCTGCTGTATGGGGCCATTCATTTCTCTTTCTCTTCAGTCTTTTCAGTTTTGCTTTGTGTACTTTGGAGCTGTTTTAGGAACCTATGCACTGTCATTATCATGAATGCTCCACTTTACTTCTGACCGCATTCTTATCCTGATGTCTGTTTGTATTAATGTCACTGTTTCAGTTTTATATACTAGATCTTATCCAAAAGATCAAAAAGCCATACCATTTTAATTTCCTTATGGTTGATGTTTTTGTGGAAATGTCTTTCTCCATCTTTTTATTTTCATGAGTTGCCAAATGGGTGCTGAGAATTGAACCTGGGTCCTTTGGAAGAACAGTCAGTGCTCCCAACCTCTGACCTCTCTCTCCAGCCCCGGTTCATAGCTATTTATAACTCCAGTTTCAGGAGATTCAAAGCCCTCTTCTTGTTTGTCGGTACCTCATCTATATGGTGCCCATACATGCAAGCAAAAACATCCATACACATAAAAAACAAACAAATAATATATACATAAGGTTTAAAGATTTGCCTATAGTGGATACTCTCTAAGGACCTTCAAATTATTCTTAATATTTTGTTGAGATTTTGTAATCATTATCTGTGGAGTGTTAACCCAATGAAGATATACTACTGCACCATGAATAAGACATTATAATCAGAAGGAAAAAAGCAATAAGGAAAACTACAAATGGAAACACCAAAACAAAGTACATGTGGTTCATATGTTAAGTCTTTCTATGTGCCTTACTATGCTACATAATGAACTAAACAGCCAAAACCAAAAACAGTAAAAAGCTTTGTAAAAACAGTTGACTTGACATGTAAGAGTCACTTATTCTAGATATATCCCTACACCAACTCAAATCCTAAGATGCCATGGGCAGGTAACTCTGAAGAATCCCTACCTGCCATTGACAGGCCATGTCCGGGTGATGTCACTCACATAGCAGGAAGATTCACAACCTCCATCAAGAAGCACCATTTCGCCATCCTGAACATAGAAAGGGGAAGGAGGTAGCAATCTAACAATCTCACAACTGCAAGTTGTTTTTTCTCCTCTCAGTGTCTCTGGGGGTGCTGGAGGGATGGGTTAGTGGATAAAGGCACTTGTGCTTGCAGAGGAGCTGGGTTTCGTTCCCTGCACTCACATGGTGGTTTACAACCACCCTTAAATCCAGTTCCAGGGGATCTGATGAACCTCGACTGATCTCCATGGGCCTATGCAGACAAAACACTCACACATACACAAATTAAGGTGGGGGAAGGTCTTTGGGGCCAGCAGGATGGTTCACTGAGTAAGGGTGCTTGCTGCATAAACCTGACAATCACCATCATCATAAACTACATATGTTAATCAACCTCCTTACTAAAACACAACTACTCTTAGCATCTTTTTCTTATGGTCTCTGTGTACAGCTCTGGCTGGTTTGGAATTTGCTATGTAGACAAGGTTGGTCATGAACTAACACAGATTCATTACTCTTAGCCTAATTTTAGCATTCCTCTTCTGCTGTCATAATGAAAGATTTTAGTTCACAGAGAGAAAAAGTTTCCCACAGGCCTTGGCCCATTACAAGGAAGTTGGCCCCAACCCCGGGCACATCCTATGGTTTAGACAGGGGCAATCGCCAAGACAACCCTCTTTGGGTCACACCTGGCTGGCCAACAGACAGTCAAGGACTTTTCAGGGTACTTTCTGTGGTTTTTTCTTTGTAGAAAAGCAGGTCACACCTGGGTGACCACTCTAACATGAGATCATACTTTGTAATCAATCACTTTGTGTCCCTTGCCTGTATGCTGATCTATGTTTTTTTTCCTATATAAAGAGCTTGCACCCCATGCTGGGTGTGCAGCTTTCCCGATATTGCTGACACCCGAATGCGCATTCGTTCAACAAACCCTCTTGCTTTTGCAGCTCTTGGATTGGTTTCTGAGTCTCGGGGGCTCCTCGGGATCCTGAGGCCCTTAGGGGTCTGGGGGTCTTTCAATAATACACACAGGAAAGAAGAAAAAGTTGAGGAGTGTATTTTTTCTGATCCACACATGTCCTTAAAGAAAGGGCATATCTTTGTCACATATAAATAAAATTTTATATTTGTCACATATAAATAAAATGGCACAAAAATGATGGTATTTAGTCAGGCAGTGGTGGCACATGCCTTTAATCCCAGTACTTGGGAGGCAGAGGCAGGTGGATCTCTGAGTTTGAGGTCAGTCTTGTCTACAGGGGACAGTAAGGGATACACAGTGAAACTTTGTCTGGGGGTGGAGGGTAGAACAAATGGCAACAGGATGGAATAAAGTACCTGCTAAAAACCAACTTGGTCCTGTATAAAACATTTTATAAAATGTTCATATTATATAAGAGATACTGGAAAGACTTTTGCTTAAACAAAAGACAACCCAAGGCTTGGTATGGTCATATACACCTTCAATCCTAGCAGTCAGGAGGCAGAGGCTGGGACATCTCTGAGTTCCAGCTAGCTGGTGCTAAATAGCAATACCCTATTTCAGAAACACTAGACCTGCCAATTAGTGGGCTAAGTTAATAGCACATAAGACATATACCAACAATGGTGGATATACTTAAACAATCACCTAGAACATGACAGAGGTGAGGCAAGGGGAAATATGAAACAAAGAATAGAATGAAAAGGTACAGGACACATTTATTTGAAGACCTTGAAGGAGTAAAGAATGAAAAGATAGGACCCATGAGAGACGATACTTTTAAGAGTTATATCTGAGATACTGCCGGGTGGTGGTGGCACACACCTTTAATCCTAGCGCTTGGGAGACAGAGACAGGTAGATCTCTTGTGAGTTTGAGGCCAGCATGGTCTACAGAGCAAGTGCCAGGACAGGCTTCAAAGCTACATAAAGAAACCCTGTCTCGAAAAACAAACAACAACAACAAAAAGAATTATATTTGAGATACAACAGATTAAAGATATAAATCTATATATGTGGGAAGCAGAAATAAATTAATTTACACAACACCAAATTGCTTTTTTTGAGAAAGGGTCTCCCTCTATGTAGCCCTGGCTGGCATAGCACTTACTATGAAGGAAGACCAGGCCGGCCTCAAAATCATACCAGAGATCTGCCTGTCTAGGATTAAAGGCACACCATACAAGTCCAGTTGGTATGTTTACTTCTTAAAGTAACTGTCCAGTTAGATTTCTTTTTTGAGAAAAGATATATTAAATATGATTATGAAGCAGATTTAGACATGACCATGACTTAAGTAAAAATAGACAAAATGGTAGAAAAATGTATAGTTATCTCAGGAAAGGAAATTTAATTGCTGTAATACCTTGGAAATGTTTGGTATTATCCAAGATGCAAATATTTGTATCTTTAAACCCAGAAATTCCACTATTACATATCCCCTGGATAAACTTGATATTTTTATATGCCAGGGCAAAGGCAATAATGCCCAAAGAACACTGTTTATAACACTGTAAATTTGGAAATAACTATGTCTATTATCACATTAAGAAAAAAATTTATAGTATTAAAATCACTTAAAAATAACAATTGTGGGGCTGGAGAGATGGTTCAGAGGTTAAGAGCACTGGCTGCTCTTCCAGAGGTCCTGAGTTCAATTCCCAGCAACCACATGGTGGCTCACAACCATCTATAATGAGATCTGGTGCCCTCTTCTGGCCTGCAGGCATACATGTAGGCAGAACACTGTATACATGATAAAACAGCTACAACAACTACAACAACAACAAAAAAACAATTGTGGGGCTGGAAAGATGGCTCAGGGGCTATGAGCACCAGCTGCTCTTCCAAAGGACCCAAATTCAATTCCCAGCACCCACATGGCAGCTTACAAATGTCTGGAACTCTAGTTCTAGGGATCCAATGCCCTCACACAGACATACATGCAGGCAAAGAAACAATGGACATAATAAATAAATAAATCTTAAAAAAAAAAAATTGTGGGGCTGGAGAGATGGCTCAGTGGTTAAGAGCACTAGCTGTTCTTCCAGAGGTCTTGAGTTCAATTCCCAGCAACCACATGATAGCTCACAACCATCCATAAGGAGATCTGGTGCCCTCTTCTGGCATATAGGCAAAACATACAAGCAGAACACTGTACATAATAAATCTTTTTTAAAAAAGCAGTTTAAAAGAAATTGTGAAAAAATACATTTAATTACAAAAATAAATAGACAAGCAACTCTATTTGTTTTCATTTTTTACAATAAATTCTGAGAATGGGATCTCTAATTAAATCTGAATGAAATGAAAAAACAAAACAAAAACCAATTGTGTTCTTGCTATATAGTTCAGTGGTTAGAGCACCCATGGTTCCCCAAGTCTGATCCCTAGCACTACAAACAATACAAAATTCCCCAAAATACTGCATATGCCTGGAGTCCCAGCTTCTCTCAGAAGGTTGACATAGCATGACAGCTTATGGCTAGGAGTTTGTAGACATCCCGGGCCACAGGGTTAGACTTATCTCTTAATTCTACCCCCAAAACTCTTATTACTTAAGTCACATGTTTATGAAACAAATGATATTTCTAAATAAAAAAATTAAAATGTAATGTTCTAATTTTCATGAGTTTCTGTTTAGCTTCGTGGGAAAGGTAGCTAGTCTTACAATGGAGTTCAAGTTCAGCCTTGGAGTTCAAGCTGGTGAGTATCATGTCACAAAGCCTCTAGGTTACTCCACTGTGACTTCTGACCAACCAACCAAAAAAGATAAAACAAAGACATGATTACTACCACAATAAACTCACGAAAAAAGGAGATACTGAACTAGTGGGCTAGTAAGCCCACAAAGGAAAGTTCCATTTCAGGGAGCTCCACAGGCATGCTTTACAGTCTACATTCTGGAGGTTGCCCGTTTGGCTCAGCGCTGCATCAGATCCTGCCTCAGACCCTGAGTGTGTCCTATGGCTTGCTAATGCGTAGCTATCACCTTTTTCATCCACAAGTGAGCATGATAGTAACTGTTCTTACCTAACAGGATGACTCTAAGGACTAATGAAATAATATCCGCAAACCATTTTAGAAATAATAAAGTGCTGCCAGGCGTTGGTGGCACATGCCTTTAATTCCAGCACTCGGGAGGCAGAGGCAGGCGGATCTCTGTGAGTTCAAAACCAGCCTGGTCTACAAGAGCTAGTTCCAGGACAGCCTCCAAAGCCACAGAGAAACCCTGTCTCGAACACCCCCCCCCAAAAAAAAAGTGCTTTTTGAATGATATTCCACTGGTGAGGGAAGAGCAGTGAATTTTCTATGGGAATGCTGGGCCTCTTGGGGAGCAGACTGCAGGGGCACTCTGATTACCTTGATGAGCTGGTTGTTCTTCACATAGTGCAAAGTGTTGGAGCGGTTACCGCCTGCAACCACAGGTGGGTAGGCTAGGATGTCTGCACCTCGAGCCCGGCACTCAAATTCAAACTGTGAAATACAACAAAGTTTGACTCTCATAATCTTCATGGAACTGTCCCAGCCCAGACTGTCTTTAGCCACCACAAAGGCACTTACTGTAAGTCATTACGGGAACACTGGTCACACCTAACCAAAGGTTTTATGTCATCAACTCAGCAATTTCTTTGACTCTTACCTGATGTACTATATTCTGGTCTATAAAATGCCCTCTGATATCAATCCTGTCATCCAGCTTTACCACATACTTGTATTTTTGATACAGGAGTGCATGCAGGCCAGATTGACCTCAAGCTTACTATATAGTTGAGGGTGACCCCGAGCTCCTGGACCACGAGTGTCCCTTTCCTCAGTGCTGTGATCTGACATGCACCAATACATCTGGCCTCACTCTTATTATTTCATCCCTGCAATTTAAGTCCGGAAGAAGACAAAATCTGTAAAGAAGGCTAAGTAAAAAACACATGCAAGGCTATTCTCATCAGCTAAACAATAAAATACAGCTTATATTTTTAACAATACCTTAAAACAGCTAATTTTAGCCTTGCAAATAGTTGCCAACCTAAATGGAAAAGGATGCTGGGAACTGCACATTCTGCCACCTTCAGTATACCCTGAAGTCACCCACCACCTAAGCGCTGCCTCAGACCTTCCTTCCTTTACACGTATCAGGGCTGGTCTCCTTTCACACTGTTTAATCTTTCTTCACTGGCTGTGCTCTGCACTTTTCTTCAGTGTGACACTGCACGCTGTAGATGCGTAAGTTAACAGTAAAATGAGAAGAATAAACTGTCACTACTCTCTCTGCCTGTCTGCAAGACAATGTATGTCATCTGTGAACCAGGGAAGCCCCAACATGACTTTTCTTGCTACATGAAGCTCACCTTTGCATAAAGAAAGGCTTCGTCTACTGGTGCTTTACTGGCAAACATGGTCTCTATGAAAGCCTGGAAAGAGAGGGAGGGGGAATGAACAGTCTCATTTTATCTATAAATCAAACATTCAAAATGTTGGGGTTCAAATAAAATGCACCTATCCCAGCCAGGGGTGGGGTGGGGGTACAAGCCTTTAATCTCAGCGCCCAGGAAGGGATCTCTGAGTTCCAGGACAGCCGGAGATGCATAGAGTTTTCTTAACCAGATGCTATGACTACACAGTATATTTCAGGAGGGAAAAGAAATATGGTTCTCTGGAATATTTGATTGATGATAGATAGTAGTAGGACACTCAATCTTCTCACTCAGAGTATACACTGTATGTTAGAGTCACAGCACCCTGGAGACTTGATATCTTCTCCAAAACTCATGATGAACCAGACAACAGTGCATGTCTTTAATATAAGCACCCAGGAGGCAGAGGCAGGGGCAGTCTCCATGAGCTAATTAAAAAAAACAACAACAACAACAACAACAAAAAATCCAAAAAGTAACAGACACAGGCACACATGTACATGCATATGCACACAATAAATATGTCTTTAAAAAAAGAAAAAAAGGGGACTGGAGAGATGACTTAGTGATTAAGAACAACAGCTGGTCTTCTGGAGGCCCTGTGTTCAATTCCCAGCAAATAGATACAACCGTTTGTAATGAGATCTGGTGCCGTCTTCTGGACTGCAGGGATACAAGCAGACAGAACACTGCATACATAATAGATGAGTAAATCCTTAAGAAAGGAGGGGGGAAGGGGAGAAAAACCTAATCTTCACCGGGGTGGTACTATGAAGGTCAGGGTTCTTGTGATGAATCACAAGGGCTGCCCCCTCAAGGATGGAATTAGCAGTGTTGAGAGGGTCATTCTGAGTTTCTTCAGCCATGTGAGGATTTCTAGAAAGTGCCGCCTATGGAGATCCAGGCCCTGCTGTCACTGATGGAGCTAACTACTCAGGTGCTCTGACAGAGGAAGCAGATGTGTCACTATGTACCCAGATGTGTCCGCAGTGCTATTGTGGGAAACTATAGACTGAATGGCCTAGTCTTTAGCAGGGTTTCCCATCGTCAGCATTCTTTTATTCTTTTTTAGTTTTTCAAGATAGAGTTTCTCTGTGTAGCTTTGGAGCCTGTCCTGGAACTAGTTTTGTAGACCAGGCTAGCGTGGAACTCACAAAGATCCACCTGCCTAGCACTGGGATTAAAGGCGTGTGTCACCACTGCCAGGCACTTTTTTTTTTTTTTTTTTTAAATTAGGGCTGGGAGAGATGGCTCAGTGGTTATGAGTACTGGGTGCTCTTCACAGGTCTTGGGTGTGATTCCCAGCACCCACGTGGCAGTTCACAAGCAACTATAACTCCAGACCCAGATCTGATGTGCTCTTCTGGCCTCTGTGTGCACCAAGCACGCCTGTGGTACACACACACACATGCAGGCAAAACCCATAAAATAAAAAAATCTAATAAAATGGTATTTTTTTTTTAATCAGGAGTGCATGTGTGTATGTGTGTGAAGGTAATTAGGTGTTATAGCATGCATGTAGAAGTCACAGGACAATTTTCAGGAGTCAGTTATTTCCCTCTGCCATGTGCATCCCAGGGATCAAACTCATGTTTGATCAATTTGACCTAGGTAATACTTTGTTGTGGGGAGTTGTCTAATTCAACATAGGATGTCAATAGCATCCTGCATGTTCAAACACCAGAAACTGCTTATGCCAACTACAAATGGGGAAAAAAATACTCCCCCACTGAAAACTACTGGCCTGGAATATTGATTTTCTCTATGTGTATATCTATTTTTATAAGCATATAAGTTTACAATTCACTACCATAACTAGTTTTATAAAATTTATGGTGCAGGTGACTAACCCAGGGCCCCACAAGCAACAGGAAAGTGCTCTACTACTGAGCTACACTCTTAGGGTTCCAGAAAATATTTTGATTAGCTTATACAGATAATGGGGGATGTCCTGTATGCTGTGAATACATGTTTCTCTTGCTAGTTGATGAGTAAATGCTGACTGGCTAGTAGCAGGAAGTATTGGCAGGGCTACTGGACTAGGAGAGTTCTGGGAAGAGGAAGGTGGAGAGGAGCCACCAGAGAGATGCCATGTAGCTACTGGGAAGATAGGACACCAGGCATTCTCTGGTAAGATAAGACAATGTAGAAATACATAGATTAATAGTTTTGGGTTAATAATTAAGAGAGAGCTAGCCAGTAAGAAGCCTAAGCCATCAGCCAAACAGTTTATAATTAATATAAGCACTGTGTGTTTATTTGTGACTGAAATGTGGAGGGACCAGGCTAAACAGAAAACTCTGTCCACATGCAGACATTTAAAACATGACATGAGGGCTGGAGAGATGGCTCAGCAGTTAAGAGCACTGCTCTTTTAAAGGTCCCAAGTTCAATTCCTAGCAACCACATGGTGACTCTCAACCATCTGTAATGAGATCTGGTGCCCTCCTCTGGCTTGCATTGATACATGTAGGCAGAAAGTTATATATATAATAAATAAATCTTAAAAAAAAAACAACCTCAAAAATGACATAATAGGCTAAATTCAGAACTAAAAATAAGCACTGAGGTGTGAAAAGGAGTTTTTTTTTAATACTAATTTTAAACCACAAAGACTGTCATGATGACTATGGCTACTTATTAAGTGAGCAACAAATTTATCTTAGTTTCCTAGCAGCAAATGTGAAAAGAGAAATTACAAGACAAAAAGGAAAACTACAAAACTATCTTTTTGGTTGTTTTGAGACAGGGTTTCTATGTATCCCTGACTGTCCAAGAACTCACTCTGCAGGCCAAGCTGCATCCGATGTGCTGGGATTAAAGGTGTGCTACCAACACCTGGCTAACTACAAGACTTCTAATGTCTGGTAGTCATTCTTGTGTGTGCCTGTGCATTTATGAGAATATGTGCATGCAATGGCATCGGAATGGCTTTTCATCTTGAGACAAGGTCTTTGTAGTTTTTCTCACAGGCTAACTACCTATAAGTTTCCATAGCAGAATCTTTAGTCCCTGTCTCTCATCTTCTTGAAAGAGTGCTAGAATTACAGATACTTGCATTACCCAACCAACTTTAGTGTGGGTTCTGGGGATTTGAATTCAGGTCCTCATGCTTGTGTGGCAAGTGCCATTTCTGCAACTCTGATTTTATTTTAAGGCAGGACATCATGTAGACAAGGCTAGCCTTAAATTAGCTATATTAATGAGGTTGAATTCCTGATCTTTGTCCTGCTGCTCACAGAATGCTGGTTTAATAACATATACATAGGATTTCTTTAAAGATTTATTATGTATATAGTGTTCTGTCTGCATGTATGCCTCTGTGCCAGAAGAGGGCACAAGATCTTATTACAGATGGTTGTGAGTCATCATGCTGGGAACTCAGGACCTCTGGAAAAGCAGCCAGTGCTCTTACCCACTGAGCCATCTCTCCAGCCCAGACATGGGATTACTGATCTATGTCAGAGCTTGACTGTTTCCAGAGCTGAATAGTGCACAACACACACACAACACACTCTGGTTATTCATTTGCCACTGATGGACACTGGGTTGTTTTGAGATACTCTGTAGCCCAAAGTATGCTTGGAATTTAACACACACATACAGACACACACACACACTGAAACAAATAAATGAACAAAAGAAATTGACTTGTAGACTGGAGAGAGACAGCTTAGGAATGAAGAGCATTTGCTGCTATTGCAGAGGACCTGAGTTGCTTTGCAGCACCCATGCTGAATGACTCACACCTATAATCCTAGATCCTGGAAATCCATGCCCTATTCTATCTCTTCAGGTATATGCATATGTCTCTTACACACACACACACACACACACACACACATACACACACACACACCACATTCTTTCACTCTCTCATTTATTTATTAGTCAGGGTCTCAATATGCATCTCTGCTTAGTCTGTTAGTCACTATGGAGAGTAGAATGGCCTCAAACTTGCAGAGATTCTCCTGTCTCTGCCTCCTGAATGCTAATGCCTATACCACCATGCTCAGCACCTGGGGGGAAAAGGAGAAGAAGGAAGAGAGGAAGGAGAGTGAGGAGGAGGAGGAGGAGGAGGAGGAGGAGGGGGAGAAGGGGGAAAAGGAAGAGGAAGAGGAGGCTGTAGAGATGGCTCAGTAGTCAAAGAGCATTTTTTTCTCGCATGACCCAGGCTTGGTTCCTAGCTCTCCATGGTGGCTCACAACCACCCCTAACTCCAGTTCTAGAGGTTCCAGTATCCTCTTCTGACCTCTGTGGGCAACAGGCATGCACATAGTAAACATATATACACACATGCAAAATACTCATAAAATAAAACAAACTTAAAAACATTGACTTGTAATTTATGAATTTTGAGGGTTTTTTTAAATTAATTTTATTTTATGTGTATGTATGTTTTGCCAGCAGGTATGTCTATATATCACATGGATGCAGTGTCCATGGAAGTCAGGAAAGATGGTTGAATCCCTGGGAACTGGAGTTACAGATGGCTGTGAGCTAACTGAACCTAGGTCCTCTGGAAGGACAGCCAGTGCTAACTGCTGAGCTGTCTCCCATGCCCTAAATTCTGAGGGCTTTTAAAAAATATATTTTAGATACTAGATCTTTATCAAACAAGAATCTGTAAACTTGTTCTTCCATTATGTGTTTACTTTCTGAATAGTATATGTGTATAAAATTTAAAATATTTTAAAGCTTCTTTTTTTGAGATCTATTTATGTGTATGGGTGTTTTGCCAGCTTTTCTGTCTGTGTACCACATGAGTGCTGTGTCACCAGAGGCCAGAACAGGGTCCAATCCCCTTAGATGTGGTGTTACAAACAGTTGAGAGCCACCACATGAGTGCAGGGAATCAAACCTGAGTCTTCTTGAAGAGCAGTCTGTCCTCCTGACCTCTAAGCCATCTTCTCCAGTCCCAAACGTTTTAAATTTTGATGAAGTCCAAGTTTTCTCTTTTGTTGCTTGAACTTTAGGAATAATTAACTCTACTGGTAACTTAAGGGCCATACAGACTAACTCATATTCTCTACTAAAAGTTTCAGCCAGGCAGTGGTGGCACTCATCTTTAATCTCAGGGAGGCAAAGGCAGGTGGATCTCTGTGATTTCGAGGCTAGCCTGGCCTACAGAGAAAGTTCCAGGATACCAAGAGATACACAGAGAATCCCTGTCTCAGGGACCCAAAAAAAAAAAAAAAAAAAAAAAAATTAAACCAGACCATGATTGGTTTGAAGAAGTATACACATTGAAATCAGTAGAATATGAGAATATGGAAACCTTACAGAGCTGGAAAATGGATTGGAAGGAAAATGAAAATTCATAACAGGTCTGTTAAATGTTCAGGGCATGCAGTTACCACTTTCAGCAATGGCTCAAATTAAGCTAAGGATTCCTGTAGATGAGCTTCTTTCTTTGTTCAACAGGTGGAGCTCTAACCAAAAGAACTTGGGCCACGATAATACAAATTAAATTATTCAAGTGGTAAAATGGTATTACTGGAGGGTGAGATCATGGAATGAAGAGTTGCTAGTAAGTGAAGGAAATGAGCTGTTTTCTAGATTACCATAAAATACTCTGATAAACCTCCATAAAAAATGTCTGCTGGGAGTTTTAGTTTGATAGGAGTGACTTTTTTTCTTTCTCACTCTTTAGACAAGATCTCACAAAGTATTTCTTGCTGGCCTGGAACTCGGTATGTTGATGAGGCTGGCCTTGTACTCACAGACATCTGCTTTGGCCTCTCTGGGATTAGAGATGTGTACCAACATGTTCACATTGAGTGAGATCTCTTGCTTTAAACAGTAATGGGTACCTTAAATATCAGCACTTGGGAAGCAGAGGCAAAGACCCCCCCCCCCAAAAAAAGGCTGATCAGGCTAAGCATGTGCTCACCCTTATTCACAGAGAAGTGCCTAATTTATCAAAGTTGATAGAGAGCATTCTACCGTGCATACCCACAGACAAAGCAGGAATTGTGTTGTATAGCTTTAAGGCCAGCATTTGGGTGTCTGGGTAGGACTTTGAGTTTAGAGTTAGCCTGGTCTGTATATCGAAACTCTATCTCAAAAAACAAACATGAAAAACCAAAACCAAAACCAAAACAAAAACAAAAAAACAAAACAAAAAAAATCCCCAAAAAACCCAAGCATGAAAGAAAATGGCCATCCCTTCTAATGCCTTGAAATTGGTGATAACATGCCCCTCCTTGGTCATAATTTTCAGTATATAAATTTGTACTGAAGATGCAGGAACGCTACTAATGCCTGTAGGACATTAGCCCACCTCTCATTTAGGGGATAACTGAAAAGGTACCTCCAGTAGACAACTATGAGTCATTTGTGGACCCTCAGAAAGATGTAAAAAAAGGTTAAGATCTCTACCAGCCAGGCATGGTGGTACATATCTGCAGTCCTACTACTTGGAAGGCTTGAGGTTTGTACATGCTTCTTATCCTTTCACAAATAAACAAAAATTTTGTTACTGATTTCCTAGATAATAAAGTGGTAGTAAATTCAATACTTTACAAAAGAAACAAAACCAAGAGAAAAGATATACAAAAAATTAGGTTAGTTCCTTACCATACACAAAAATGTACTTAAAATCTATGACCAACTTAAACATATTAGCTAAAACTACAAAATTCTAAGAAGTGCTTATTAACAGTGATTTGACCAGTGATTTTCTTTCCCCTGATATGACACCAAAAGTCCAGGTAACAACAAAAAGACCAACTGGACTTCATAAAAATTTAAAAAAAAATAACTGTATCAAAGGGTACTTATTGTCAGACAGGTAAGACAGCCCAGTAAAGTGCTTGCCATGAAGCCAGACAACCTGAGTTCAATCTGATATGACATTAGTGTATAGAGTATTTAAGGTCATGTGTAGCTCAACAACAATAAAAATAATCCAATCACTGAGAAAACAGTCTGGCAATTTTGGGAAAGGAAATTAATGTTGGTTCACACCTGTAATCCCAGACCATGGGAAGCTGAGGCAAGAGGATCATTATAAGCTCAAGGCTATCATGAGCTACAGAGTGAAACCCTACCACAAAAACAATATTAATCATAGAATCATTATATTACCTAGCAATTCTACTTTTGACTGAATAAGCAATCATGTTTGTATCAGCATTATTCACAATAGCCAACATATGGAAATTTATGTGTCCATCAACAAATAGATGGATACATAAAACATGATACATACATACACATATACACACAATGGGATACTACTTAGCTATAAAAAGCAAATTCTGATGTGCTGAAAACATTATGCTAGCTAGTGTGAAATGAACTACTCATGCAAGGCAAATATTTCATGATTCTACTTATAAGTAGCAGCTGTAATAGACAAATTGATAGAGACAGAATGTGAAGTGGAAGTTGAAAGAGGAAAGAAAGGGGAAGTTGCCTTGAGGTGCAGAAGTAAGTCTGGGTGATGATTTCATACCATTGAACTGTACACTTAAAATGCTTAAGTATCTGATTTGTCACAATAAAAAAAAAGCAAATGCAGTTGGAGATGTAGCTTAGTGGTAGGACACATGCTCAGTATTTATAGGACCTTGGGTTTAATCCCATGCAACACACACACACACACACACACACACACACACACACACACAGAAACAATAAGGAAAATAATTACAGTTCTAAAGCAATCCAGCTCCCTCCACCTTTTTAAACATATTCTCTAATTCAGCATTTATACAGTTAACAGTTGATACAAAACATAAAACATGACTTTTATAGGAAGTACAGGATGTCATCTGCCTGTCATCAAGCTTTTCAGGTTACAAAAATCCCAAGGCAGGCTGGGTGTTGGTGGCCCACGCCTTTAATCCCAGCACTTGGGAGGCAGAGGCAGGCAGATCACTGTGAGTTTGAGGCCAGCCTGGTCTCCAGAGTGAGTGCCAGGATAGGCTCCAAAGCTACACAGAGAAACCCTTGAAAAACAAAACCCTTGTCTTGAAAAACAAAACAAAAACAAACAAACAAAAAAACATGTTGGAAGCAAAAATCCCAAGGCAGATACACATACACTCAATATTATCTGAACTCAAAGGAATTTACAATGAGAAAGACTCAAGGGTGTCTATCCCTGGTTCTGAGTATTAATGTGGAAATGGAAGAAGAAACTTTGAAGGCCAGGTCTTTTTGACTCAAATTCTGGTAAGGAACTCAAGACCTCTTACAAATATGTGAGTGAAAAACCCTGAGGTAGAGAACAAGCTCTTTTCTGTCTATAAGACACAGGAGCAGAGTCCTATCCTGGCCTGCTAATGAGTCTTAGGAAGGACAAACTAACTCAGAGCTGTAAAGATACTGCTGTGATAGGAATAAAAATTAAAATTGGGTTAAGCAAATGGTGGTATATCCCTTTTGTGGATATGTGGCTGATAAGCATGTAACACTGGAATGGAAATCCACTGCACTATAAAAAAAAAAAAAAAAAAGATGTATAACCTCAGACTCTCCCTTCTTCCATTACTCACTGGAATTAACTAGGCCAACCCAAACAGTAAGTATGAAAAATATGAAAATACATTTTAATCAGTAACAGTTTATGAAGAAGAAAAGAAGGAGTAGGGAAGGAACAAAAGAGGGAGGGAGGAAGGAAGGAAGGAAAGAGGAAGGGCCCCTTGATGTAGGGAACTGTTCTTTAGAAACCTCTATAGCAGTGTGGAGGGCTGCTGAAACTCACAAAAGAAATTCTCTGTCAAGAGAATCTAGGAGATTGGAACCAACAAATCCATGGCTCATCTGATCTCTTGACATGGCAACCAAGGCCTATGATAACAGTGAAGAACAGATATCAGCAATTTAATGTTTAGTGACATCTCACACTGGGAGCCACCAAAGTGTTGATAAAAATTGTCCTCGTGGACAACAGCAGAATCCTATTTTTTCTGTAAGAAAACAATCTGTACAATGATAGAAGTGGAGCAGCATGATGATAATACTAGAATGTTTACTTCAGTGGAGAACTCTGGGTTAGAAACAGATGATATATCTGATTGTAGTAATCCATTTCACTATGCATATTTCCACCAGAATCAAAGTTACTGGATTCAATTACCACTGCTCCCCACCCCCAGAAAAAAACATGGTTTCTCTGTGTAAGTCTGGCTGTCTGAGAACTCAGTCTGTAGACCAGGCTGGCCTCAAACTCAGAGATCCACCTGCCTCTGCCTCCTGAGTGCTAAGATTAAAGGCGTTCGCCACCACCACCCAGCACTCCATTCAATTCTAACTAAGGACCAGTGAGATGCCACTGGGTAAAGGTGCTTGAAATGCAATCTTTGAATCCATATAAAGGTGAAGGGAGAGAAGCAATGCCATAAACTGTCCTTTGATTTCCCCATAAGCATATTACAGCATGTACACATAACAATAAAAAAGATAATTAAGGGTCTCATTTATGATTGATTGCCTGATAGTAACTATCACAAAAGATTATCAGAACTACAACCTTTCAAAAGGGCACTGTAACCTTATACAAAAAATACTTGTGCAAAACTTGTCTATTTAAGCTTAGATTCACACCAACTCCTTGTTAGTTGTTATTATTATTATTATTATTATTATTATTATTATTATTATTATTTTTGGTTTTTCAAGACAGGGTTTCTCTGCAGCTTTGGAGACTGTCCTGGAAAGCTCTTGTAGACCAGGCTGGTCTCGAACTCACAGAGATCCGCCTGCCTCTGCCTCCCGAGAGCTGGGATTAAAGGTGTGCACCCCCCCTCCCCCCGGGCCCTTGTTAGTCATTCTTGTAGACAAGGATTATTGCTTCAAAATATTACACAACCTTCACTTTTGCCTTTAAAATTTTTCCCTTGCCATACATAACCTTTGGTGTTGTGGAATATTATTTTAAGTACGTAAAGATGTGTTACATTTGTTTATGTTGTGGAATATTGCTTTAACTAGGTAGCCCAAAAGAAAGCCTGTTGTTACACTTTGGATACACTCACATACCACACATCCCTGTTACGTACTGTTCTCAAATAACTAATGCTACTCTTTGTAGATTGACAAATATGTCATCAACCATCTGTACAGGTTAAATGTAGACAATAAAGGCTAGTGAGAGGACTCAGTGGGTGAAGTTGCTTGCCACTAAGCCTATGGACCCGAGTTAGTGCCACA